>NC_141377.1:6864847-7387366 GCF_017979445.1 Akebia trifoliata | reverse complement strand
TATTTACATTTTGAGCAGTAATAAACTAAGCCCCGAATACTAAAGTGCGATTTTATATCAATACTTTAGCTATCTAAACAGTAATCCAAGAAAGGAAAGAAAAAAAAAACATGAAAACTAGAACAAAGCGCCAAATACTAAAGTGCGATTTTATATCAATACTTTAGCTATCTAAACAGTAATCCAAGAAAGGAAAGAAAAAAAAAACATGAAAACCAGAACAAAGCCCCAAATACTAAAGTGCGATTCTATCCATTTTCACTAATTGAAAACAATCAAACAAGATATAAAGCTCCTTCAATAGAGAAATAAGCAAACCAGACCTTAAAACCAATCCGAGTGCACAAACCCTATTTTATTTTGGATTTGGATGTTTTTAATTTTATTTTGGCTACTTGAATTGTTGATTTGATCTATTTGCGTGTCTTGTTCTGTTTTATTGAATAAAGATTAACATAAAAGGTAATAGGATACATTTATTGATATGTATAGCCGAATTTTTACATTTTTTGGAGTACTAAGCTGGAATTATACCCAAACTATTTCTGTCATTCTCCAATTTTTGCTGAATTTTTCAACAAACTATTAGATGACTTTTCTGTAAACCAAATTGCTAACCATGGTCAGATTTCTAGGATAGCCCTCAATAGGTTTATGAACTAATTACCTTTGAAATCTGTTGTGGAAACCTCCTCATCTTTAACTTATCTTCAATTTTACTTCCCAACTGTCATTTATGTTTCGTTGAAATGAAGTTTAATCATCCAATGGACAAGAAGTTTGTCATGAGAATTCAATTGAAGATGCTTTAAGTCAGTCTTGTCTCACAAAAATAATGTCAGATTTTAGATATAATGCAGCGGAATCAATTATCCCATTTTGGCTGGTTTTTCCCTTTACATGACTTCTACTACCTTACAATTTCTAAGGCTGAATCCTATATTTATTGTTATTTGATAAATTAAACAAGCTTTTCTGTTATAGCACGCCCATTATTCTAAGATCATATCACCTGATTTTTCCCCACGAAATCATTGTTTTCATTGTCAAGCAACTTTATTTGATTTATTTCTTCAAATTGCTAGCCAGTTTTAGAGTCTAGCTCCAACAGAAAATTTTTCTCTGGATAATAGCTCATGAACACCCACTTCTACATATAATGGAATGGTACAAATACAATTGTAGGGGTCATGAAAGACAGTGTTTTTACTGTTGAAGTTTCTCTATTTGTGTATGGTAGGCCAGTTACAAAATGTCAGACATGAATCCTGAGGATGTCAAGGAGCCAGAACTTGCAGAGGATTGTATCAAAGACGAGGTTGATAGAGACTTTCCCAAGGAAGACCTAGAGTATTTGGACAAACAAGAGGACAATCCCATGCCCACACCCCAAGAAGAGGACAATCCCAGTTCTGAGAGGTTTGTAATCATGCATGCAATGATCTCTGTAAAATGACGCTTGTTATAGATACTGGTTAGTGCACATGATTTCTAAAAACTAGTAGTATTATTAACCTTGTCTTCTACAGCATAGTGACAAAAATCTGCGATTTTTTTATTCTTCAAAAAATCATGATTTTAAATGTTGTCTATTAAATCACAATTTTTTTCAAAAATTCATGAAGTTTTTGAAAAAATATTTGATTTTTCAAAAAATCACGATTAATCGTGATTTAATTAACAATTTTTTTAAAAAATTACAGATTATTTTTATTTTTAGTAGTTTTGAAGTGTAGTTTTATCATTTAGTATATGAAATACATTTTTGTACTTAAAAAACATAATTTTTATATTTTAATTTTTCCAATGTATTCTATTTCCAAATTATTCCCGAATCCTGACTTTGTCACTATGTTCTACAGGAGGTACTGATCAAGAAGTACGGAGGAATATTACCCAAGAGGCCTCCGTTGATATCCAAGGTAACAATTCTTTTCCTAGTTCTTAAATTTAATAACAAATGTGGTTTGTTAGTTTCAATTAGTGTAATTCACCAAAAACAAATTTCATTATTTCCAGGACCACGAACGTGCTTTCTTTGATTCTGCGGCATTGGGAAAGGTATTAGTCTTTTGTTTCATGTAAGCTCCACTTTGTAATGATGACTAACTGTTTGTTGTGTGCTTCAAACATGAGTTTGAGTGAGTGCCATGTCAAATTAAATGCCTAATGTCTTGGTGTACTGAATTGGATGCCAACAACAGCAAGTAGCACCTTTAGATCAGAAGCCCAAAGGACCACTTGAGGCACTTCGGCCAAAATTGCAGGTATTTTCTGTCAGCTTTGCACATAAGAACATATTTCTGCCACAAACACACCTGGCTTTCTTTCTATTACTGTTTAGTCTGTTATCTATGGCATTATAACACAAAATCCAGTTACAGACGAAATAGATACATGCATAGACATGTACATCCATGTGTTCTTGGTATTGATTCCATCTACTGGGCCCTCAAGAGTTGTCATATCTTACACCACCATATTATATTTCCCGTGCTGCATAGACTAGTGATGGGGAGGCTTAGGTTGCATCTACAATTAACCTAATTAACTATAAAAAATGGTCATGACAGCATCACTGAAGTCTAAAGTGCAAAACCTATGTCAATCTCTTCTCTTCTCGTGCCCTTTTTTAGAATTTATTTATTAAAGAAGCATCATTCATTAAGGTAAAATGTGACACTAACTTACTTGGTTGAATGTGTCTCTGGATGCATGAAGCCAAAAAAGATAGATTACAAATGCACCTGGTTTGGTTGAATGTGTATCTGGATGCATGAAAAACAAAAGAAGAGGAAAGTCTTTTATAGATTACAAATGCACATGGTTTTGTACCGCCATGTCCATGCAACACATACGTCTTGAATGTATAGTTTCCTCCACTCTCGGGTGTGTCAAGCCCCATGACCCTCTTATATTCATAGTTCTCCCCCTTTCCAGCAGATCGATCTTTTGGAATAGTTGGTTGGTTAATATGGCATCAGAGCGCTAGGTTTGTATAGTTCACAAGTTCGATTCTTGCCACCCTTATGGAGGGTGGTGGAGGGGTTGTTGAGTGTGTATTTTCCTTCACTCTCGGGTGTGTCATACCCCAATTAAACCCCGTGGCTCTCTTATATTCATAATTCTCCCGTCTCAACAGATTGGTCTTTCGGAGTAGTTGGTTTGTTGACAATAAGTATATATGAATCCTCTAACAGGATTTTGTACTGACATTGCCTTTTATCTTTTCTTCTCTTTTATGTTTTTTAATTAGCCGACACCACACCAGCAAGCGAGATCCAGGAGATCAGCTTATGCTCCTCCAGATGACGGTGATGACTCCATTCCGAAACGCCATATGTTTGTTGTTCTATTAATTGAAGACAGTTCCATTTTTTCCCCCCTCTCACAGATGGGGGCAATAACAACAATGCCGATTCAGAGGACCAGAGCTGATGCAAGTAATCCTTGGCAAGACCTCCACGTCCATCCACGTCAATGATCCAATGGTGACATCTTTTCTGATGTTTCCTTGAATAAGAAATACAGAATGATCATCATACTTGTTGTAAGAGTGAGCCCATGTCGGCTCTTACTGGGTGTACTGTAAACTCTATATTCACATATCATTAAGATACACCTAACGGCGTAAAACTTATCATAGAAACTATTGTTCTGGGATCAGATGGTAGAATTTTGTAGGTAGATTAGAATATGTTGTGCTCATGACTTATTGGTATGGTCAAGTACAATGGCAGCAAACTTGTTTACCATCACTTCATCTTTGCTTTCAATTGTCACCGACATGGTGTGTGATTTCATCTTTAGAGTCAGAACCAAGTCAGTTCCATGTGTCTTTTTACGTCGTTTGTTTTACCTTTAAATGAAAAGGGTAACTTTGGGATGCCCCTCCAGGGTCTGTGATTGCAGAGAATTTGTATTCCTCAAGGAAAGTAGTCTTGGTAAAACGAATTTTTCCCTTGGATTGCACTTCCTAGGAAAATGTCAAAAAGAGAGCTGGATTTTAGTTTTGGGAAACACAATGTGCAATTATACACCTAAAATCATAATATTTTTCAGGGAAAATCATTTTTTCTACAATTTACCAGGTGCAATCACATGGGGCCTGGTGAAAATCCTGCCCCAAAACGATTTCTAGGCTTCCAAAGGAAGGATAGAAATGCAAAGAAGCTCCAGATTAAGCTTTTTACCTTGTCATTTCATCTACGTAACTGCCATAGAAAATAAGATTTTATGTGAGGTTAAAGATGAACGAGACATACACATTGACAATGGTTGATTGCGAACCATCTACATGTCTCCTCTGTTTTGTCAACTCTGAAAACATAAGTGGTTCCTACGAACATAGACCAGAACAAGATTACACTATACTTGATAGAAGTAGGAAACGTCAGTTAAGCCTATGTTAGTGTCGCTTAATTGACAATACTACACTTTCTCTTCAAGTGTGACAAAACTATAAAGAAGTAAGTCCCCCTACATACAACCACTTCAGCACTCCGGACCCCTAATCAGAGGCATAAACCTGTCACGAATCTAGTGCCCACGCGATCCATAAGCGCACACACACACTTGCATTGAATTTAGAAGCTTGAAGAGAGTTCCCGTTCGGTTTGGTCACATTTAAGCCCTTCATTCACTACTTGATTCATTACGGGTTCTCTCTTCCAAGCCATTGTGTAAGAAGCACAAAGTCCAAGAGTGGGATCCTTACGTAAGGAGTGTCATGTTAAAAACAATCTTAAGACATGAAGATATTTATACATTTGAACTATAAATTTATGTTAGCTTATTATGTCAAACATTTAATTTTCACGAACATTTTAATTGTACTCAAAAGATCAGTTGGGTTTGTTAGACAAACCGATTTTATTATAAAATTTGGTGGAACCCAATCAGACCATCAATTTGGTCCAATTTTTAAAACACTGCTCTTTATAGTTACAATAGTATAGAACCATTATAGATCGATTTTCATTTAAAAACTAAGAAAAAATGTGAAGAAAATCCTAGTTTTTTACATACATCTTCAAAATGTTTGAAAAAATCCTTGAAAATGACTTTTTCTTCTTTCTTAAATCCATTATGACAAAATAGAGTCTTCAATTGAGGTGTCAAAAATCCAAATTTTGAATGAATACAATAAGCTTGAACGGTTAGGACATTCAATCATTAGAAATGTGGGAGATGAGGTCCAAGGACCATTTAGAAAGAAAAAAGTTTATTAAATGTCCTGCCGAGCAACTGCTTAAAAACTTAGGGACTATTTAGAAAGAATTCCCTTTGCGAGGGTCCTTTAACTAATTTTCCCTTCTATCTAGGGAGGATGTCAATGGGGTGATAATGCAAGGAGGTCACTTGATTAAAATATCAAAATTGTTGATCTTCCTCATATGAAGACCATTTAACGGTTTGGATCTAAGGATGATGAGTAAGGACTATAATTAAAATCAAAGTAAAAATTAAATCCATTATATTTATACATTATTCTCAGGCAACAATCAAATCATTTTCTAGAAATCACTAATAAATCTAATTCTTTTAACGATCATTCACCAAGGATGGGGTAGGTGAAATTGCAATGAGGTCTTTCATTTTGGTACATTTTTTTCATGTTTTGACAAACATTTTTTGTTTTTGCTAAGAAAGCAAGGTGATATATTTTATATGTAAAAATTTGTACATAGGGCAGACCTTGAATTAAGGCAGATCAAGCTTATCTCTTATGTAAGCCTTTTTTACATTTGGAGGTAACTCAATTACTCGCATGAACAACAATGATTGTTGACTATGAACTGCTGCAGCAGCAAAGGCGTCTGCAACATCATTTGTCTCTCTCCAAATATGAGTTACTCTAACTTCAATTTTAGATAGCATTGTCCGAACCTTATTCACCCATTGGTCTAGTCTCCAAGAAACGACCTGATTTGCAAGACCCGTCACTATAATAGCTGAGTCCATTTCAATAATGACTTTTTTATTAATTAAATCAAAGGTCTCCAATGTAGCCACCAATGCACGGATTTCAGCTATATTATTTGTCACTTCTCCGAAAACCTAGTGCCTTGCTGCCACAAGCTCTCCATGTTCATCACGAAGAGTAGCGCTTCCTCCAGATTTTGACAAATACCCGTATGACTTAGTCCAATAATTATAAATAAAATTTATTTAATCTTTGGAATTAGTGTCATATTTTAAAATTAATTAACAAGATTTTTTATTCTAAAGTATTACAGGCTCTCCATGAGACCTATACCATATGAAACCTTAAATTATATAATACAAAGAGGTCATAATAACTCCAAATTTCATATTTGTTTTATTTATTATTTTTATAGATAATTAAAACAAACAACAACTCTTTTACAAGATAATAACTGAATAGAGAGGAAAGTTCATCCGCCAATTAGGATATTTTGCCAGAATATTTTCTAGCATAGGATGATCATAGACCAAAATACCCTAAAAGGGTAGCTTAAATTCTTTGTCAACAAGCGTGGACTATCAAGAAATTTCTAGTCATCCTTTAAAAAGTAGGGGTAAAATAGAAAATTGTCCTCAAGTTAACGAACATTCACCAAGAATGAGATAGGTGAAATTGCAATGAGGCAAATTGACTTAATTAATTAACAATTTTTTTTTTTTATTCTAAAGTATTACAGGCTCTCCTTGAGATCTACACCATAAGAAACCTTAAATCATATAATACACAAAGGTCATAACAACTCAAAATTTAATATTTGTTTTATTTATTCAATGGAGAGGAAAGTTCGTCTGCCAATTAGGATGTTTTGCCAGAATTTTCTAATCATCCTTAAAAAATAGGAAATTGGCCTCAAGTTAGAAACTGAAGTGGGAAAAGGGAGATTAAAACAATGAATGCTTAGGTCTATATATTATTGAAATTTGAGGAGAAGAAGAAGGCTTGCTTGTTTGATCCATCAAAGAAGGGAAAATGGCGATCCATTCATGTTTCAATGCAACATCTGATGAAAACATGTATTCTTCACCAATTCCTTTGATTGGCTTATATACAGCGGCAGCCACTTCGGTATGTTTTCTGTTTATGATTTGTGATCTATTAAATGGGTTGCATAATAGGAAGCCATGGATTCCTTGTCGATTCTTCTCACTCAACTCACTTACACTCACTCTTCTCGCCATAGCTACAAAGCTTCCTGTAGATCTCACTAGTTCAATGCCTTCTGCTCAAGATCAACTATCCAAACTTACTGGCACTGTCTTAATATGCATTTCTATGAGTTTTTTCTCATCTTCACTTCTAACTCAGAGTGATTCTGAATGTTTTTCCAATATCATCTCCTTGAGCATTTTCGTAGTAACTGTGATTGTCAATGTTTGTATACAGATTTTCACAGGTGTGATCTTCTCATTCCTTGTAGAACATGTCATAATTATGTCCTGCATGCTATTATTACTTGGAGTGTTGTGGTCCTCGTTCAAAATAAATCACTTTCTTGATATGTCCTCATATTCTAACACTGATGATCAACTTAAAAAGAGTGACCCTTTAAATTCAGAGAGTAAGAATATGGTACATAGATTGAAATTGTTTTATGTATCCCACTATAAAAAAGATGCTGAGATTCTAATTGGCAATGAAATTTTTGTGTTCAGTACGGGCATGTTGTCCACACTTTGCACACTCGTTCTCTCACAAGCCGTATTTCGATCACTTGTTCTTAAGGAGGTGGAGTTTCAATGTGGAATTTCTGCTTACAAATGGTCAATGTGGATGGTGGTTTCAACTCAAATTTTCACTGTCCTAATAGGAAGTATAGCAAGTGTATTGAGATGGTGGTTTAGATTCAAAATCTATGAAGAAATAAAATTTTCTGATGTTTACTTCTTCCCTTCTTCCTGGGTTTCATTGTCTTTGATAAAGCTCCGCAGTTTAGCATTCTTTAAAATCTTTAGAATGAGCCTCATGTTTATCTTTCAAATGATCGCAACGAATGGCATGTGGATATTACACATATTAACCATGGCATTGTTTTGCTTGAGTTATCTCTTATCTTTGGTGTTAATGGTGTGTTTGATGGCAATCCCTAAAGTTTGTTTTGGTAAACAAAGAAACAATGAAATAGTCCATATGGATATGCAAGAGTGGATACAAGGAAATTGTGAAAAAGAGATAAAGAGATTGATGGAGAAACATGAAAATGATTATCCCACTCATCTAATCCAATTGCTTTCCAAAACTACTCCATCTGAAGACTCAACTACCAATACGATGTCCAGTTCACATGAGAACAAATTCTCTTGTCTTTTATTGGTAATCATTACAAGAGTTGCTATCGTTGCTCTACCAGATACCCTTATTTCTTCTCTAGTTCAAAGCTTAGATGAAGCCTTCGAAATCATTTGTTTCATTGACGAGAAAGTGAATGCCAAAGACATGGATTGCAAGAGGAGATGTGCAACGGCAAAAGAATTGTGGATGAACAGGGACAATGCATGCCATTGGTTTCATACGAGATTCATTAAACCCACGGTTAAAAAATGTTATTCACCATCGTTTAAGAAATCTATGGATGGAGGTTCTCGATCGCAACTTCAATTGGACATACATTGTGCACTTGGGATTATTAAAGAATTAAAAGTGACATCTGGTGAAACTTGGTGTTTCATTGATCAATATCTAGATCCAAGCAACGTTATAGACATCTTCTATGAGTTTATCATTGGACAGGAGCCTCAGAGAACATACATGTCAATCAACGACTTATATCTTCACATGGAACACATATTTGTGGACATATTGCACTTTTTCCTCCCTCAACTCCCACTTGCCATATTCAAATATGTTCTCGAGGGTCCCATTATAGAACGTGAAGAAAGAACAAGATTTGTCTTGAAATTCCTTTGCAAATTTGGACCGTTAGAGCATAAAATTCATTGGTCATTTCCGGATGGAACTGGCATTACTAGCTTTATAACCGCTGATCTTGCAATAGACACTCAGCGTATCGAACCAGTGGAACAAAATGTAGATCTTACTCATACAGTGAGTGAAGATTGTGAAATTCCAGAACTTGTTTGAGCAACATGTCATGTAAGTACATTTTTTGTTTTTAGTTTTAATTTTTAATTTTACAGTATTGGTTGAACAAATTTCTTCTTTTTTTCCTTAATTATGACTATCTTTTATTTTGATTAATTAGTTATCTAATCCCATGGATCCTTCTACAGGTTGTGGCGTGTGCATGCTTTTTTAATAGACAGAGTCCTAGCATACATGTTGGAGAACATTGATGTTTTATGAGGCTTTATTACTTTGAGATCAATTCGTTCAGTCCATTTTATTTCGAGTATGTCCAGGCTCGCATGTCGTGCAAAGTGTCATGTATTTTTTATTTTTATTTAAATTTTTTTTTTATTTGTGTACATCATAATTCCTATAGCTTTCCCTTGTTTGGTCTAAAAGGGAACAAAATTAGGAAACATATTTGAATATTTGTAATGTATAATTGGGTGATGCGAAATATTGGTAGTTTGTTTGTCTCTTAGCCATATATCCGAGCAGGAACTATGCTACGATGGATGTTAGTAAGTGAGAGAAACCATACTATGTGTGTGTGTGTGTGTTTTTGTTTAATTTCTTTTAAATATATAGATAAGATTTATTTAATATTTAAATGATTAGTTTTATATGTTTTAAAATTAGTTAAAAAAGTTTTTTCTTTTAAATTACTCCAGATTCCTTGAGATCCATACCATAAGGAACCTTAAATTATATAATATACAGAGGACATAATAATTTTAAATTAATATATATATATATATATATATATGGGTCAGGTTCAAGAGCCATGTGAGAAAACATGTGAGAAAACTTTCGACGGTAAATAAAATTTTAAAATATGGGTTAGAAATTTTGGATTGAGCTGATTTTTTGTGAGGATGATCTCTATGATGGGAAGATCATCCAAAAAAAATCAGCCCAATCTGAAACTTTTGACCCCATTAAAAGTGATTTAGAATGTGGACCGTCGATTTTTTATCAATTTTTATCACTAATTTGTAAATTACTTTTGATGGATTTAGAAGTTTCTGATTGAGCTGATTTTTTGTGAGGATGATCTTCTCATCATAGTGACCATCCTTGCAAAAAATCAGTTCAATCAAAAACCTCTAACCCTTATTTTGAAAAACGAAAGTTTTCTCCCATGTTTTCTCACATGGCCTTTGAACCTGACCCTATCTCTCTCTATATATATATATATATATATATATATATATATATATATATATAGGGTTAGGATCAAGGGACATACGAAAAAACTTATATAAAAACAATGTAATATTAATAAAATTTCAAAATATGGGTAAATTGATTTTTTGTGAGTATGATCTTTATGATGGGAAGATCATTCAAAAAAAAAAATTCAGTTTAATCTGAAACTTCTTACCCTATTAAAAGTGATTTAGAATGTGGACCGTCTATTTTTTACTAATTTTTTTCAATAATTTGTAAAGCACTTTTATAGAAAAATCATGATTTTGGTTACAAATTTAAAAATTGGCATTATTGTCATTTGTTATTAATTTATTAGAGAAGATTGAGATCAAGACGAGGATGTGATGAGTTTGGAACATATCTGTATCCCAACTAATCTTGGATGGTAATCTCTAAAATATTTAAAGAATTGCGTTAAATTTAGCCAGAGAGAGACAAAGGCCCCCACCACTTTCTATTCAATCACGTGGGTAAATTTAATTCTCTTGAACGAACGAACGACAGATTCATAAGTGAACATGACATCTTTTTCTGCCTTGCCGTTTTCTTTGACTAAGAAGTTCACGCGAGGACTCAAAAAGTCAATTATGGTGGAGGCGGTCAATATTAATATTTTTTTATTTTTTTATTTTTGTCAAATCAACATGTTTGTTATTCATATTTTCAATATTTATGATTGAAAAATAAGTGAAAAAAATTAAATAAAATTGGATCACTTAATTTTTTTTTTTTTTTTTTTTGGATAAACACCAATTGTTTTCAATATGGACAGGTACACCTTTACATTGTCTTTGTAGGTGGAATTACAACGACGCAAGTTGACTTAATTAATTAACAATATTTTTTATTCTAAAGTATTACAGGCTCTCCTTGAAATCTACATCATAAGAAATTTTAAATCATATAATACACAAAGATCATAACAACTCAAAATTTAATATTTATTTTATTTATTCAATGGAGAGGAAAGTTCATCCGCCAATTAAGATGTCATCGTTAAATAATGGGTAAGTGATCAACCCAAAATACTTAAGTTTGAATACATTGAAACATCATGGAAAAATATTTGTCCAATGGATTCAAACTAATGCGTTGAATGTAAGAAAAGAAATTCAATACTTTGATATACATACAAAAATATTGTTCAATGGAATCACCTCGAAATTGGGTTTTAGACTAAGTCGTGCGTGATGGGATTCCAAATATATTTTAATGGAGTATTATTTGGCTCTGAAGGGTTCACACCTCGATTCAAATTCAAATCTTCTAAAGAAATTTATAATTTTTCCAATTATTTTACAATAAAAATTGTACTCAACGTGTATATATATTATTTATATATATAAATGCCGGATGGAAACATCCTCGTAATTGTGTTTTAAGACTTTAGGCTCAAAATCCATTGTGTGGAAACCCAATCCGAAATTTACGCTAACTTGAGGAAGACTTTTACAAGGTTGTTAGATGGCTCTTAAAGGGGTCCAAATGTTCATTAAAAATGAAGTCTTTTAAGAGAAATTTTATATTCTTTATTTCCAATTATAATTTTTTAATATGATGTCTATACCAAATGGTATTTGGAAGAGAAAGGGAGCGGGGTACGATTGGGTCCTCAATAGTGCTAAAAAGTTTAGAGAGACTAAGGGTATTATCGTAAATTTATTTATTGAGTTGGAAACTCACAAAATTAACTCGTTTGAAACAGTTCAAACCCACCGGTTCATCCCATCGGACCGTTGCTCGATCATGGGGGACAGACCCAATCAGAGTCTAATCAGATCCACTTTGAGAAAATCACAAAATGGTTTGATGATCAGCCAACATCATCTGTGATCTTCTTATGTTTCAGGAGTAAGGGATCTTTCGGTAAATCACAGGTGCAAGAGATCGCAATTGGGTTCGAGCGAAGTGGGTACAGGTTCTTGTGGTCACTACGTCATCCACCAAAGTCCAAGTTTGATGCACCAAGTGATTACACAAATCTCTAAGAAGTTCTTCTTGATGGGTTCTTGGAGCGAACGGAGGGAAGGGCTTTAACGTGTGGTTGGGCCCCACAAGTGTCAATCCTGGCCCACAAGGCGATTGGAGGATTTGTTTCACATTGCGATTGGAACTCAATTTTGGAAAGTTTATGGTTTGGTGTACCGATATTGGTCCGTCTTAGGCCTGTTAAGTACTTATACATATCATAATTGCAATAAGACACTTTGGAGGCGGTCCAATATAAAGGCCCTAACAGTAATGTGCCCGTCCGTGTTCTATATAAGTGAATTTTAATTTGGTCCGACCCATTCCATCCATTATCATTGGGCCTGTCAAGTGAGAAATTTTCCTGCTTCAATATAAGATAATTCTTCTACGTTTCTTCTTATATAAATTAGGGTAAATTACACTTTGACCCCCTGTGCTTTGGCATAATTCCTTGTTGACCCCTTAACATTTTTTTTTCCCTTTTTATTAAAATCATCTAGAATTGTGACAAGTTACATCATCTATGAGAATTCTCAATAACAAAAAAATTCAATAATTCCTTGTGCTTTGGCATATTTGTTTTTTATTTTCTTATTTTCTTACTATGAATATTTTCATGAAATCTAAAAGGCTATATTGTTGGATTGTCAATGTGATAATCAATGTGGGCCCAATGATCCTTTTTAAATTTTGAAATCTACAAAATAAATATGTGGGCAACGTGCAAGAGAGAGAACCTCTCTCTATTGCTTATGTCATTGCGCCACATGGCAAATGTTTGTTCGGTTGTGAGCCAACATGTCATAGGGCCTCTGGGGCGTTGGTCAAAAACGACGTTCATTTAGCATTGCTAGATTAGAATATCAAAATATTTATCTTCCTCATATGAAGACCATTTAACGGTTTGGATCTAAGGATGATGAGTAAGGACAATAATTAAAATCAAAGTAAAAAATTAAATCCACTATACTTATGCATCATTCTCATGTAACAATCAAATCTTTTTCTAGAAATCACTAATAAATCTAATTCTTTTAACGAACATTCACCAAGAATGGGGTAGGTGAAATTGCAATGAGGCAAGTTGGCTTAATTAATTAACAAGATTTTTTATGCTAAAGTATTACAGGCTCTCCTTGAGATCTACACCATTAGAAAGCTTAAATCATATAATACACAAAGGTCATAACAACTCAAAATTTAATATTTGTTTTATTTATTCAATGGAGGGGAAAGTTCGTCCGCCAATTAGGATGTTTTGGCAGAATTTTCTAGTCATCCTTAAAAAGTAGGGGTAAAATAGAAAATTGTCCTCAAGTTATAAAATCCATTCTGACGAAATAGAGTCTTCAATTGAGGTGTCAAAAATCCAATTTTTGGAAGAATATGATGCGTTTGAATGGTTAGGGCATTCAATTATGAGAAATGTGGGAGATGAGGTCCAAGGACTATTGAGAAAGAAAAAGTTTATTAAATGTCATGCCAAGCAACCGCTAAAAACTTAGGGATTATTTAAAAAGAATTCCCTTTGTGAGGGTCCTTTAACTAATTTTCCCTTTTCTCTAGGGAGGATGTCAATGTGGTGATAATGAAAGGAGGTTGCTAGATTAAAATATCAAAATTATTGATATTCCTCATGTGAAAACCATTTAATGGTTTAGATCTAAGGATGATGAGTAAGGAAAATAATTAAAATCAAAGTAAAAAAATTAAATCAATTGTATTTACGCATCATTCTCAGGTAATAATTAAATCATTTTCTAGAAATCACTAATAAATCTAATTCTTTTAACGACCATTCACCAAGGATGGGGGTAGGTGAAAAAAATGCAATGAGGCAAGTAGGCTTAAAAGATTACTAAACATCTTTTTCATGTTTTTGATAAACATATTTTTATCATATATTGTATGACCTAGTCAAATAATTATAAATATAATTTATTTAATCTTTGGAATTAGTGTCATATCTTAAAATTAATTAACAAGATTTTTTATTCTAAATTTTACATGCCCTCCTTGAGATCTACACCATATGAAACCTTAAATCATATAATACATAAACGTCATAACAACTCTAAATTTAATATGTGTTTTATTTATTATTTTTTTAGATGATTAAAACAAACGACAACTCTTTTACAAGATAATAATTGAATAGAGTGGAAAGTTCGTCCGCCAATTAGGATATTTTGCCAGAATTTTTTCTAACATACGATGACTATAGACCAAAATACCCTAAACGGGTAGCTTAAATTCTTTGTCAACAAGCGTGGACTATCAAGAATTTTCAATCAATCCATTAAAAAGTAGGGGTAAAATAGGAAATTTTCGTCAAGTTAGAAACGGAAGTGGGAAAAGGGAGAAAAAAACATTGAATGATTAGGTGTATATGTTATTGAAATTTGAGGAGAAGAAGAAGGCTTGCTAGTTTGATCCATCAAAGAAGGGAAAATGGCGATCCATTCATGTTTCAATGCAACATCTGATGAAAACATGTATTCTTCACCAATTCCTTTGATTGGCTTATATACAGCGGCAGCCACTTCGGTATGTTTTCTGTTTATGATTTGTGATCTATTAAATGGGTTGCATAATAGGAAGCCATGGATTCCTTGTCGATTCTTCTCACTCAACTCACTTACACTCACTCTTCTCGCCATAGCTACAAAGCTTCCTGTAGATCTTACTAGTTCAATGCCTTCTGCTCAAGATCAACTATCCAAACTTACTGGCACTGTCTTAATATGCATTTCGATGAGTTTTTTCTCATCTTCACTCTCAACTCAGAGTGATTCTGAATGTTTTTCCAATATAATCTCCTTGAGCATTTTCGTAGTAACAGTGATTGTTAATGTTTGTATACAGATTTACACTGGTGTGATCTTCTCATTCCTTGTAGAACATGTCATAATTATGTTCTGCATGCTATTATTACTCGGAGTGTTGTGGTCCTTGTTTAATCTAAATCACCCTCTTGATATTTCCTCATTTTCTAAAACTGATGATCAACTTAAAAAGTGTGACCCTCTAAATTCAGAGAGTAAGAATATGGTACATAGATTGAAATTGTTTTATGTATCCCACTATAAAACAAAGCTAAGATGGAACTCGACGATAACATGTTTTGGATCGGTATAGGCATGTTGTCCACACTTTGCACACTGGTTCTCTCACAAGCCGCATTTCGATCGCTTGTTCTCAAGGAGCTGGAGTTTCAATGTGGAATTTCTGTTTATAAATGGTCAGTGTGGATGGTGATTTCAACTCAAATTTTCACTGTCCTAGTAGGAAGTATAGCAAGTGTATTAAGATGGTGGTTTGGATTCAAAATCCATGAAGAAATAAAATTTTCTGATGATTACTTCTTCCCTTCTTCCTGGGTTTCATCGTCTTTGATAAAGCTCCGCAGTCTGGCATTCTTCAAAATCTCTAGAATGAGCCTCATGATTATCTTAAAAATGATTGCAACGAATGGCCTGTGGATATTACACATATTGGTCATGGCATTGTATATCCTAGGTTATCTCTTATCTTTGGTGTTAATGGTGTGTTTGATGGCAATCTCTAAAGTTTGTTTTGGTAAACAAAGAAACAATGAAATAGTTCGTATGGATGTGCAAGAGTGGATACAAGGAAATTGTGAAAAAGAGATAAAGAGATTGATGGAGAAACATGAAAAGGATTATCCCACTCATCTAATTCAATTGCTTTCCCAAACTACTTCATCTGAAGAGTCAACTACCAATACGATGTCCAGTTCACATGAGAACGAATTCTCTTGTCTTTTATTGGTAATCATTGCAAGAGTTGCTATCGTTGCTCTACCAGATACCCTTATTTCTTCTCTCGTTCAAAGCTTAGACGAAGCCTTCGAAATCATTTGTTTCATTGATGAGAAAGTGAATGCCAAAGACACAGATTGCAAGAGGAGATGTGCGGCGGCAAAAGAATTGTGGATGAACAGGGACAATGCATGCCATTGGTTTCATACGAGATTCATTAAACCCACGGTTAAAAAATTTTACTCACCATCGTTTAAGAAATCTATGGATGGACATTCTCGATCGCAACTTCAATTGGACATACGTTGTGCACTTGGGTTTATTAAAGAATTAAAAGTGACATCTGTTGAAACTTGGTGTTTCATTGATAAATATCTAAATCCAAGCACAGTTATAGACATCTTCTATGAGTTTATCATCGGACAAGAGTCTCAGAGAACATACACGTCAATCAACGAGTTATATGTTCACATGGAACACATATTTGTGGACATATTGCACTTTTTCCTCCCTCAACTCCCACTTGCCATATTCAAACATGTTCTCGAGGGTCCCATTATAGAACGTGAAGAAAGAGTAAGATTTGTCTTGAAATTCCTTTGCAAAGTTGAACCGTTAGAGCATAAAATTTGTTGGTCATTTCCGGATGGAACTGGCATTACTAGATTTATAACCGTTGATCCTGCAATAGACACTCAGTGTATCGAACCAGTGGAACAAAATGTAGATGTTACTCTTAAAATGAGTGAAGATTGTGAAATTCCAGAACTTGTTTGAACAACATGTCATGTAAGTACATTTTTTGTTTCTAGTTTTAATTTTTAATTTTACAGTATTGGTTGAATAAATTTCTTCTTTGTTTTACTTAATTATGACGATCTTTTATTTTGATTAATTAGTTATCTAGTCCCATGGATCCTTCTACAGGTTGTGGCGTGTGCGTTCTTTTTTAATAGACAGAGTCCTAGCATACATGTTGGAGAACATCGATGTTTTATGAGGCTTTATTACTTTGAGATCAATTCGTTCACTTCATTTTATTTCGAGTATGTCCAGGCTCGCATGTTGTGCAAAGTGTCATGTATTTTTTATTTTTATTTTAAGTTTCTTTTTATTTGCCTTGTTTGGTCTAAAAGGGAAAATTAGGAAACATATTTGAATATTTGTAATGTATAATTGGGTGATGCGAAATATTGGTAGTTTGTTTGTCTCTTAACCATATATTCGAGTAGGAACTATGCTATGATGGATGTTATTAAGTGAGAGAAACCATGCTATGCGTGTGTGTGTGTTTATTTAATTTCTTTCAAATACATAAATAAGATTTATTTAATATTTAAATGATTAGTTTTATATATTTAAAAATTAGTTAAAAATGTTTTTTTCTTTTAAATTACTCCTGATTCCTTGAGATCCATACCATAAGCAACCTTAAATTATATAATATACAGAGGACATAACAACTTTAAATTTTATATATATATATATATATATATATATATATATATATATATATATATATATATATATATATATATATATATATATATATATATATATATATATATATATATATATAATATTTTTAAATATTTAAAATAAACGTAATTTTTTTAAAAGATTCGTTAAATGGAAAGGAAGGTTCATCGACCAATTAGAATGTGTAATTGACTTTTACAAGAATTTGTTTTCTTTATTGAGAAATTCTATTGCCACCCCAACTTTTACTAAAAGCACCTAAAGATGTGTGTAATCTTCATTAATATCATTTCATTGGGGTGCTCTTAGAAAAATTTGGTGCGGCCTTAGATTCTCTCTTTTTATAATATACAATGATCAAAATACCCTCTAAGGGTACTTTGGGTATATTGACTTTATCCAAAGAACCCAATGCTTAGATGAAATTACAAAATACACTTAATTGGAAATTTGCTGAAATTGCCCTTCCATCTGGACTTACCAAGTCTAATAAAATTAAAACTTGAAATATATTTGAAACCTTCACATATCATAGGGAAACTAACTTTAATTTTTCTCAGTCAGACTTCGTACATTAGTTTGATAAGAGGTAAATTGGCTTACGGTTCTTGATTCGTATTTTGATCAAGTATTTGTGATCTCTAAGGTAGATTATATTTTGACTATCCTGTCAAGACACATATCCTACTTTTAGGTAGGGTGTTGAAAAATTTTCACCCACAATTATTAATTTTCTATTAAGGTGAATTAATAGATGCTAAATAAATAAAAAATCATATTTTATATATATCATAAATATTTAATTATTAAAAATAGATTATTTTATTTCAAAAATAATTAAAACGGGATGACTTGGCTAAATTTTCATAAACTTGACCAAGATACACGATGAATTTCTTGTAATCCACCAAATTGTCATGGGCTGCTATAAGTTTCAAAATCATGGCATATGAACTCTTAGAAATATTGCTATGTGATCCACTTTAGTTCTTTGCCTCAAAAAATAAGGAAAGTAAACCAAATTCTTTCTTGATGAATGTAAGTGTTTGTTCTATAGAAATCATTAAAATGCTTATTGTAGACAATGCAGTAGATATTGTCATTAATTAATTTTTTTCAATTGTTATTATAATAATCAATTGAAATTATGCCCATTTGAAGTTAATATGGAGCGAATATTTGTCTTTTCCCCCCTAAATTTCTTATTGTACAGCCTGACCCAAACTATGGGTCCAAGTGAACCATATTATTTAAATTAGTTACTTTCTATAACTATTAGAGTATGTGGCACCATTTATTTAATATTATATTATTTTGAAGAAATCTAACATAGTTCAACAAATAGATGTTATTTCTAATGTAAATACTAGATGATTGAGGGGTAGTTTAATCATAGGCAATTAAGTAGTTTCCATAAGTTTGTTTTGTGGTTGGAGAAATTGAAAAATAATATAAATATCATAAGGATTAAAGAGTTTGAAGATGATTAATTTTTGTGAAAAGATCATGGTTTCGGTTACAAATTAGAAAAATGGCATTATTGTCATTTGTTAGTAATATCACACACTCTCTCTCTCCCTCTCTTGCTCTCTCTCTCGCACTCATCTCTGTCTCTCTCTCTCGGTCGCACTCTGTCTCTCGCTCTCTTGCTCTCTCACACAGTCTCGCTCGCTCTCTCGCACTCTATCTCAAAATTTCTCGATCTCTTTGTCTTTATAGTTGTCTCTCGCATGCACTCTCTCTCTCTCTCTCCGCAAAATCCAAGATCTAGGGTTTGTGAACTCGCTCCCAGATGCATCTCTACGAATTTTAAGCTGAAATCATATCTAGGGTTTGCGCACTCGGATTGGTTTGCTTATTTCTCTATTGATGGAGCTTTATATCCGGTTTGATTGTTTTCAATTAGTGAAAAGGGATAGAATCGCACTTTAGTATTTGGGGCTTTGTTCTGGTTTTCATGTTTTTTTTTTTTTTTTTTTTTAAATTTAGATAGGCACATAGCTGCGTTAGTTGAAAAGATAAGTGACCAATCGTCTTGAGATGTTAACATAACATCTTGTAACAGGACCAATCTAATTTTTTGAATTAGATCACATGGTGATCTGTAGTTTTTGCATTTTATCTTAGTTTTCTATAATTTTTTGAATTTTTTTTTTCCGATTTATCTGTTTTACTCTTGTAGATCTTGTCTAGAAACGTTAACAAACCGGATTCTCGTTCAGCCTTACTATCAAACATGCGAATGAAGAACCGAAACAAAAAAAAAAAAAAAAAAAAAAAAAAAAACAATGTGAATGAAGATGTGTGTTTCAAAAATATTTTATTTTGTCTTGGCTTCTAATCTTATTTTTGGCTTCAAATCTTAGTTATGATTGTTGAAGAAGTAGGATTTATGTTATTTTATTAGTTTTTAAGAAATGTATAACCTACGTATTTCATTTCTTCAATGTGCAATGAGATTCTTTCATTGTTAGATTGGGTTGATGGTTGCAATTTTAGAGATTTAGGTGTTATTCTTGTAATCTTTTTCAATGTGTGTTGTATAGTGTTATTTCTGATGATTGAAGAACTAGGGTTAATAAAAGATGGACAGTTGGTATCTTGTTGTCAAGTTATAAACATTTCAAAATGAGTCCTGTACAAGCAGACACATCTCTAGGTTACATCTTTTTCTTCCTAAGTGTCCTTTTTTCCCCGTATTTTCTCTCGTTTTGGTGGTGTTTCTGCAAATATTTACATGAATCTGACTCCTTCCATCTATGCAGAACCCGGGTTAGTGGTTAGTTATCTTCAGACGTTAAAATCCTCAAAGGAGTTATTGCTTGCTTGTTTGTAACATTTTAGCTTCATAGGTTGTATTATAAAATAAATTGAAGCTGATAGATGTGTGTTGTATGCTTGGGCAGGTTTTTAGATCCCTTATCGAGCATACTAAAGAAATAAGTGGCATATATTGTCACCTTCCAAATATCTGAATTAGGTTGTTTGTGTGTGAGGCTACATTGGAATTGTAGTTGGACTAATTTTTTACAAATGCAAACTCACCTGTTTTGGTACATTTTCTTAAGTAATACTTCTGTTATCCATGATTTTAAAGGTTGTTAACATCTAATACCTGCATTTAATGTTAGGATATCCCTAATTTGTATTTAATCCTAAATTCTTCCTTTTATCTTAATATTTTTTTTAGTAAGACTCTTACTGAAAATTTTCAGAGTGGTATTTAGTTGACTCAAAACGCGGCGACAAGGAACTCATTGATATGGATGATCTTCTAGATGACCTGACTGCATTTAACCAAGATAATCCCACAAATTTTGAGAACTTCTCATGTTATACTCCGCAGCCAATTGAAAATTCTACTGTTGGTAAGCGTTTAAATGAGATGATGAAAGCAATTACATATTATTTTTAAATATTTTTTTTCCAAGTAGTGATGAAAATAATTTAATTGGACCTGCACCACCAAGAAAATCTTCTTATATATTCACTGGTGCAATTACAATATTTATTTACTTTTTTTATTTTTATCTATTATTACTCTTTTTGAAAATTTTCAAATTGGAATTTAGTCAAGTCCCAATATATAGAGAATGAAGTTTTTAAGGATGATTTTTTGGCTATCTTCAACCAAAATCAATCCACAAATTTTGACAACCCTCATATTGTACTCCTCAACAAGTTGAAAACTCTACTGCTGGTAAGTGTTTGAATGATGAAAGTGTTCCAACTGGACTAACACCAAGAAGATCCACTTTGATATTGATAAGAAACAAGATTGTTTTCCAGATTATCTCATCTTCCATTGGATTTTAATTAGTAATTCCTTAATTTTTTATTGAATCATTATCTCTTTTGTGGGTCTCTTAATGTTCTTTATCACTTACTACACTTACTGAGATTTTTCAGAGTGGAATTTAATCAACCTTCAATCTGGAGACGATGATTTTTTGGCAGCTGCAAAATCTGACAACCCATCGGAACATTTTAATATTTCTGCCTTTAACCAAGATAAAACTACTCTCTATGATCACAATGCCTCCTTCTACATTTCTCAGTCAGTCCAAAACTCTGCTTCTAATGAGCATTTTAATGGTGAAAGTAATTTAACTCCACTTGCACTAAGATCCTCCCTTCCGTTTGGAGAAAGAAGAAGCTCGCAATATCGGGGTGTAACACGGTAAGTACCTATTAATTTTGGTGCATATGTGTAGTTTTGCATACTATGTTTATGTATAAAAAATAAAAAAGAAGTGAACTTTTTATTGGATTTTTGGTGTTAGTAGGAACAGATGGACAAGAAAATATGAAGCCCATATATGGGATAACAGATATAAAAGAGAGGGACGGCCGAGGAAAGTGCACCCTTGGGTCAAGGATGTTTTCCATGATGTCCAACACGAGACCAATCAGTCAACTTGTGTCGAACGTGCCACCTAGGCCACACTGTAATCACTGATTTGGCATTTTTTCTTATTATGCTTTAATTTCTAGTTAACAATCAAAAGTTAGAGTTCATTTTAAGAGTAGCAACCAACTCTCAATATTCCAACTCCAACTCCATCAATTCTGTCTAAAAACAGACATGCACTATAATATTTGATTTGCCTTTACCAACCTACTTACTGATATGGTGGTTTGCTTCTGATTCTAACCTACACCTATTCCTAAACTCTAACTATAATAATACATCCATCTCGAGGAGTAAAATTTGAAAATTTGGTATGTTTTGGCTCCTTTAATGGATGGGTACGTGCTTAATCTAAGAAAACAAGGGTTTCACTCATTCATCTTTAAAGTCTTACTCCAAAGATTTTGGGTTGGCTATATGAATCATATTTGCTTCTATTCCATTTTGTTTAAGGTCACATCTTCTATTAGTGAAAGAATATTAATATTTGTTTCATGGATAGGTTCGTGCTTAAACTATGAAGACAAGGGTTTTAGTCATTAATCTTTAAAGTCTTATTCCAAAGATATAGATGAATCATATTGACTTCTATTCCATTTTGTTCAAGATCACATCTTCTATTAGTGAAATAGTGTTCACATCTGCTTTGGGTCATATTGATTACAATCTAGTTGACTATCTATGTCTACAAATAGAGGGTTTTCATCTCATTCCTTCGTTACTTTATCGTTATGCATCTGGTATTTTTTGTTTTAGTTGAGAAAAGTAGATGTTAGTATTTTGTCAAATGGCCTACTAAGGTTTTTCTAATGCTTACTAACTACCTGTTTGTGCCACATGACAGTATCTCTTAATTACTTATTGAGATAGTCATCTAATGGAATGGAGTGGATGGGCTGGATTGACTTAATCTTTTGGTAGGCAAGCGGCTCACTTTACCAACTCTGAACTGGTTCCTTCACTGGAATGTCCAACTTCCGAACTTTAAATAAATTACATTGTGCCATATTCAGGTATTTTTCTCTAGTTGAAATATACTTGCAGTGTATGTCTGGTGTACAATTGCCTGTTTTGCGTTTTCTCTTCTTCAGTAAGCTGTTTGAGTTACTGGGTTTCATAAAGCAAATGCAAGGTGATATGCTTTGATAATTATCTATTCACTTACCTGTGCTTTTTCTAATTGCAAAGCAACTTTGAGGTCGTTCAGGTCCAGCTTACCCATAAAAAAAAACAACGATTATTGGGCGTAGTGGCTAGGGTCTCCCTTCTAAAAGGGAGCGGTCTTGAGTTCAACCCCCACCTTGTTCACATCTTAGTTGGAATCAAGTCAGCTTTTGACTTGTTTTGTTCATAGCAATACTTCCAACACAGGAGTCTATTTTTGTTTTACCCAAGAAACTGGCATGAGTTTAATTCTAGAGTTGTGGAATTAGAGACAATCCCATCAATTGAACTATGCGTATATTGTTGAACAGAATGTGGAAGGTTTGAAATCTGATTCCCTAGACATAGACCAACCAAAATTTTCGAAATTTATATTTCAGTCTGAAGGAACAAATGATGAAGTTTGACACATGGACTAGAAAAAAGGTTTAACAAGATTGTATAGTTATTTTTTTTAATCCGTAAAATTGAATTTTAAGTTTGCAGGGTTATTTCATACTTATTGTGAAACACTAAGCTTAAACTTATTTTCAGGGCTCTATATGATTCGTATTGAGCAGAGTTTGCCAAACCATTTTCACCACCATGTACCTCAGCAGCAGCCAGACACGTCAAGTGTCAACTCGTCAACTACTTTGGATACAATACATTATTTTGCTCCTGGAGCCACAGATGTTGCTATACCACTGCACCATTGATAAGGAGCAGAAGAAGACCTTCATGCATTCAGATGAATCAGACATTAGGCATGCTGCCCAATTACACTTCCCAAATGTCAAAGATAACTGTTTCAAAATGTAGGACATTTTCATGGGTTGGTTGGATTTTCTCCATGTTCTTATTGACTTTGTTCATTTGGTTTAAATGTAGGACATTTCTCCTAATAAAGACTAATAAACTTTTGTAGTAACTAAAGTACCAAACTATAGAAGTTTGCAAACACTTTTTAAATACTAACTATATTCTTAATATCATCCTTCACTTTTAGATTCGGAGCATGTGTGGGTCAATGTGCATGTAGATAGACACATCGAGATGAAAACATTCCTTGACAAATATATGAATGGAGAAACATCAGGCCTAGACGAGTGGAAAGAATTCGGCTAGGCTCGCAAGTTCACATAACATCTTGTAACAGGACCAATCTAATTGGCTAATTGACTTTCCAATTGCCAAAATTTGAGAAAATCTCCCATAATTTTTTGGAAAATGTCAAAATTAAATTTTTTTTATAACCATAAACACATTCATTTGTATATATGAGCCCCAAGAGCAAGATGCACTTAATAGTATTGGTTTTGTAGAGTGCCTTTTTTGGGATGGTAGATCTACATTCCACATCCAAGTACTTGTTTTGCTAGTCAATGAACCTTTGAAGCTTGTGTCAGTCTGTGCTTTAAACTTAATTTTTTGCATGATTTATTTACATTTTGTTTTCTTAGGTGCATTTGATTGATGGCCGAGCAAGTGCTGGTGCAAGTGTTGATCAGGTGAAAATGCTGCAGAAATTGTTGCAAGATTGAAGCGGGACTTACTTCCCACATTTAAGAATTGTCAGCAACTTCTGAAATGAACCCTAATGTTTGGTTGTCTGTGGGAATTGGAAGTCATCATAATGTACCCAACATGGAATGTTGGCATGGTTGGCCTAGGGTACATGAGTAATTATGTGGCTTTGGTGGAGTTGTAATTCACACTAGGTGGGAGTTGCAACTCCACCAATTTAGGGTGTTGGGGAGTTCTAGGAGTGTGTAACTCCAAACAGCAAGGCGGGTTGGAGTTGAGTCCCATCTTCCAAGCAGGCCCTCTGATCAATTCGGAAATGTATTAAAAGAAATGAATCATTTTTTGAAATACTCCTCATTTTATGCTTTTAAATTCTTGGTTTATTTTTGTCTTGACAGCCTTTGATAAGCAATTCATTTGCATATCTGTGGACCATTTACATTGTGTACATGGCAAGCTTAAAGAAACCAGGTCCAAGTTGCGTCTCAGCTGATTGATTTTACCTTCTGAAGTTATGCTTTTAGTTACATCTTTTCTGTTGCTCTGGATTACGTCGCACTGGTTGGCTAGCAATCTGTTTGCATGCAGAGTAAATGGAACTGGACATCTTTTTAGGTGATACTGGATTGCCGGCATGCTTGCCACACAATAGAAAATTACTATGGCTGACCCAAGATATGGTATGGCGTCGATCATTAGTTGCTGCCACTGGAGGGGACTATCGCACCCAACATGTAAGTAATGCCTCCATCCCTTTGATTGGGCCCTCATGTTCTGTTTTTTTGAGTATTCGGAGTTAAGAAACTCGGGTTTGAGTGCCCAATCTCAGAATATAGTGGTTAAGTCATATGATGCACTCCAATGGATCATATAGATGTCACCCAAATGGCCGCCTTGAAAGCGTGCTGATTGGTGATCGATAGGGTCCTTATCATTTAGTTTAATTTCATATATGCAACCATATTATAATTTATTTTAAATTATCTCTGTGGTTTCGATGCAGCTACTTCTTATGAAACGAGGGGGTAGAGTTATATATGGAGGGAAGCTTGGTGACCACTCCCAGACTATGATTAACCACTTTCAGGTACCAGTGAACACTCTTACTTTCTTATTTATTTTGGTGGAAGGAGAAATGCTATCAATTGAATCTAAATCTTACAACATGTAGGCTCCAATATTAAAGTTAATAAAGAGCTTGTAGTTGAAAGACATATATTTGTTGGTTTCTCACTAGCTCGCACTTGTGGTCATACAAATGACACAAGTTTTTCTTTGATACTGGTGTTGGAAAGCTATTTAAAATGCATCATTTTCATGAGTTAAAGATTCTTTGCTGGCAGAAGGTGTTCACTTCTGATACTATTAGATGGATCTGGTTGGGTCTTTTCTTCCTACATGTAAAATTCATACAATATTCATTGAGATTTATATGTATTCAAACTTTTAAAGATATAATTTACGTATGGAAAAGAATTGAATTATAATCACTAATCGTCTACTTAGGTGGTTGTTTTTACTTTGTATTCCCATGCTTTTTTTATGTTCTGAGATACAAAACAATTTATCGTTTACATTTTATTGCTACTACGTCTGCTCCTGCTTCATACATTTCTCTAGTAGCAAAGATTGAGCCTATCAGTTCATATATTGAATGATATATATAATATAATTCTTGATTCAAACTCCATGGTTTATAAGCTCACGAATAAGTTTAGCAAAGGTAAAATATATACAAATTTACATGAGCCAATATGCCCATTATCTCCAACACACAGATAGTTTGTAGAAATAGTTGTATCTTTTGATAATGAAAATCCATTCATTTGGATTAGTTACTGTAATACCTCATCTACTGGCTTATATAACAAGTATATTTTGAACACAATATTTAAGCATCTCATTTTCTACCAGTTTTGTTATTTATGAATAAGTTCGTCATCCTAACATTTTTTCCTCACATAGGGAATTGATGGAATCCCTCCTATTCCCAATGGTTACAATCCAGCCACTTGGATGCTTGAGGTCAGCACTTCAGCTGTTGAACATAGGATCGGTCAAGACTTTGCAGATATATACATAAATTCTAATCAATACAGGTGATTTTGATCACTTCTTTGTCATTTATCATGCAGTCTAGATTTGATTTTAACATGTTTCATCTTGTTTGTTAACCTAATATTAAAATGATGTTCTCCAACAAGCAGAATGTAATGATTTCAATACTTTTCTTTAGGGTAGTGGAAGATTCGATTAAGCTTTTGAGTATTCCACCGGCTGGTTCAGAATCCTTGAAGTTCACTTCTACATATTCACAATATTCTCTTACTCAATTTAGATTTATGAAAGTTGAAGATGAGGGGCATTTGGGTCTTTTCATGTTATTAGTTGGGGTGTAGGTCATCAATATCAAAACATAGGGGTATCTCCAACATTTAGCAACATGTGAAGGGGTCAGTATAAAATAATTTTTTTTTTAAAAACAAAATACTCTATAGCGACGGTCTCCGACCGTCGCTATATCTCTATTTTTACTGTCGTTTTTTCCGACTGCCTTGGACAGTCGTTTTTAAAAAATCACTCCTTTTAAAACGACTCATTTTCCGACTGTAGGGGCAGTCGTTTTTGACGCATTATGACGTAGTTCTCTCTATTGCTGATGTCATTGCGACACATGGCAAATGTTTGTTGGGTTGTGAGCCAACATGTCATAGGGCCTCTGGGGCGTTAGTCAAAAACGACGTTCATTTAGCATTTCTCAAAAAAAAAAAAAAAAAAAAAAAAAACAAACAAACAAACAAAATTGATTAACAAGTTGTCTTGGATGAGTCAAATAAAAACATTTTAAAATGAATAAATTTTTTAATTTTTTATTCTGTACAAAAGTCTTGTACCCAAAGAAAAAACTTTTTTGACATGTCTAGATGCATTTTTGAGCTCATGAAGAAAGTAGACAAGTTGATTAAATATTTTGTGGAGTTGACTTAATGACTTGATTCAATTTAATTTTTGGGGCCTATTCACCTCAAAATTCATTTAAGTCCACTTGGAAACATTTTAGTTAACTCGATGAATTTTAAAATTCTAACTTAAACAATGAAATTGTCGGTGAATCCAAAGAATATTTGACATGGGAGGGCACTCAAACAACCATTTTCAAAATTTTTAATTTGATGGTGCCTCATGATTCAATGGTTTTACCTAGGGAAAATTACTATAAAGACCCTTGCGGAAGAGTTTCTTTCTAAATGGTCCATAAGTTTTGGGTGTTAGCATGACATGACATTTAGTAAATATTTTCCTTCTTAATGGTCCCTCATACTATTGAGTTCATAATTTTTATTGTCGAACTCGGCGCTTTTTTAATTACTGTCTAGTTCACCAATTTTATTAAATAAAAAGTGGTGAACTCAACACAGGTAAAACCCTCCCAATTTCAATTTTTAAGTTTTTTCGACTAAAATACATGAAAAGATTGACTAAAAACTTGAGATAACGACTTATTTAAATGATTTCAATCCAAAAGAGTCATTATACATCGATTTTCATTCAAAAACTATGAAAAAAGGTGAAAAACCCCAAGTTTTTTACATACATCTTCAAAAAAATTGAAAAAACCCTTGAAAATAGTTTTTTCTTCTTTCTTAAATCCTTTATGACGAAATAGAATCACCGAAACTTGATTGAGGTGTAAAAATCCAATTTTTTATGAATACGATGAGTTTGAACGGTTAAGGCATTCAATCGTGAGAAATATGAGAAATGAGATGCATGAACCATTTAGAAAGAAAATTTTATTAAATGTCCTACCAAGTAACCACACAAAACTTAGGGACTATTTAGAAAGAATTCCCTCTCCGAGAGTCCTTTATATAGTTTTCCCTTTCATCTAGGTAGGACGTCAGTGGGGTAATAATGAAAGGAGGTTTGCTAGATTAGAATATCAAAATATTTATCTTCCTCATATGAAGACCATTTAACGATTTGGATCTAAGGATGATGAGTAAGGACAATAATTAAAATCAAAGTAAAAAAATTAAATCAACTATACTTATGCATCATTCTCATGTAACAATCAAATCTTTTTCTAGAAATCACTAATAAATCTAATTCTTTTAACAAACATTTACCAAGAATGGGGTAGGTGAGATTGCAATGAGGCAAGTTGGCTTAATTAATTAACAAGATTTTTTACACCATTAGAAACCTTAAATCATATAATACACAAAGGTCATAACAACTCAAAATTTAATATTTGTTTTATTTATTCAATGGAGGGGAAAGTTCGTCCGCCAATTAGGATGTTTTGGCAGGATTTTCTAGTCATCCTTACAAAGTAGGGGTAAAATAGAAAATTGTCCTCAAGTTAGAAAATCCATTCTGACGAAATAGAGTCTTCAATTGAGGTGTCAAAAATCCAATTTTTGGAAGAATATGATGCGTTTGAATGGTTAGGGCATTCAGTTATGAGAAATGTGGGAGATGAGGTCCAAGGACTATTGAGAAAGAAAAAGTTTATTAAATGTCATGCCAAACAACTGCTAAAAACTTAGGGATTATTTAAAAAGAATTCCCTTTGTGAGGGTCCTTTAACTAATTTTCCCTTTTATCTAGGGAGGATGTCAATGTGGTGATAATGAAAGGAGGTTGCTAGATTTAAATATCAAAATTATTGATATTCCTCGTGTGAAAACCATTTAATGGTTTAGATCTAAGGATGATGAGTAAGGACAATAATTAAAATCAAAGTAAAAAAATTAAATCAATTATATTTACGCATCATTCTCAGGTAATAATTAAATCAGTTTCTAGAAATCACTAATAAATCTAATTCTTTTAACGACCATTCACCAAGGATGGGGGTAGGTGAAAAAAATTCAATGAGGCAAGTAGGCTTAAAAGATTACTAAACATCTTTTTCATGTCTTTAATAAACATACTTTTATCATATATTGTATGACCTAGTCCAATAATTATAAATATAATTTATTTAATATTTGGAATTAGTGTCATATCTTAAAATTAATTAACAAGATTTTTTATTCTACAGTATTACAAGCCCTCCTTGAGATCTACACCATATGAAACCTTAAGTTATATAATACATAAACGTCATAACAACTCTGAATTTAATATTTGTTTTATTTATTATTATTTTTAGATGATTAAAACAAACGACAACTCTTTTACAAGATAATAATTGAATAGAGTGGAAAGTTCGTCCGCCAATTAGGATATTTTGCCAGAATTTGTTCTAACATACGATGACCATAGACCAAAATACCCTAAACGAGTAGCTTAAATTTTTTGTCAGCAAGCGTGGACTATCAAGAATTTTCAATCCATCCTTTAAAAAGTAGGGGTAAAATAGGAAATTTTCCTCAAGTTAGAAACGGAAGTGGGAAAAGGGATAAAAAAACATTGAATGCTTAGGTGTATATGTTATTGAAATTTGAGGAGAAGAAGAAGGCTTGCTTGTTTGATCCATCAAAGAAGGGAAAATGGCGATCCATTCATGTTTCAATGCAACATCTGATGAAAACATGTATTCTTCACCAATTCCTTTGATTGGCTTATATACAGCGGCTGCCACTTCGGTATGTTTTATGTTTATGATTTGTGATCTATTAAATGGGTTGCATAATAGGAAGCCATGGATTCCTTGTCGATTCTTCTCACTCAACTCACTTACACTCACTCTTCTCGCCATAGCTACAAAGCTTCCTGTAGATCTCACTAGTTCAATGCCTTCTGCTCAAGATCAACTATCCAAACTTACTGGCACTGTCTTAATATGCATTTCTATGAGTTTTTTCTCATCTTCACTCCTAACTCAGAGTGATTCTGAATGTTTTTCCAATATCATCTCATTGAGCATTTTCGTAGTAACTGTGATTATCAATGTTTGTATACAGATTTACACTGGTGTGATCTTCTCATTCCTTGTAGAACATGTCATAATTATGTCCTGCATGCTATTATTACTCGGAGTGTTGTGGTCCTTGTTCAAACTAAATCACCCTCTTGATATTTCCTCATATTCTAACACTGATGATCAACTTAAAAAGTGTGACCCTTTAAATTCAGAGAGTAAGAATATGGTACATAGATTGAAATTGTTTTATGTATCCCACTATAAAAATGATGCTACGCTTGTAATCGACAATGAGTTGATTTGGATCAGTATGGGCATGTTGTCCACACTTTGCACACTGGTTCTCTCACAAGCCACATTTCGATCACTTGTTCTTAAGGAGGTGGAGTTTCAATGTGGAATTTCGGCTTATAAATGGTCAATGTGGATGGTGGTTTCAACGCAAATTTTCACTGTCCTAATAGGAAGTATAGCAAGTGTATTGAGATGGTGGTTTGGATTCAAAACCTTTGTAGAAATTGAATTTTCTGATGTTTACTTCTTCCCTTCTTCTTGGGTTTCATCGTCCTTGATAAAGCTCCGCAGTCTGGCATTCTTCAAAATCTCTAAAATGAGCCTCATGCTTATCTTACGAACGATTGCAGTGAATGGCCTGTGGATATTACATATATTACTCATGGCATTGTCTCTCTTGGCTTTTCTCTTATCTTCGGTGTTAATGGTGTGTTTGATGGCAATCTCTAAAGTTTGTTTTTGTATACAAATAAACAATGAAATAGTCCGTATGGATGTGCAAGAGTGGATAAAAGGAAATGGAGAAAAAGAGATAAAGAGATTGATGGAGAAACATGAAAACGATTCTCCCACTCATCTAATCCAATTGCTTTCTCAAACTACTCTATCTGAAAAGTCAACCACCAATACGATGCCCAGTTCACATGAGAACAAATTCTCTTGTCTTTTATTGGTTATCATTGCAAGAGTTGCTATCGTTGCTTTACCAGATACGCTTATTTCTTCTCTAGTTCAAAGCTTAGACGAAGCCTTCGAAATCATTTGTTTCATTGACGAGAAAGTGAATGCCAAAGACATAGATTGCAAGAGGAGATGTGCAGCGGCAAAAGAATTGTGGATGAATAGAGACAATGCATGCCATTGGTTTCATACGAGATTCATTAAACCCACGGTTAAAAAATGTTATTCACCATCGTTTAAGAAATCTATGGATGGAGGTTCTCGATCGCAACTTCAATTGGACATACGTTGTGCACTTCGGTTTATTGAAGAATTAAAAGTGACATCTAGTGAAACTTGGTGTTTCATTGATAAATATCTAGATCCAAGCACAGTTATAGACATCTTCTTTGAGTTTATCATCGGACAAGAGCCTCAGAGAACATACACGTCAATCAACGAGTTATATGTTCACATGGAACACATATTTGTAGACATATTGCACTTTTTCCTCCCTCAACTCCCACTTGCCATATTCAAACATGTTCTTGAGGGTCCCATTATAGAACGTAAAGAAAGAGCAAGATTTGTCTTGAAATTCCTTTGCAAACTTGAACCGTTAGAGCATATAATTCATTGGTCATTTCCGGATGGAACTGGCATTACTAGCTTTATAACCGCTGATCCTGCAATAGACACTCAATGTATCGAGCCAGTGGAACAAAATGTAGATGTTACTCAAACAATGAGTGAAGATTGTGAAATTCTAGAACTTGTTTGAACAACATATCATGTAAGTACATTTTTTGTTTTTAGTTTTAATTTTTAATTTTACAGTATTGGTTGAACAAATTTCTTCTTTTTTTTCTTAATTATGACGATATTTTATTTTGATTAATTAGTTATCTAGTCCCATGGATCCTTCTGCAGGTTGTGGCGTGTGCATGCTTTTTTAATAGACAGAGTCCTAGCATACATGTTGGAGACCATCGATGCTTTATGAGACTTTATTACTTTGAGATCAGTTCGTTCACTCAATTCTATTTCAAGTATGTCCAGGCTCGCATGTTGTGCAAAGTGTCTTGTACTTTTTATTTTTATTTTAAATTTCTTTTTATTTGTGTTCATCATAATTCCTATAGCTTTCCCTTGTTTGGTCTAAAAGGGAACAAGATTAGGAAACATATTTGAATATTTGTAATGTATAATTGGGTGATGCGAAATATTGGTAGTTTGTTTGTCTCTTAGCCATATATCCGAGTAGGAACTATGCTATCTTGGATGTTATTAAGTGGGAGAAACCATGCCATGTGTGTTTGTGTAATTTCTTTCAAATGTATAAATAAGATTTATTTAATATTTAAATGATTAGTTTTATAAATTTTAAAATTAATTAAAAAAAAATTCTTTTAAATTACTCCAGATTCCTTGAGATCCATACCATAAGCAGCCTTAAATTTTATATATATATATATATATATATATATATATATATATATATATATAAAATATTTTTAGATATTTAAAATAAACGTAATTTTTTTATAAGATTCGTTGAATGGAAAAGAAGGTTCATCAACCAATTAGAATGTGTAATTGACTTTTACAAGAATTTGTTTTCTTTATAAAGAAATTCTATTGTCACACCAACTTTTACTAAAAGCACCTAAAGATGTGTGCTAATCTTCATTAATATCATATCATTGGGTTGCTCTAAGAAAAATTTGGTGCGGCCTTAGATTCTGTCTTTTTATAACATACAATGATCAAAATACCCTATAAGGGTACTTTGGGTATATTGACTATATCCAAAGGAACCCAATGCTTGTTGGTAATCTTGATGCCTGCACAAGTAAATTGACTTTACCCAAAGGAACTCCTGCACAAGTAAATTAAATTTGGGAAGCAAACTATTTTAGATGAAGTTACATCTGGACTTACCAAGTCAAATAAAATTAAAACTCGAAATATATTTGAAACCTTCACATATCATAGGGAAACTAACTTTAATTTTTCTCAGTCAGACTTCGTACATTAGTTTGATAAGACGTAAATTGGCTTACGGTTCTTGATTCATATTTTGATCAAGTATTTGTGATCTCTAAGGTAGATTTTATTTTGACTATCCTGTCAAGACATATATCCTACTTTTAGGTGGGGTGTTGAAATTGTTTTGCTCACAATTATTAATTTTCTATTAAGGTGAATTAATAGATGCTAAATAATAAAAATCATATTTTATATATATCACAAATATTTAATTATTAAAAATAGATTATTTTGTTTCAAAAATAATTAAAACCGGATGACTTTGTTAAATTTTCATAAACTTGACTGAGATTTTCAAAATATCATTAGGTGATTCATTTTGGATCTTGAGTGAGTCAATTTCAACGGTGATACACAATAAATTTCTTGTAATCCACCAAATTGTCATGGGCTCTTATAAGTTTCAAAACCATAGCATATGAACACACAGAAATATTGCAATGTGATCCACTTTGGTTCTTTGTCTCAAAAAATAAGGAAAGTAAACCAAATTCCTTCTTGATGAATATAAGTTCTATAGAAATCATTGAGATACTTCTTATAGACAAATTATCATTTTGTGAAAAGATCTTGATTTTGGTTACAAATTAAAAAAATGGCATTATTGTCATTTATTAGTAATTTATTAGAGAAGATTGACATATAGACATCCAAATCCAAGCGACGTTATAGACATCTTCTATGAGTTTATCATCGGACAGGAGCCTCAGAGAACATACACGCAATCAACGAGTTATATGTTCACATGGAACACATATTTGTGGACATATTGCACTTTTTCCTCCCTCAACTCCCACTTGCCATATTCAAACATGTTCTCGAGGGTCCCATTATAGAACGTGAAGAAAGAGCAAGATTTGTCTTGAAATTCCTTTGCAAAGATGAACTGTTAGAGCATAAAATTCGTTGGTCATTTCGATGGAACTGGCATTACTAGATTTATAACTGCTGATCCTGCAATAGACACTCAGCGTATCGAACCAGTGGAACAAAATGTAGATGTTACTCATACAATGAGTGAAGATTGTGAAATTCCATAACTTGTTTGAACAACATGTCATGTAAGTACATTTTTTGTTTTTGGTTTTAATTTTTAATTTTACAGTATTGGTTGAACAAATTTCTTCTTTTTTTCCTTAATTATGACGATATTTTATTTTGATTAATTAGTAATCTAGTCCCATGGATCTTTTACAGGTTGTGGCGTGTGCATGCTTTTTTAATAGATAGAGTCCTAGCATACATGTTGGAGAACATTAATGTTTTATGAGGCTTTATTACTTTAAGATCAATTCGTTCACTCCATTTTATTTCGAGTATGTCTAGGCTCACATGTTGTGCAAAGTGTCATGTATTTTTTTATTTTTATTTAAAATTTCTTTTTATTTGTGTTCATCATAGTTCCTATAGCTTTCCCTTGTTTGGTCTAAAAGGGTACAAAATTAGGAAACATATTTGAATATTTGCAATGTGTGTGTGTGTTTGTTTAATTTCTCTTAAATATATAAATAAGATTTATTTTACATTTAAATGATTAGTTTTATATATTTTAAAATTAGTTAAAAATGTTTTTTCTTTTAAATTATTCCAGATTCTTTCAGATCCATACCATAAGCAACCTTAAATTATATAATATACAGAGGACATAACAACTTTAAATTTAATATTTATTTTTAATATTTTTAGATATTTAAAATAAACGTAATTGTTTTATAAGATTCGTTGAATGGAAAGGAAGGTTCATCCACCAATTAGAATGTGTAATTGACTTTTACACGAATTTGTTTTCTTTATAAAGAAATTCTATTGTCACACCAACATTTACTAAAAGCACCTAAAGATGTGTGCTAATCTGCATTAATATCATATCATTGGGGTGCTCTTAGAAAAATTTGGTGCAGCCTTAGATTCTCTCTTTTTATAATATACAATGATCAAAATACCCTATAACGGTACTTTGGGTATATTGCCTGCCCAAGTAAATTGATTTTATCCAAAGGAACTCCTGCACAAATAAATAAAATAAATCATATTTTATATATATCACAAATATTTAATTATTAAAAATAAATTATTTTGTTTTAAAAATAATTAAAACCGGATGGCTTGGTTAAATTTTCATAACCTTGACCAAGATTTTCAAAATATCATTCGGTGATTCATTTTGGATCTTGAGTGAGTCAATTTTACTGGTGATACACAATGAATTTCTTGTAATCCACCAAATTGTCATGGGCTCCTATAAGTTTCAAAACCATGGCATATGAACACTTTGAAATATCGCTATGTGATCCACTTTAGTTCTTTGTCTCAAAAAATAAGGAAAGTAAACCAAATTCTTTCTTGGTGAATGTAAGTGTTTGTTCTATAGAAATCATTGAGATGCTTATTATAGAAAATGTTGTAGATATTGTCATTAATTAATTTTTTTCAATTGTTATTATAATAATCCATTGAAATTATGCCTATTTGAAGTTAATATTGAGTGAATATTTGTTTTTTCCCACTTAAATTTCTTATCGTAAAGTCTAACCCAAGGGAATCATATTATTTAAATTAGTTACTTTCTATAACTATTAGTATATGTGGCACCCTTTATTTATTTATTTATTTATTATCATATTATTTTGAAAAAATCTAACATAGTTCAATAAATAGATGTCATTTCTAAAGTAAATACTAGATGATTGAGGGGTAGTTTGATCAAAGGCATTTAAGTAGTTTCCATAAGTTTGTTTTGTAGTTGGAGAAATTCAAAAATGATAAACATTTCATAAGGATTGAAGAGTTTGAAGATGATTATTTTTTTGTGAAAAGATCATGGTTTTGGTTATAAATTAAAAAAAAATGGTATTATTGTCATTTGTTAGTAATTTATTAGTGACGATTGGGATCAAGAGCATGTGATCAGTTAGGAACATAGCTGTATCCCAACATACTTAAGTTTGAATAGATTGAAAGTAAGAAAAGAAATTCAATACTTTGATATACATACAAAAATATTGTTCAATGGAGTATTATTTGGGTTTTAGACTAAGTCGTGCGTGATGGGATTCCAAATATATTTTAATGGAGTATTATTTGGCTCTGAAGGGTTCACACCTCGATTCAAATTCAAATCTTCTAAAGAAATTTATAATTTTTCCAATTATTGAGAGATCTAGTGTCAATTTCTAATTGAGTTGAACATCAAGAAGAACCAAGATATGTTACAACAAAAATTATACTCAACGTGTGAACATGGAAGGTCCTTCACTACTTTCTAGTTGGGTATATATTAATATGATGTCTACGCCAAATGGTATTTGGAAGAGAAAGGGAGCGGGGTACGATTGGGTCCTCAATAGCGCTAGAAAGTTTAGAGAGACTAAGGGTATTATCGTAAATTCATTTGTCGAGTTGGAAACTCACAAAATTAACTCGTTTGAAATGGTTCAAACCCACTGGTATATCCCGTCGGACCATTGCTCGATCATGGGGGACAGACCCAATCAGAGTCTAATCGGGTCCACTTTGAGAAAATCACAAAATGGCTTGATGATCAGCAAACATCATCTGTGATCTTCTTATGTTTCGGGAGTAAGGGATCTTTCGGTAAATCACAGGTGTAGGAGATCGCAATTGGGCTCGAGCGAAGTGGGTACAGGTTCTTGTGGTCACTACGTCGTCCACCAACATTCAAGTTTGATGCACCAAGTGATTACACAAATCTAGAGGAAGTTCATCCTGACGGGTTCTTGGAACGAACGGAGGAGAGGGGTTTAATGTGTGGTTGGGCCCCACAAGTGTCAATCCTGACCCACAAGGCGATTGGAGGATTTGTTTCACATTGCGGTTGGAGCTCAATTTTGAAAAGTTTATGGTTTGGTTTGGTTTGGTGTATCGAACAAGAGCCTCAGAGAACATACACGTCAATCAACAAGTTATATGTTCACATGGAACACATATTTGTGGACATATTGCACTTTTTCCTCCCTCAACTCCCACTTGCCATATTCAAACATGTTCTGAAGGGTCCTATTATAGAACGTGAAGAAAGAGCAAGATTTGTCTTGAAATTCCTTTGCAAAGTTGAACCGTTAGAGCATATAATTCATTGGTCATTTCCGGATGGAACTGGCATTACTAGCTTTATAACCGCTGATCCTGCAATAGACACTCAGCGTATCGAACCAGTGGAACAAAATGTAGATATTACTCATACAATGAGTGAAGATTGTGAAATTCCAGAACTTGTTTGAACAACATGTCATGTAAGTACATTTTTTGTTTTAATTTTTAATATTACAGTATTGGTTGAACAAATTTCTTCTTTTTTTTCCTTAATTATGACGATCGTTTATTTTGATTAATTAGTTATTTAGTCCCATGGATCCTTCTGCAGGTTGTGACGTGTGCATGCTTATTTAATAGATAGAGTCCTAGCATACATGTTGGAGAACATAATTGCTTTATGAGGCTATATTACTTTGAGATTAGTTCGTTCACTCCATTCTATTTCAAGTATGTCCAAGCTCGCATGTTGTGCAAAGTGTCCTATATATATATATATATTTTAAATTTCTTTTTATTTGTGTTCATCATAGTTCCTATAGCTTTCCCTTGTTTGGTCTAAAAGGGAACAAAATTAGGAAACATATTTGAATATTTGTAATGTATAATTGGGTGATGCGAAATATTGGTAGTTTGTTTGTCTCTTAACCATATATCCCATTAGGCACTATGCTACGATGTTATTAAGTGAGAGAAACCATGCTATGTGTGTGTGTTTGTTTAATTTCTTTCAAATATATAAATAAGATTTATTTAATATTTAAATGATTAGTTTTATATATTTTAAAATTAGTTAAAAATGTTTTTTCTTTTAAATTACTCTAGATTCCTTGAGATCCATACCATAAGTAACCTTTAATTAGATAATATAAAGAGGACATAACAACTTTTAATTTAATATATATATTTAATATTTTTAGATATTAAAAATAAATGTAAATTTTTTATAAGATTCGTTGAATGGAAAGGAAGGTTCACCGACCAATTAGAATGTGTAATTGACTTTTACAAGAATTTTTTTTATAGAGAAATTCTATTGCCACACCAACTTTTACTAAAAGCACCCAAAGATAATCTCCATTAATATCATATCATTGGGGTGCTTCTAGAAAAATTTGTTGCAGCCTTAGATTCTCTCTTTTTATAATATACAATGATCAAAATACCCTATATGGGTACTTTGGGTATATTGACTTATGAACTTTTTTTTGGTAGTAATCTTGATGCCTGCAACTCCTGCACAAGTAAATTAAATTTGGAAAGCAAACCATTTTAGATGAAATTAAAAATACACTTAATTGGAAATTTGCAGAAATTGCCCTTCCATCTTTACTTACCAAGTCAAATAAAATTAAAACTCAGAAATATAATTGAAACCTTCACATATCACCGGAAATTTGGGATAGCTAAGGTAGATTATATTTTGACTATCCTGTCAAGACACGTATCCTACTTTTAAGTGGGATGTTGAAAACTTTTCACCCACAATTATTAATTTTCTATTAAGGTGAATTAATAGATGCTAAATAATAAAAATCATATTTTATATATATATATTTAATTATTAAAAATAGATTATTTTGTTTCACAAATAATTAAAACCAGATGACTTGGCTAAATTTTCTTAATCTTAGCTGAGATTTTCAAAATATCATTATGTGATTCATTTGGGATCTTGAGTGAGCAATTTCATTGGTGATTCTCAATGAATTTCTTGTAATCCACCAAATTTTCATGGGCTCCTATAAGTTTTAAAACCAGGGCATATGAACACTCAGAAATACTGCTCTGTGTTTTTGTTTAAAAAAATAAGGAAAGTAAACCAAATTCCTTCTTGATGAATGTAAGTGTTTGTTCTATAGAAATCATTGAGATACTTATTATAGACAATGTAGTAGATATTGTCATTAATTAATTTGTTCAATTGCTTTTATAATAATCAATCCAAATTATGCCCATTTGAAGTTAATATTGAATGACTATTTGTTTTTTCCCACTTAAATTTCTTATTGTAAAGCATAAACCAAACTATGGGTCCAAGGGAACCATATTATTTAAATTAGTTACTTTCTATAACTATTAGTATATGTGGCACCCTTTATTTATTTATTTATTTATTATCATATTATTTTGAAAAAATCTAACATAGTTCAATAAATAGATGTCATTTCTAAAGTAAATACTAGATGATTGAGGGGTAGTTTGATCAAAGGCATTTAAGTAGTTTCCATAAGTTTGTTTTGTGGTTGGAGAAATTGAAAAATAATATACATATCATAAGGATTGAAGAGTTTGAAGATGATTATTTTTTCAAAAAAGATCATGGTTTTGATTACAAATTAAAAAAATGGCATTATTGTCATTTTTTGTAATTTATTAGAGAAGATTGGGATCAAGAGAAGCATATGATCAGTTTGGAACATAGCTGTATCCCAACTATTCTTGGAAGGTAATCTCTAAAATATTTAAAGAATTGAGGGGCAACCACTGTAGAGGGGTATTTACAATATTTGAAAAGTTCAGGGTGGCCATTTGCCCCCTCTCCACCCCACACATGTATATATATATATATATATATATATATATATATATATATATATATATATATATAATTATGAAATTTCGGTATACATGCAACTAAATATTTAATTGTTGAGGACATGCTAGGGTGGTTGTATGAGCAGCCCGCCGGGGCAAAAAAAAAAAAAAAAATACAAAATCAATAGTGATGCTAAATGAATTGTTGGGGACAAAATTATATGAACTTTATTTTTTTTTTTCTTTTTTTTTAAATAGTTATTTTTCACCATGAAATATGGGTGCTTTGTGGCCGTCCATTTTGAACACGTTGGATCAAGCTCGAAAAACAATATTTTTTTTTAATTTCTTAATCCTTTTTTACTATGAATATTTTCATGAAATCTAAAAGACTGTATTGTTGGATTGTCAATGTGATAATCAATGTAAGTCCAATGACCTTTTTTTAAGTTTTGAAATCTACAAAAGTAAATATGTGAGTAGCGGGAAAGAGAGAGAAGTTCTCTCTATTACTGATGTCAATGCCCTACATGTCAAACGTTTGTTGGACTGTGAGTCAACATGCCATAGGGCCTCTGGGCGTTGGCCAAAAACAACATCCATTTGAGCATTTCTCAAAAAAAGAAAAATAATTAAAACATAATTGACTAAAGAGTTGTCTTGGATGAGTCAAATAAAACATTTTAAAATGAATAAAATTTTTCATTTTTTATTCTGTACAAAAGTCTTGTACCCAAATAATTAACTTTTTTGACATGTCTATATGCATTTTCGAGCTCATGAAGAAAGTAGACAAGTTGATTAAATATTTTGCGGAGTTGAGTTAATGACTTGATTCCATTTAATTTTGGGGGCCTATTCACCTCAAAATTCATTCAAGTTAAGTCCGCTTGAAACATTTCAGTTAACTCGATGAATTTTAAACTCTGGCTTAAACAATGAAATTCTATTCGACATGGGAGGGCATTGAAGCAACCAGTTTCATTTTTTTATATTTGATGGTGCCTCATGATTCAATGGTTTTACTTAGGGAAAATTACTTTAAGGACCCTCACGAAAGAGTTTTGTTCAAAATAGTCCCTAAGTTTTGGGTGTTAGCTTGACATGATATTTAGTAATCGTTTTCTTTCTTAATGGTCCCTCATACTATCAAGTTCATAATTTTTATTGTCGAACTCGACGTTTTTTTAATTACTGTTTAATTCACCGATTTTATTATATAAAAAGTTTTTTTTTATTGATAAGCTAGGGTTAAAGGGACCTCACCCTGAAAACATTACTACCGAGTGTAGATACAAGCTAAATCTTCCTCAACGATTCTCAAAAGTTCCTGAATAACATTACAAATTTCTTCATCTACGAAGAAACCATTTGAAAAAAGTACCATGTTTCGCTAAAAAATCCGCTGCCTGATTTTTTCCTTCCAAACAAATTCAAAAGAACAGTCCACAAAAAGAAGTCTTTGTTATGCAAAAGTTGTGAACTCAACACTAGTAAAGCCCACACATTTTCAATTTTTGAGGTTTTTCGACTAAAATCCATGGAAAGATTACTAAAAACTTGAGATAACGACTTCTTTAAATGATTTTAACCAAAAGAACCATTATACATAGATTTTCATCCAAAAAGTGGGAAAAAAGTGGAAAAAACCCCTTGTTTTTTTACATACACCTTCAAAAAATTTGAAAAATCTCTTGAAAATGATTTTTTTTCTTCTTTCTTAAATCCTTTCCGACGAAATAGAATCTCGAAAACTTGATTGAGGTGTCAAAAATCCAATTTTTGGATGAATACGATGAGTTTGAACGGTTAAGGCATTCAATCGTGAGAAATTTAGGAACTGAGGTGCACGGACCATTTACAAAGAAAAATTTATTAAATGTCCTACCAAGTAACCGTTGAAAACTTAGGAACTATTTAGAAAGAATTCCCTCTGCGAGGGTCCTTCAACTAGTTTTCCATTTTATCTAGGTAAGACGACAATGGGGTAATAATGAAAGGAGGTTGCTAGATTAAAATATCAAATTATTGATCTTCCTCTTATGAAGACCATTTAAGGATGATGAGTAAGGACAATAATTTAAATCAAAGTAAAAAATTAAATCAATTATATTTATGCATTATTCTCATGTAACAATCAAATCATTTTCTAGAAATCACTAATAAATCTAATTGTTTTAATGACCATTCACCAAGGATGGGGTAGGTAAAATTGCAATGAGGCAAGTTGGCTTAAAAGATTACTAATGAGCTCTTTCATTTTGGTACATCTTTTTCATGTTTTTGATAAACATATTTTTATCATATATTGCAATTCCAGATTTTGACAAATACCCCATATGACCTAGTCCAATAATTATAAATAAAATTTATTTAATCTTTGGAATTAGTGTCATATTTTAAAATTAATTAACAAGTTTTTTTTTTCTAAAGTATTACAGGCTCTCCTTGAGATCTACACCATATGAAACCTTAAATTATATAATATATTGTGGTCCTAACAACTCCAAATTTAATATTTGTTTTATTTATAATTTTTCTAGATTTTTAAAACAAACAACGACTCTTTTACAAGATATAATATGTGTGTTTTACAAATGTGTTTAATTATTTATGAGGTTGAGGATCTTTGGGAGGAATCCAACTTTTGATTCTGCATACGCAATCCACTCCACTGCTCTCCTCCATTATTTGAATATGTTCTAACTTTAGTTTTTCGTTCTCAATCTCCTGTTGTGAACCACAAATACATACAAATTAGTTGCAAAAACCAGGAAACAGCTCATAGAGGTCCCAAGATATAAGAGAGATGCTGACATTTGCTCGAGGTTAGAAACACATGCACTGATTATGCTATGTAGAACAAATGAAAAATGAAAGATTGATTTTCATCTACATAAATTAACAAAGCCTGATCATGCAAAGAAAATCAATATGACAAAAAAATATTGCATTCGATTGGGAAAAAAAACAAAGGTCATCATCTCAGCAATCAACAGAGACCAGTTTTCACCAAATTTAAAGCCCAACTGGATATATCCATCCACTTGATTTAAGAATATAGTCAGTTTTTAAAAAAGTATTTGCAAACTTCTATAGTTTGGTACTTTAGTTACTACAAAAGTTTTATTAGTCTTTATTAGGAGAAATCCATGTAAGGGAACAATCCTATATCTGTAATTAATGCAGTTGGAGGGTTTAGATTACTTTTAATAGTTTAACCATGAAATCCATTGTTCTCCTCTAAAAGAAACTAATTCCAGCAAAGAGGAATAATGTGGTAGTAAGATTAACAAAGCAGTATACCATGCGCAGTCATAATGTACATTTTAAAGTAAATTACTATTTCGTGAGATAAATATAACGAAATTCCAATTCAGCTAACTGTTCATTTAATTCCCCAAACATGATGTACGAGAGTGCAGGTTTTTCAAGTGACAATCTAGCTAAAAAATAGCGAACCTGTGAGATAGCCACTTGAATTGAGATTGTCACTTTGAACCTGCAAGTTAGTCACTTAAGAAACCTATGAAATCGTTGTTCACGCTTTGGGAATTAAAATGAACAGTGATCCGAAATTAGAATTTCGTTAAAAGTTGACCACGTTTTGGAAAATTTCTCTACATTTTAATTCAGAAGATAATCACTCCGAAGAAAAAATTATTCTTAATATATTAAAGATTTGAAGGTGTGAAATTATCAGAGAATTCCCCTAACCACATGCATGTTCTTTTAATACCAAAATGATCGATGTTAATTGTTTTTATGGTAACAATGAAAATGGAAATTGTGGAAGTTCAAGCATATTTTTTCAAAGGTAAGCTGGAATTGATACTCAAGACATCAAAGTTGCATTGCAACATGTCAAAAAACTGAGCTATGAATCGAAGCCTAAAGTTCAAGTAATCAGTAAACCTTCAATATAAAAGTTCTAAATACAGCATTAAAGTAATCCATATGCTTGGATTTTATAGATGACCTTTAAAAAGTACACATTCACACAATGATTCATATGCTGGAAAACAAAGTATATTGCTAGAAGAGACGAGAACGATAAACTTACTTTAAAAACAGGGCAGTCAAGTGTTAGTATTTCATATACCCCTCCTTCACCACATACATTTATACCATAGATCCGGCAAGAACATAAAAAAAATGAAAACCCCTATTATGGCATAAAACAAATAATACAATCCAACTTGACATACTCTTTCAATGGATGCAAATGGTGCTATAAGTATGCAATATGTTTTCCCAAGTCTTTAGAATAAAATTTTGATGATAATGAGCGTTGTATAATTTAGTAACAGCTTACCAGGAGTCAAAATTAAGAAATTTGTATCTTACCTTAGAGTCATTAAGCCCCAAAAGATGGGAAATAATATTTTCTCCAAACGGCTATTGTTTTTAAATAGCTGAACTGTCCATTTGTAAGCTCCATAATCGAAATTATCGGCACTTTCTATACACATAGATCTAACACGTTTGTTTTCTGCCCAAGCCAGTCTTGCTATATCTTTCACCTAGGTTATTTCATAATAAATAGGCTCTTCACATGCTATGCCCTTAGCCCACACCCATGTGTGGTCCTACATTGCTCTCTTAGGCATTTTGTAGCCCTTCGGATTCCAAGCAAGTACCAACACGCACCCGCCACCTATTCACATGTGAATCAAGTTAGATTTTTTTTTGTTTGATTGATGTGAATCAAGTTAGATTTATCGATCATGTGATCATGAAACTGTTGGAAAGAATACTATTGGAGATGGAATCCTATTGACTGTTGAAACATAGCTCAATCAGAATCCTATTGGAGGAACAATTCTTCCTCAAGATAACGCTGCTAAAACGTAACTCAATCTATTGTTGAAACGTAGCTCAATCAGAATTGTGATGGACTTAAGATTCAAGACGGAATCAGAGATAAACAAGTTTCCTAATAGGAAACTCATTCTCTATTGTCGATTGATTTTATTTACTTATAAATAAGTAATTAAAAACGAAAATAACATATAGAGAAAACAGAGGAAAAAAAATGATAAAGAGAACAGAAACTCTCTCTAGTTCTTGAGCGAATTGCAACCCTTCATATCATCAATAATATCCCTCTCCGTTTGCATGTGGATGTAGGCAATTTGCCGAACCATTACAAATCTTGTGTGTGCTCTTGTTCTATGCATGATTTGTTCATTATTTCGTAAAGCTAATATTCGTATTGAACCTTTTTTTGCTGTGTAACTCAACAAATTGGTATCAAAGCGCCGTGGTTAGCTTCTTGGTGTTCATCAGGAGTTAAGGTAATTGGTTTTACCTTGATTCATTGGTTTGGTGATTAGTTTATGAAAGTTGAAAGAACTATGGTGAATTCTAGTGAATCGGTGAATAGTTCTATTGCTTCAACAAGTGGTAAAAAGGGTAACACAACTATAATGCTTTCTAATACTAAGATTGAAGTCGAGAAATTTACTAGCACAAACAACTTCGGCATGTGGAGATGTGAGGTCATTGATGCCCTTTGTCAACTCGATTTGGACGAGGTGTTAGAGGAAAAACTGGAGGAGATCGATGATAGTGTTTGGAGTAAGATGAATAAAAGGGCATGTGGCCAAATTAGGTCATGTTTGGCGTAAGACATAAAGTACCCAGTTATGAACGAGACTTCAGCTAAGATTATGTGGTCGATGCTAGAAGAGAAGTATATGGTTAAGAGTATTCAAAATCGTCTCCATTTGAAGAAGAAGCTTTATCGATTCAGTATGACGAAGGGTATTTCTATGTTTGAGCATTTGAATGATTTCACCAAGTTACTTGTAGACTTGGCAAATCTTGAAGAGGTTATTGGTGATGAGGACAAAGCTTTGTTGTTCTTGAACTCGCTTCTCAAGGAATATGAGCACTTTGTTACTACGATAACCTATGGGAAGGATAGTTTGAAGTATACAAATGTTACGACGGCGATGGTCAACAATGAGTGCAGGAAAGAGGAGAAACGTGATGGTGACTAGGCGGCATCAGAAGTATTAGTGACAAGAGGGAGGTCTGTAGACCGTGGTAGGTATGAGGAGAAAAAGAAAGAGAAATCTAGTGGTAACAACTCTCGATCGAAATCGAGAAATCGTAGTTTTGATCGGAAGAAATTGGCAAAGGATCGATGTGCGCTCTATCGGGAGATGGGACATTGGAAAAAGGATTGCCCTGTCCTCTTGAAAAAGAAGCAAGGTGGGAAAGATGGTTCCTCAGTGAATGTTGTTCATCGTGAGGACGGTTCTGATTCTGATTTTTCTTTGGTTGTATCGTCGAGTGTGTGTGTTGCTGATTTGAAGGGATGAATTTTGGATTTAGGTGCTACCTATCATATATGTCCCAGAAGGGAGTGGTTTTCTAGCTTTAAGAAGCTAGACTACGGTACTGTGTTGATGGGAACTGATCAGTCCTATTGCATTTTGGGAATAGGTATGGTCTGTTTTAAGCTGCACAACGGTACAATTAAGGAGTTGGAAGATGTTCGTTGTGTTCCTGTTTTGAAAAAGAATATCATCTCGGAGGGCACTCTTGAGATTGAAAGGTGCAAAGTCGTGTCTGAGAATGGTGTGAGGAAGATCCTTAAAGGATCCATGGTGGTTATGAAAGGGCATAGGAGGAGTAATAATTTTTACTATTTGGATGGTGAGGTTGTTATGGGAGATGTTGCTACTGCGAGGAATGTAGAAACTACTTCCAGAGATACTACAAGGTTGTGGCATATGCGATTGGCACATACTGGTGAAAAGTCTTTGCGTGTTCTAGTAAACCAAGGGTTATTGAAGGGTGTTAAGACGTGCAAGTTAGATTTTTGTGAGCATTGTGTTCTGGGAAAGCAGACAAGGGTGAAGTTTGGCACAGCTATCCATCGTACTCGTGGAATCCTCGATTATGTTCACTCAGATGTTTGGGGACCCTCCAGGAATGCATCGCTTGGAGGTATGCATTATTTTGTGTCTTTTGTTGATGATTATTCTAGGCATGTGTGGGTATATACCATGAAACGTAAGGATGAAGTCCTAGAGATATTCTTGAGGTGGAAGAAGGCTATGGAAACTCAAACTGGCGGAAAGATCAAAATGCACCATTCAAATAATGGCGGGGAGTATACTAGTGATCCGCTATTGCACATATGTCAGAATGAGGGTATTGTTCGACATTTCATCATTAGAAAGTCACCACAACATAATGGGGTAGCGGAATGTATGAACCGGACTTTGTTGGAGAAAGTTTAGTGTATGTTGTCTAATTCTGGGTTAGGCAAGGCGTTTTGGGTTGAGGCAATTACTTAAGCATGTTACCCAGTAAATAGATTGCCTTCGTCTGCAATTGGTGGTAAAACACCATTGGAAGCCTGGTCTGGAGAACCTGCTAATGATTATGACAATGTTCGGATTTTTGGGTGTCTAACTTACTATCATGTTAATAATGGTAAATTGGATCCGCATGCAAGAAAGATGATTTTTTTGGGTAAGAAGAAAGGTGTAAAATGTTATAAACTTTGGGATCTAGATTATAGAAAGGTAGTTATTAGCTGGGATGTCAATTTTAATGAGGTTTCTATGTTTAAGTCACATGACTCTAGGCATGGAGAGAAGAGAACGGGCAAGATATTGCAGCAGGTGGAGATTGATGTGTTTTCACCAAATTTTGTTAATTCTGTACCAAGAGATGGTTCACTTACCGATGTGACAGCAAGAATTGGGCAGTTAGCTGATGTCTCGTTCGATCAATACATAGATGAAGAAGAGGTAGATGAGGGTACAGATGAGACGACTCCAATTGTGAAGTCAATTGCAACTACAAAATCGAAGAGGAATTATAAACAACCTGGTTGGTATGTTAAAGAGGGGCATCTGTAGACACCCCATTTTTGCATCCGCCTGATTAATCAACTCATCAACCCGATTGCAATGATTCTCAATGATGGATGTTATTTCCATTGCTTTGTTTTGTTACCAGATGTGTTTCAGAAATCCGGATGAGGTATCTGGAACTACAAAACTGTAGAAACCACGCTACGCTAGGAAAATACGACTCCAGAAGCATAGAAATCATCATCTTGCAAACCAAAAAGAAACTTCACGATAAAAATCACTAAAAATTGACCAAATTACCAAAATACCCCTAACCTCAAAACAACCCTAGAGCCTACGTTACGCTTAGAAAAACTCTCTCAAACACATAAAACAACAAATCGAAACCAAATAAATCATTTCACTAATTTTAACAGAATTTGACAAAATTACGAAAATACCCCTCATAAAGTTCACAACCATTTCACACAAAAAATTTCATAAATGACACAAACCAACATTCACATTGAATTCCTTACGAAAAATCGATTCTAAAACATCCTAGAACATTAAAAACCGACTTAAAACGTGAAAAGTCCTCTCTGGGGGCAAAACGATAATTTCACAATTTTCATAATTAAAAATTTTGAATTAATAAATAAAATATTAAATAATTAAAGTGAAACATTAATGAAATTAATTAAAATTTTGAACTAAAAAATCGATCAATCGGGCTCTCATGGAAAATTGTTGAGGGTTCGTGAGATATTTCTTTAAGGACCCCTCCATTTGGGGGTCCAAAGAATTAAAGATATAATAGAGGGGGGTTCTCCAAAAATTTAAAGTCAATCAAGCAAGACTGAAGTCAAGGTATTAAAGTCAATCAAGCAAGACTGAAGTCAAAATTAAAGTCAATTAAGCAAGACTGAAGTCAAGAGTCAATCAATTAAGACTAAAGTCAAAATATTAAAAGTCAATCAAATAAGACCGAAAGTCAAAATCATAATAGAGTTCTAATTAAATAATAACTCAATCTAATAGAGTTCTAACTAAAACACAACTCCACCTAAAACAATTCTAATTAAAACACAACTCTACCTAAAACAAGTCTAACTAAAACACAACTCTAATTAAAAGAACTCTAATTAAATACTAACTCTATCAAAATCAACTCCTAAAAAAATCTATAAATAGAGGTGCTCACACCCTATTTTCGTATCAAATCATAAACCCTAAGAGAAGTAGGTCTAAAAGCCCCCTAGCCTCCCATAAACCCTAGTTTTGGAGCCCCAACTCCATACCTAACATCCCTCCTTTGATTTTAGCCTAAAGAACACCCAAAAACCCTCCAAAAACACTTCAAAATCCATCATAAACTCGAAGAGTCCGGATCAAAAAAAGGAGATACCTTGCCTCGGAGATCCGAAATCAAATTCAGAGACAGAACAAAGCAAAGGAGTACGGTACAAGGAGCAACTTTTGTCGGATCTGAGGGAACAAAGTCTTTGCTATCGGAAAGGTATAACTCTTTTTTTTATTTTTTTTATTATCTAGGTTTTGTTTTAGCAATGTAACTTATTTTGGAAGTTAGTAGAGACCGACTTGGCCCGACGGGGTTGGTGCCTAATACCTTCCAACCCCGTAACTTGATCCCCGGACCTTTTTTTTCTTTCGTAGATTAGTTTGCCTTTTTTTTAAAGTCAGTTTGGTTCCTAGACCTTAATAACTAGGTGGCGACTCCCAAACCTCAAGGGTCAAAAGTGGATCCGCGCACCCCGCGGATCGAGGGCGCTTTCAGGTACATCCAAAGAAGAAGTCAAATATGGAACTTCCTAGTGCAAAGGCTATGGTAGCTTATGCATTACCAATTGTTGAAGAAGATGTTCCCTCCACTTATCATAAAGTTGTTTATGGTCCTGAAGCTAACGTTTGGGAAGAAGTAATGAAGGAAGAGATATTTTCTCTTCATAAGAATGGAACTTGGGAACTTTCTAAGTTGCATAAGGGAAAAAAAAGCGATTGGGTGTAAGTAGGTGTATACAAAGAAACATGGATCTCAAGATAATGACGTGCGATTCAAGGCAAGACTCGTAGCCAAGGGCTATGCTCAGAAGGAGGGGATTAACTACAATGAAGTATTTTCTCCAGTGGTGAAGCACTCCTCCATTCGTATCTTTTTGATCTTGGTAGCACAATACAATTTGGAGTTACATCATCTCGATGTGAAAACTGCGTTTCTACATGGAAATCTAAATGAGGAGATCTATATGACTCAGTCGAGTGGTTTTAAAGTTGCTAGTAAGGAAGAGTATGTGTGTAAACTGAAGAAGTCATTGTGTAGTTTGAAACAGTCTCCAAGATAATGGTACAAGTGATTTGATCAGTTTATGGTTGGACAGAAGTACAAGCGAAGTCATTATGATCACTATGTCTATTTACGCAAGCTACGTGACGGGTCCTTTATTTGCTCTTGTATGTGGATGATATGTTTATTGCATGCAAGCATAATGTGAGATTGATAGGTTGAAGAAACAGATGAGTCAAGAATTTGAAATGAAGGATTTGGGTGACGCTAGGAAGATTTTAGTTATGGAGATTGTTTGTGATAGGGAGAATGAACAGTTTATCTGTCACAGATGTCATATTTGACGAAGGTACTGCTCGATTTGGTGTTGATGAAAATCCAAAGATTGTGAGTACTCCCCTTGCTCCTCATTTTAAGCTTAGGGCTTCAATGTCTCCTACTACTGATGAGGATCGTTATTATATGAGTCACGTTCCTTATGCTAGCGCGGTTGGTATTTTGATATATGCTATGGTTTGTACTCGACTGGATATTTCACAAGCAGTTGGGATAGTTAGTAGGTATTGAAATCGCCTCGACCCCCACGGTCGTCCGCTAAATAACGGATTAGGAGACCAATCTACGTACCTCAAGGATTTTTAAAAGAATAGGGAGTCGCCACCTAGTTTAGGTTTAGGAACCAAAATTAACTCCAAATAGATATGGGTCGGTCCGTAGATCAGAGAGATGGGTAAGCGGTCAGGTTACGGATTTCGAAAGGTGTTAGGCACCGAACCCGTCTGATCAAGATGATCAGTCTCTACTACGATCCAAAAATATCCTATGGTCAACATTCAAAGACTACAAGTCAAACTAGGGTCCAATCATCATCAAATTGCATCGGATTTACTAAACAAATCCTACGGTTAAAATAATTACATGATTTAATGAGGCATACATGACACAAAAATTTAATGGATCAATTCGATCATATTTTGAACAATACAAAATCGATTTTTAATGCCGCATATATAAGATTAGTGAATTAGCTCATTGACGATATTTTATCAAACAGATTTGATTTTTGAACCATTACGTGCATTAAATTCAGTGGGTTAACTCACAAATTTTGAGTTGCCACGTGTATTAAATCGGTGAGTTAACCACGTGCCTAATTTTAAAATAAAATCAATTCAAATTTTCAATGTCCCCAAAATCAACGAGTCGACTCAAAATTTGTTAACCAAAAGAAACCTAATTTTTGGAATCCCCACGTGTATTAAATTGGTGATTTAACCCGCATGCACAATTTCTAAAAAAATCAAACCAAATTTCCAATGTACCAAAAATCAGCGAGTTGATTCGCAATTTGTTAATCAAAATAATCTTTGATTATTTTTTAAAATCGCCACATGTGTTAAATATGTGATTTAACCCACGTGCACAATTTCTAAAAAAATCGAACCAAATTTCCAATATACCAAAAATCAGCGAGTCGACTCGCAATTTGTTTACCAAAAGAATTTTGATTTTTTTTTTAATTGCCACGTGTATTAAATCGGTGATTTAACCCACGTGCTTAATTTGAAAATAAAATCAATTCAAATTTTCAATGTCCCCCAAAATCAGCGAGTTGACTCACAATTTTTATTGTGAAAATTGATTTTTTATTTTATGTTTAGTGTACACCATTAATTTTTATTGAGTCGATTAAAATCAACATTAATGAGTTGACCCAACAACATAAAAAAAATGACAAATCAACCCGATAAATATTAACATCCAATGAGCCAGTCCATCAACTTGGTGTACGTGAATTGATTCAATCGATCTATTAATCAAAATATGGGTGAATTGATACACTAATATTTCGGAAACTCGCACATTGTCATTAATGCCACGTATACCCCAAAAATCAATGAATTATTTCAAATTTATAATAAAAATAAATAAATGAAAAATTTTGAGAATAATAAAAAATAAAAAAGCATAAAAAAAATAAAAATAAATAACAAATAAAAAAAAACTAAAAACACTCTTCTAACCATCCTACTTAATATGCAAGAATGAATAAAAATAAACAAAAATCGCGCAAGCAAATATTTCTCTAATCCTATCGATATATAAACAATGAGTCATGGAAAATGAGAAAAAAAAAAAGAACCAAAAACATAATATAATAGTGATCTTACCTATAGGAAAATGATAGGGGTCGATTCCTTCAGGTGCGATCCCAAGGGCTATGTGACTATCTGCTAAGGAAGATGAAGGCAGCGAGATAGACGCTTTGATACAAGATGTGATGAGGCTATAGTGGCTGCTTGAAATGTTCAAGCAGAGAGTCGACCGTACTGTGTATGGAGGAAACGATGGTTGAAAGAGATGTTGATCCAAAATGAAGGTTAAGACGTTCTATAGTTGCTGGAATAGTGGAGAAGAAAGGATGATATGTAGTAGCAAGATTGAGGCTGGAAGAAGTTACTGTGTGGCACGTTCTAATGGTAGAGAGGACAATGGGCAGCAACAGGTTACTTTAGACTAAAGGGAATGGAGGAAGGATAGAGAGTGGCTTTTTGAGGGAGAGAGGGTTATGAAAAGGGGTGTTTGAGTAGGCTAGGGCGTTACAGGCAGTGAGAAGAGTCGTTTTGGACCGCAAGGTCGTGATGGAGATGGAGTTTAAAAGTTGCTGTTATTTTTATTTTTATTGTTTTTTAGAGAAGAAGAAGAAAGGGAAGGGGCAAAGAGATGAGGTGCAGCAAGGTTGGGACCTTGCTGTTGGACTGTATAAACGCAGCTGGAAGAGAGAGAGGTGAGAGGCTGGGAAACAATGGTATTGGAGATGGGCTGGCAGAGAGAACGTCTGGAGGGTTCACCCTTGTTGCTGGTTTTTAATGGAGATGATGGTGGAAGAATTGGAGAAGAAGTGGGGAACAACGTGGGGGTAGTTGCTGTCCGACGTGAACATGGGGGAGAGAGAGAGAGAGAGAGAGAGAGAGAGAGCAATGTGGGGTCGAGCCAGTCGTTGGAGAGGAGAGGAGAGAGTTGTTTTGTCGTTGGTTATGAAGAGAAGTTGTGAATGGGGCTGATTTGAAGGAGACATGGATGGTGCAGCACGTTAGCGGGGAGTTGAGGGGTTTATTTAAAGTATGTGGGTGATAATGAGGGTAATTTGTAAGAGAAAATGGTGGGAAGGTGAGATGGGAAAATTAAAGGATAGTTGAGAAATTTGTAAAGTGGGATGAGTACAGGAAATGGCAATGGTGGACCACGTGTAGAAAGAAAGATTGTTTGAGTTGAGTTAGGTTAGGGTGATGGTTGTGTTAGAGCATGTATTGGGACGTGAGTTAATAGAAGTCCAATTGGTGAGTTAATTTTTCAGTTGCAAATGAGTGAGGATGAATTGAATCGAGTTGGAATCGGTTGTGGGTTTTAAGATCGATTTCTTGGTTTGATTTAATTTTAATTTGATTCATTGATTATATTTGATTTTTAATTATTTAATTTGATTTTAATTTTTTAATTTAAATTTTGAACGGGTTGATTAATTTACGTTTTAATTTGAAATTAAATTGATTTTAATTTTTTAATTGGTTGATTGGATTTCGATTTAAATGTGATCGAATGGATTTTAATTTGTTAATTACATTTTTAGTTGGTCAATTTGGTTGATTAATTTAAAATTTTAATTCAATTTTGCATTTTAATTGGTTGAGTGATTTTTAACTTGATTTTCAATTTGATTTTGATTTTGATTTAGTATTTTAATCGGTTTGTTGAAAATGTAATTTTTATTTTGTATTGAAATTTAATTTGATTTTACGATTTTAAATTAATTTAAAATTTTAGATTTTAGTTTAATTTTTAATTTGAATTTTATTTTGGTTTAATTTTTTTATTTGAATTTTATTTTCCTAGGGATCAAGATCTCTATGTTAGAGTTAGATGTTAAGGGACGTTTTGGTCATTTTTTACGATTTTTCTTGAATTTCTCTGTTTTCATCGATTTGGGTCCCATTAGACTCGAAATCACATTTTGAGTGCAATGGAGGTGCTTTCAAGACTTTTCGGAGATCTAAAATTTATGAAGAGTATTTTCGTCATTTTTGTGATTTTTACAAATTTTTAGGGATTTCAGCGTGAGATTTCTTTCAGTCCCTGTGTGTTTATTTTTAAGTCTCAAATCCATATTTTCCTAGCGTAGCGAGGTCTCTAAGTTATCGAACTGTGTAGCAAACCTATACGTACGTGCTTGCTAAGTCGGGTGTAAGATGTAGCGATCCTAAGCGTGCGTAAATTTCTAGGTCAAGTTGTGATGAGTAGGAGGGATGAAAAGAAACTAGAAATAGAAGGAATCAAACAGTACTCACAAGCCTTCGAGTTCTATTATATTCATCATTAGGAATCCACCAAAATCGGGTGACGAATTGTTGAATTAGGCAGATGCAATAATGGGGTGTCTACAGGTATATGCATGATCCTGGAAGGGATCACTGGAAAGCTGTGAAGTGGATTCTATGGTATATTAAAGGTACTGTAGACATTGGTTTGGAATTTCGTAAACAGGGTTCTATGGATCAATTTTGTGTTGGTTATATCGATTCCGACTATATGGGTGACTTGGACAAGAGGCGGTCTACTATTGGGTATGTGTTTACATTAGGTGGATGGCCGGTTAGTTGGAGGTCAACGTTACAGTCTACTGTAGCGTTGTCGACTACAGAGGCGGAATATATGGCTGTGATGGAAGCTATAAAGGAGTCAATTTGGATGAAGGGTCTTTTGCATGATTTGGGAATCAAGATTGAACATCTTGATGTTTTTTTGTGACAATCAGAGTGATATCTTCTTGGCAAAGGATCAGGTTCATCATTAGCGCACGAAGCATATTGACGTGTGATACCATTTTGTGAGAGAAATTCTTGAAGAAGGTGAGATTCATTTAAAGAAGATTTGTACAGATGATAATCCTGCTGATATGTTTACAAAGATTGTTTCAGGGATTAAGTTCAATCATTGTTTGGACTTGGTCCAAATTGTTTATATGGCTTGAGTTGGCCCTTGAGAGGGATTTACAAGAACTACGGGCGGCTTGATCCGTTTTATCACAGTACGTAGGCAACCATTGTTGGTGCAGTCGTTTTTGGTCCTTCAGGACATTTGGGAGATAGGTGTTAATTTTTTGCTGTTTGGGATGCTTGGGGTTCGGCTCAGTTTTGGGAAATCTTCATCGAGGTGGAGAATTGTTGGAAAGAATCCTATTGGAGATAGAATCCTATTGACTGCTGAAACATAGCTCAATCAGAATCCTATTGGAGGAGCAATTCTTCCTCAAGATAACGCTGCTGAAACGTAGCTCAATCTATTGCTGAAACGTAGCTCAATCAGAATTGCGATGGACTTAAGATTCAAGACTGAATCAGAGATAAACAAGTTTCCTAATAGGAAACTCATTCTCTATTATCGACTGATTTTATTTACTTATAAATAAGTAATTAAAAATGAAAATAAAATATAGAGAAAACATAGAGAAAAAAAAAACGATAGAGAGAATAGAAACTCTCTCTAGTTCTTGAGCGAATTGCAATCCTTCATATCATCAATAATATCCCTCTCTGTTTGCACGTGGATGTAGGCAATTTGCCAAACGACTACAAATCTTGTGTGTGCTCTTGTTCTATGCATGATTTGTTCATTTTTTCGTAAAGCTAATATTCGTATTGAACCTTTTTTTGCTGCGTAACTTAACAGAAACCTTAGAAGAGAATGACAAAGGCAATAAAAAAGAAAATAATGTACACAAAACAAAGTATGATTTACATATAAATGGTCCCCATAGTATTAAAATTCTACCCTCGAGAGTAACTCATCACCACTTGGAAAAAAATTACTGTCCGACAATTCTCCACGTGCTTCTATCAAAAGCTCCCCTAAAATCTTAGTTTCTTTGTTCAATTTCACTCTCGCGTGTAACCCTAAGATGAATTATCAAACTATTATATATCTCATATACTAAAGTTGTCCCTATCTAATTCACCTAATGATATCGATCAAAAAAAAGAAAAAAATTCACCTACTGATGAGTCATTTGGTGGAGCTTTCATTTGGGGACCAAAAGTTTTATCCAAAGTAGTCGTCTTTGCTTAGCCAACTTTGCACTTGTGGAAAAATCATAGTAAGTTACTTAGTAAAGGAACCCTAGAGTCTTTGTAAAGGAAAATGATGAATGAGGTAATTTTAGACATAAAAGCAACTTTGTTTCTTTAATTTGGTTCAAGTTGAACAAGGATTTCAAAAGGAAAATGCTACTTAGTAAGCCTAATCTTCGATCAATAATATCCTTATATATATATATATATCAGAAAGAAAAACAAATTAATCTCTATGGTACCTCCAATATAGATAAGAAATTTATCGAAACTGTTAAGTGACATAGACTCAAAACTAAAGAAGCTATCGATATGGTGATAGTGAAGTGGAACGAATACTCACATGTGATGCAGTAAAGTACGCAATCATGTTAAGTGCAATACCCCACCAAACAGTGCCAAAAATATATCCAGAGAAGGTTTGCATACGATGTAAGAGGTAGATGGAGTGGTAGATTTTTGGGAGATATTGGAAAAGGAACGTTATCAAGAACACCATCGTCACCACTGTCGTCGATCCTCTTTCCAACAGAGAGGGAATTGCTACCCATAGCATAATCTGCAAAAAAAAAAAAAAAATTGTGATTAATCCTTGATAAAATCAAGAAGGATTTATTGAAATAATAATGATTAAGTAAGGTATATAAAATTATAAATTATATGAATTATCTAATTTAGAAGATATGTAAATATAATTCATCGAATTTATGTGATTATTATAAATTATATAAATTATTTAATTTAGAAGAGATGTTAATATAATTCATTGAATTTATGTGATTATTACCTATCTAAATCCATTTCTAATTTCAAGTGGGAAGATTGGATATGATGACCTAGAAATTAGAAAGGGGTTATTCTTTATTGTATAAAAAAAATACTTAGTACAAATGAAGATCACTAGACCTTTGGAATGCAAATAATTGAGTACAATAGTAATTTTCAAATATTTTTACTATCATTGCAAGAAATTTGATGAAAACTATTTATCCTCATAAGTATTGAATATTTATTTTTAACTCATTTTTTATTATATAAGAGTATGTGTGAATCTTTTTTACTTACATTTAGGTATGTAGTCACAAAATGGTGGACCAATTATTGTAGTTCATAGGATTGTCGTACATATCTTGAGTTAACCATGTCGTTTATCTACATATGATTGAAATTATAAGAAAAGTAAATTGACACTAGATTTTCTAGAAGATTTGATTTACATAAGAATGAACTTAAAAATGAAGATTAGTTGTGATGATCTTGAGAAGCAAGACAAAAATAAACAATCTTAAGCATTTTAGACTGTTTCTTAAAAAAGTAGATGTGCTCCAGAGGAGTTCGAAAAAAAGAGATGAAGCTACTACAAGTAATTGTGAAGATAATATTTTTCACAAATTATTTGGGTCTAGATAATGGACCTTTTCTATTTTGGATGTCTTAATTTCAGAGTTTGGTAACTTGATTAATAGATTTGTCTTATTTTATTTTATACTTTATTTGTATTGGTTAGTAGGAAAATCAGAATTATATTCTGAAATTTTAAATTTATATATATCATGTGATGGATGTTTTTAATTTTATTTTGGTTGCTTGAATTGTTGATTTGATCTATTTGCGTGTCTTATTTGGTTTATTGAATAAAGATTAACATAAAAGGTAATAGGATACATTTATTGATATGTATAGCCGAAATTTTACATTTTATGGAGTGCTAAGCTCGAATTATACCCAAACTATTTCTGTCATTCTCCAATTTTTGCTGAATTTTTCAACAAACTATTAGATGACTTTTCCAAATTGTACCTGATTTATTCCTGTACCATACTTTTGCCGTAAACCAAATAGCCCTCAATAGGTTTATGAACTAATTACCTTTGATATCTGTTGTGGAAACCTCCTCATCTTTAACTTATCTTCAATTTTGCTTCTCAACTGTCATTTATGTTTCGTTGAAATGAAGTTAGATCATCCAATGAACAAGTAGTTTGTCATGAGAATTCAATTGAAGATGCTTTAAGTCAGTCTTGTCTCACAAAAATAATATCAGATTTTAGATGTAATGCAGTGGAATTAATTATCCCATTTTAGCTGGTTTTTCCCCAAGCAATCATTGTTTTCATTGTCAAGAAACTTTATTTGATTTATTTATTCAAATTGCTAGACAGTTTTAGATTTTAGCTCCAACAGAAAATTTGTCTCTGGATAATAGCTCATGAATCCCGAGGATGTCAAGGAGCCAGAACATGCAGAGGATTGTATCAAAGACGAGCTTGATAAAGACTTTCCCTAGGAAGACCCAGAGTATTTCGATAAACAAGAGGACAATCCCATGGCCACACCCCAAGAAGACGTAGCTAGTCTTACATTTACATTCTTTCCATTTTGATGGTAGTTCTGAGAGGTTTGTAATCATGCATGCAATGATCTCCATAAAGTGATGCATGTTATAGATACTGGTTAGTGCACATGGTTTCCAAAAACTAATAGTATTATTTACCTTGTCTTCTACAGCATAGTGACAAAAATCTGCGATTTTTTTCTTCTTCAAAAAATCATGATTTTAAATGTTGTCTATTAAATCACAATTTTTTTCAAAAATTCATGAAGTTTTTGAAAAAATATTTGATTTTTCAAAAAATCACGATTAATCATGATTTAATTAACAATTTTTTGAAAAAATTACAGATTATTTTTTTTTTAGTAGTTTTGAAATGTTGTTTTATCACTTAGTATATGAAATACATTTTTGTACTTAAACAAATATTTTTTATTTTTTTATTTTTCCAAAGCATTCTATTTCCGAATTATTCCCGAATCCTGACTTTGTCACTATGTTCTACAGGAGGTAATGATCAAGAAGAAGTACAGAGGAATATTACCCAAGAAGACTCTGTTGATATCCAAGGTAACAATTCTTTTCCTAGTTCTTAAATTTAATAATAAATGTGGTTTGTTAGTTTCAATTAGTGTAGTTCACCAAAAACAAATTTCATTATTTCCAGGACCATGAACGTGCTTTCTTCGATTCTGCAGATTGGGCATTGGGAAAGGTATTAGTCTTTTGTTTCATGTAAGCTCCACTTTGTAATGATGACTAACTGTTTGTTGTGTGCTTCAAACATGGTTTGAGTGTGTGCCATGTCAAATTAAATGCCTAATGCCTTGGTGTACTGAATTGGATGCCAACAACAACAAGGAGCACCTTTAGATCAGAAGCCCAAAGGACCACTTGAGGCACTTCGGCCAAAATTGTAGGTATTTTCTGTCAGCTTTGCACATAAGAACATATTTCTGCCACAAACACACCTGGCTTGCTTTCTATTACTGTTTAGTCTCTTATCCATGGCATTATAACACAAAATCCAGTTACAGACAAAATAGATACATGCATAGACATGTACATCCATGTGTTCTTGGTATTGATTCCATCTACTGGGACCCTCAAGAGTTGTCATATCTTACACCACCATATTATATTTCCTGTGCTGCAAAGACTCTAGTGATGGGGAGGCTCAGGTTGCATCTACAAATAACACATTTGTTGACACTCCTTACTGGTTCAATTTACCTAATTAACTATAAAAAATGGTCATGACAGCATAACTGAAGTCTAAAGTCCAAAACCTATGTCAATCTCTTCTCTTCGCGTGTCGTTTTTTAGAACTCATTTATTAAAGAAGCATCATTCATTAAGGTAAAATGTGACACTAACTTACTTGGTTGAATGTGTCTCTGGATGCATGAAAACAAAAAAGATAGATTACAATTGCACATGGTTTGGTTGAATGTGTATCTGGATGCATGAAAAACAAAAGAAGAGGAAAGTATATTATAGATTACAAATGCACATAGTTTTGTGCCGCCATGTCCATGCAACACATATGTGTTGAATGTATAGTTTCCTCCACTCTCGGGTGTGTCAAGCCCCATGACCCTCTTATATTCATAGTTCTCCCCCTTTCCAGTAGATCGATCTTTTGGAATAGTTGGTTGGTTAATATGGTATCAGAGCACTAGGTTTGTATAGTTCACAAGTTCGATTCTTGCCACCCTTATGGAGGGTGGTGGAGGGGTTGTTGAGTGTATATTTTCCTCCACTCTCGGGTGTGTCATACCCCAATTAAACCCCGTGGCTCTCTTATATTCATAATTCTCTCGTCTCAACAGATTGGTCTTTCGGAATAGTTGGTTTGTTGACAATAACTATATATGGATCCTCTAACAGGGTTTTGTACTGACATTGCCTTTTATCTTTTCTTCTCTTTTATGTTTTTTAATTAGCCCACACCACACCAGCAAGCGAGATCCAGGAGATCAGCTTATGCTCCTCCAGATGATGGTGAAGGTGAGCGCAGTTGATGAGTCCATTCCTAAATGCCATGTGCTTTGTTCTATTAATTGAAGACAGTTCCATTTTTTTGTCCCTCTCATAGATGGGGGCAATAACAACAATGCCGATTCAGAGGACCAGAACTGATGCAAGTAATCCTTGGCGAGACCTCCACGTCCATCCTCGTCAATGATCCAATGGTGACATCTTTTCTGATGTTTCCTTGAATAAGAAATACAGAATGATCGTCATACTTGTTGTAAGAGTGAGCCCATGTCGGCTCTTACTGAGTGTACTGTAAACTCTATATTCACATATCATTAAGATACACCTAACGACGTAAAACTTATCATAGAAACTATTGTTCTGGGATCAGATGGTAGAATTTTGTAGGTAGATTAGAATATGTTGTGCTCGTGACTTATTGGTATGGTCAAGTACAATGGCAGCAAACTTGTTTACCATCACTTCATCTTTGCTTTCAATTGTCACCGACATGGTGTGTGATTTCATCTTTAGAGTCAGAACCAAGTCAGTCCTATGTGTCTTTTTACATCGTTTGTTTTACCTTTAAATGAAAAGGGTAACTTTGGGATGCCCTCCAGGGTCTGTGTGATTGCAGAGAATTTGTATTCCTCAAGGAAGGTAGTCTTGGTAAAACGAATTTTTCCCTTGGATTGCACTTCCTAGGAAAATGTCGAAAAGAGAGCTGGATTTTAGTTTTGGGAAACACAATGTGCAATTATACACCTAAAATCATAATATTTTTCAGGGAAAATCATTTTTTCTACAATTTACCATGTGCAATCACATGGGGCCTGGTGAAAATCCTGCCCCCAATCGATTTCTAGGCTTCCAAAGGAAGGATAGAAATGCAAAGAAGTTCCAGATTAAGCTTTTTACCTTATCATTTCATCTACGTAACTGCCATAAAAAATAAGAGGTTGAAGATGAACGAGACATACACATTGACAATGGTTGATTGCGAACCATCTACATGTCTCCTCTGTTTTGTCAACTCTGAAAACGTAAGTGGTTCCTACGAACATAGACCAGAACAAGATTACACTATACTTGATAGAAGTAGGAAACGTCAGTTAAGCCTATGTTAGTGTCACTTAATTGACTATACTACACTTTCTCTTCAAGTGTGAAAAAACTATAAAGAAGTAAGTCCCCCTACATACAACCACTTCAGCACTCCGGACCCCTAATCAGAGGCATACACCTGTCACGAATCTAGTGCCCACGCGGTCCATAAGCGCACACACACACTTGCATTGAATTTAGAAGCTTGAAGAGAGTTCCCGTTCGGTTTGGTCACATTTAAGCCCTTCATTCACTACTTGATTCATTACGGGTTCTCTCTTCCAAGCCATTGTGTAAGAAGCACAAAGTCCAAGAGTGGGATCCTTACGTAAGGAGTGTCATGTTAAAAAATATCTTAAGACATGAAGATATTTATATATTTAAACTATAAATTTATGTTAGCTTATTATGTCAAACATTTAATTTTCACGAACATTTTAATTGTACTCAAAAGATCAGTTGGGTTTGTTAGACAAACCAAATTTATTATAAAATTTGGTGGAACCCAATCAGACCATCAGTTTGGTCCAATTTTTAAAACACTGCTCTTTATAGTTACAATAGTATAGAACCATTATAGATCGATTTTCATTTAAAAACTAAGAAAAAATGTGAAGAAAATCCTAGTTTTTTACATACATCTTCAAAATGTTTGAAAAAAATCCTTGAAAATGACTTTTTCTTCTTTCTTAAATCCATTATGACAAAATAGAGTCTTCGATTGAGGTGTCAAAAATCAAAATTTTGAATGAATACAATAAGCTTGAACGGTTAGGACATTCAATCATGAGAAATGTGGGAGATGAGGTCCAAGGACCATTTAGAAAGAAAAAAGTTCATTAAATGTCCTGCCAAGCAATTGCTTAAAAACTTAGGGACTATTTAGAAAGAATTCTCTTTGCGAGGGTCCTTTAACTAGTTTTCCCTTCTATCTAGGGAGGATGTCAATGGGGTGATAATGCAAGGAGGTCACTTGATTAAAATATCAAAATTGTTGATCTTCCTCATATGAAGACCATTTAATGGTTTGGATCTAAGGATGATGAGTAAGGACTATAATTAAAATCAAAGTAAAAATTGTTGAATTGTTGAAGCGGTAGATACCCGAGAATGAACAAAATAAAAGTTTGACCGAGGCTTGTGTTGAACACAATGTCCTTAAGACAATTTTGTTCCCGCAACTTGGTGCACACGGATCAATGAACAAAGAATTGTCTCCCAGGATACAACGATCACACGTGTAGAGGCAGCACTACAATCTACACGTCTAGCGAACCGAACGCTACTCTTTATACTCTTAAAGAATGCAAAAGGAAAACAGAATGCTTGCACGTTTAAACAGCAAAGAAGAAGAAGAGAAAATTTTTGAGTGAATAAAATTGAGGTCGAGATGACCTATTTATAGAAATTTAAGAGACAAGGTGTCTCTTAGGAAAAGGACAGGTGCATGTGTCACCCACGTGAAGTCAAATTGACGAAATTTGCACCCCTCCTATGCGCGCCTCGTGTGCCCGCATACGCATTGTGCGCGTGCGTGGGCTTATCCAAGTCTCTCTCTCATATACACTTAAGTGATATAAGAAGTTCTATATAAGAACTAGACAATTTTCTTATTCCTATCCGATGTGGGACTAAAGAGTTTCTCTTATAAACTCAATAATCTTATAAACCACAGACAACAAACCATGGCTAATAGGTGTTCTTTGGAGCTGATTTGTCATTCACCCATAATGGATTTTTGACAACTTAAAACATGAAACTATTCTCTTCAATGAGATGAATAAGTTTCCAAGTGGTCCATCCTCAAAAAATTAATGGGACCCACTTGTATCGTAGCTCGAATATCCCTACTTGATCACAAAAATCTGGATAAAAAAATGCAGATTTTTCCAACAAAAATTAAATCCATTATTCTCAGGCAACAATCAAATCATTTTCTAGAAATCACTAATAAATCTAATTCTTTTAACGATCATTCACCAAGGATGGGGTAGGTGAAATTGCAATGAGGTCTTTCATGTTGGTACATTTTTTTCATGTTTTGACAAACATTTTTTGTTTTTGCTAAGAAAGCAAGGTGATATATTTTATATGTAAAAATTTGTACATAGGGCAGACCCTAACGTTTTACAACTCGGAATTAAGGCAGATCAAGCTTATCTCCTATGTAAGCCTTTTTTACATTTGGAGGTAACTCAATTACTCGCATGAACAACAATGATTGTTGACTATGAACTGCTGCAACAGCAAAGGCGTCTGCAATATCATTTGCCTCTCTCCAAACATGAGTTACTCTAACTTCAATTTTAGATAGCATTGTCCGAACCTTATTCACCCATTGGTCTAGTCTCCAAGAGACGACCTGACTTGCAAGACCCGTCACTATGATAGCTGAGTCCATTTCAATAATGATTTTTTTATTAATTAAATCAAAAGTCTCCAATGTAGCCACCAATGCACGGATTTCAGCTATATTATTTGTCACTTCTCCGAAAACCTAGTGACTTGCTGCCACAAGCTCTCCATGTTCATCACGAAGAGTAGCGCTTCCTCCAAATTTTGACAAATACCCGTATGACTTAGTCCAATAATTATAAATAAAATTTATTTAATCTTTGGAATTAGTGTCATATTTTAAAATTAATTAACAAGATTTTTTATTCTAAAGTATTACAGGCTCTCCATGAGACCTATACCATATGAAACCTTAAATTATATAATACAAAGAGGTCATAATAACTCCAAATTTCATATTTGTTTTATTTATTATTTTTATAGATAATTAAAACAAACAACAACTCTTTTACAAGATAATAACTGAATAGAGAGGAAAGTTCATCCGCCAATTAGGATATTTTGCCAGAATATTTTCTAGCATAGGATGATCATAGACCAAAATACCCTAAAAGGGTAGCTTAAATTCTGTCAACAAGCGTGGACTATCAAGAAATTTCTAGTCATCCTTTAAAAAGTAGGGGTAAAATAGAAAATTGTCCTCAAGTTAACGAACATTCACCAAGAATGGGGTCGGTGAAATTGCAATGAGGCAAATTGACTTAATTAATTAACAATATTTTTTATTCTTAAGTATTACAGGCTCTCCTTGAGATCTACACCATAAGAAACCTTAAATCATATAATACACAAAGGTCATAACAACTCAAAATTTAATATTTGTTTTATTTATTCAATGGAGAGGAAAGTTCGAGGATGTTTTGCCAGAATTTTCTAATCGTCCTTAAAAAATAGGAAATTGGCCTCAAGTTAGAAACTGAAGTGGGAAAAGGGAGATTAAAACATTGAATGCTTAGGTCTATATATTATTGAAATTTGAGGAGAAGAAGAAGGCTTGCTTGTTTGATCCATCAAAGAAGGGAAAATGGCGATCCATTCATGTTTCAATGCAACATCTGATGAAAACATGTATGCTTCACCAATTCCTTTGATTGGCTTATATACAGCGGCAGCCACTTCGGTATGTTTTCTGTTTATGATTTGTGATCTATTAAATGGGTTACATAATAGGAAGCCATGGATTCCTTGTCGATTCTTCTCACTCAACTCACTTACACTCACTCTTCTCGCCATAGCTACAAAGCTTCCTGTAGATCTCACTAGTTCAATGCCTTCTGCTCAAGATCAACTATCCAAACTTACTGGCACTGTCTTAATATGCATTTCTATGAGTTTTTTCTCATCTTCACTTCTAACTCAGAGTGATTCTGAATGCTTTTCCAATATCATCTCCTTGAGCATTTTCGTAGTAACTGTGATTGTCAATGTTTGTATACAGATTTTCACAGGTGTAATCTTCTCATTCCTTGTAGAACATGTCATAATTATGTCCTGCATGCTATTATTACTCGGAGTGTTGTGGTCCTCGTTCAAAATAAATCACTTTCTTGATATGTCCTCATATTCTAACACTGATGATCAACTTAAAAAGAGTGACCCTTTAAATTCAGAGAGTAAGAATATGGTACATAGATTGAAATTGTTTTATGTATCCCACTATAAAAAAGATGCCGAGATTCTAATCGACAATGAAATTTATGTGTTCAGTACGGGCATGTTGTCCACACTTTGCACACTCGTTCTCTCACAAGCCGTATTTCGATCACTTGTTCTTAAGGAGGTGGAGTTTCAATGTGGAATTTCTGCTTATAAATGGTCAATGTGGACGGTGGTTTCAACTCAAATTTTCACTATCCTAATAGGAAGTATAGCAAGTGTATTGAGATGGTGGTTTAGATTCAAAATCTATGAAGAAATAAAATTTTCTGATGTTTACTTCTTCCCTTCTTCCTGGGTTTCATCGTCTTTGATAAAGCTCCGCAGTTTAGCATTCTTTAAAATCTTTAGAATGAGCCTCATGTTTATCTTTCAAATGATCGCAACGAATGGCGTGTGGATATTACACATATTGACCATGGCATTGTTTTGCTTGAGTTATCTCTTATCTTTGGTGTTAATGGTGTGTTTGATGGCAATCCCTAAAGTTTGTTTTGGTAAACAAAGAAACAATGAAATAGTCCATATGGATATGCAAGAGTGGATACAAGGAAATTGTGAAAAAGAGATAAAGAGATTGATGAAGAAACATGAAAATGATTATCCCACTCATCTAATCCAATTGCTTTCCAAAACTACTCCATCTGAAGACTCAACTACCAATACGATGTCCAGTTCACATGTGAACAAATTCTCTTGTCTTTTATTGGTAATCATTACAAGAGTTGCTATCGTTGCTCTACCAGATACCCTTATTTCTTCTCTAGTTCAAAGCTTAGATGAAGCCTTCGAAATCATTTGTTTCATTGACGAGAAAGTGAATGCCAAAGACATGGATTGCAAGAGGAGATGTGCAACGGCAAAAGAATTGTGGATGAACAGGGACAATGCATGCCATTGGTTTCATACGAGATTCATTAAACCCACGGTTAAAAAATGTTATTCACCATCGATTAAGAAATCTTTGGATGGAGGTTCTCGATTGCAATTTCAATTGGACATACGTTGTGCACTTGGGATTATTAAAGAATTAAAAGTGACATCTGGTGAAACTTGGTGTTTCATTGATCAATATCTTGATCCAAGCAAAGTTATAGACATCTTCTATGAGTTTATCATCGGACAGGAGCCTCAGAGAACATACACGTCAATCAACGAGTTATATGTTCACATGGAACACATATTTGTGGACATATTGCACTTTTTCCTCCCTCAACTCCCACTTGCCATATTCAAACATATTCTCGAGGGTCCTATTATAGAACGTGAAGAAAGAGCAAGATTTGTCTTGGAATTCCTTTGCAAAGTTGAACCGTTAGAGCATTTAATTCATTGGTCATTTCCGGATGGAACTGGCATTACTAGCTTTATAACCGCTGATCCTGCAATAGACACTCAGCGTATCGAAACAGTGGAACAAAATGTAGATGTTACTCATACAATGAGTGAAGATTGTGAAATTCCAGAACTTGTTTGAACAACATGTCATGTAAGTACATTTTTTGTTTTTTTGTTTTAATTTTTAATATTGCAGTATTGGTTGAACAAATTTCTTCTTTTTTTCCTTAATTATGACGATCGTTTATTTTGATAAATTACTTATTTAGTCCCATGGATCCTTCTGCAGGTTGTGGCGTGTGCATGCTTTTTTAATAGACAGAGTCCTAGCATACATGTTGGAGAAAATAAATGCTTTATGAGGCTATATTACTTTGAGATTAGTTCGTTCACTCCATTCTATTTCAAGTATGTCCAAGCTCGCATGTTGTGCAAAGTGTCATGTATTTTTTTTTTTTTTAAATTTCTTTTTATTTGTGTTCATCATAGTTCGTATAGCTTTCCCTTGTTTAGTCTGAAAGGGAACAAAATTAGGAAACATATTTGAATATTTGTAATGTATAATTGGGTGATGCGAAATATTGGTAGTTTGTCTCTTAACCATATATCCCATTAGGCACTATGCTACGGTGTTATTAAGTGAGAGAAACCATGCTATGTGTGTGTGTTTGTTTAATTTCTTTCAAATATATAAATAAGATTTATTTAATATTTAAATGATTAGTTTTATATATTTTAAAATTAGTTAAAAATGTTTTTTCTTTTAAATTACTCTAGATTCCTTGAGATCTATACCATATAGGGAACCTTTAATTATATAATATAAAGAGGACATAACAACTTTTAATTTAATATATATATTGTAGACACCCCAATTCGCACGAACCCGTTAGGAAAATCCAAATTTCCTCGAATTGATTTTGAGTTAGACTTAAACTTCTCAATAGACCCACATTGTCACTTGGCATCATATTCATGCATACGTGCATACTATTTGCATCTCATGTCATGCCCATACCTTGTCCCTAAACCTATGTCCATCACCCATATCCTAAGTCCAAACCCAAGTTCGTATTTCAAATCCAAGTCCATGCCCTAACCCAAAACCAAGTCCATCCTAAGCCCAAACCCAAGGCCATATCCTCCAACCTAATCTAAGTCCATGTCCTAACCCAAAGCCAAGTCCATATCCTAACCCAAATCCAAGCCCAACACCAAGCCCACTCCAAGTCCATTCTCTCATCCTTTCATATGATGACACATGTTGATACCTCATAAGCCCCCAATACCCAAAGCATCATCTAATTGGAGGGTCAACTTCATCTTTGTGTAAACTCAAGAATGCCCTCCTCAAAAGGTGTAGTCAAACCAAAAAGGTTGTTTGGTCTTTGGTAATAATCCATAAAGGTGAGGGAACTTCCCATTATACCCTCAAAAGGTGGGAATCTTCAAGTACATACATGGAGTCCTCCCATTGGTCCATTTCAAAAATATACTTCTACCCTTGCTTTATGAGTTATTTACAAATGAATCAAAGTCTACTTTTCACCTACCACTTCACCTTTACACATGTCAATCTCCTATTCACCCTCCCAAATGTGCTTTTGTTTTCCCATTGGTCCATTTCAAAACTACACTTCCACCCTTACTTTATGAGTTATTTACAAATAAACCAAGATCTACTTTTTACCTACCACTCCACCTTTACACATGTCACTCCCCCATTCATCCTCCCAAAAGTACCTTTGTTCTCTCACCTCTATTTACCAAAAAACCAAGGATCAAAGCATGTTTTTAGGGTTTTTTCACAAATGTCATCTTTACCCTCATACAAATGAAAAATCCAAAAAGAAATAACCTAAATCTCATGTCCATGTTCTTTATCTTTAGGGTTGGACCACTTTATCCCCAAAAGTTCTCCAAAAACTCTATAAATACCCTCATTTCCTATGAGCAAGGCATGCTCTCAAGCCCCCATCTCTCAACCTAAAACTTTACAAAAATTCCTACTCATTCTCTCATCTTCTAAACTTCAACTCAACCCTTAACCATCTCATTCATCTCTCAAGCCTACTCTTCAAGGTCCAAGTTCACCATCAAGGGACAAGGTAGGGTTTAAGATGTAGTTTACTTATTTCAAAGTTTGCATTCTCTTCTTCTAACCCTCTCTTTATTTTATTTTTAGAAAGCCTTAGGATGTAATGTATACCCTTTCCCATCCCCGGTAGATTGGACTAAGGTTCGATCGAAAGGATGGGGGTTGAAGCCCTTTTCACCTCAATCTCATGCATCATATTGTACACAATGCACACACTCACCTATGCATGGCAATGATGAAGAAATGTGTCACCCTCTTGATGGGGTGAAACACTAAGTTTCTAGCCATACATACATGCATCATTGTTGTGGCCTTAAGGGAACTCCATCATGGAGTCTCTCTAAAAGTTGAAACCTACATTCATATTCATAAATTTAATGTGGCTACATGGGTCATTCTTTTCCATAGAATACCCCTAATGTCATGTTAAAAATCAAAAACCCTTTGTTAAGGGAATATTCCACTTAATGCACGCACCACTCTTACCATATATTCTCATGCATTTTAATATTTGTTTTCTTGAATTTTTTACAAAATAAAATGGCCAAGCAAGGTAACCACCTTTGGTGGAGAGGATAGGGTGCCTAACACCTTCCCCATCCTCTAATCGGACCTCCTTACCTAGATCTTAGGTAGACCTTGCCCTTTCCAACATATGAGAGTCACTACAATGCCATGGAAAAAATGATTTTCAAAATGATCAATTCGGGTGCCCATTCACACCCATTTCCAAAAAAGAATGGTGGCGACTCCAAACAATGTAGTATTGAGGTTCATTGTGAACATTTCATGTCTACATATATATATATATATATATATATATATATATATATATATATATATAGATATTTAATATTTTTAGATATTAATAATAAATGTAAATTTTTTATAAGATTCGTTGAATGGAAAGGAATGTTCACCGACCAATATATAAGATTCTAATTAATTAGAACGTGTAATTGATTTTTACAAGAATTTTTTTTATAGAGAAATTCTATTGCCACACCAACTTTTACTAAAAGCACCGAAAGATAATCTCCATTAATTTCATAACACTGGGGTGCTCCTAGAAAAATTTGTTGCAGCCTTAGATTCTCTCTTTTTATAATATACAATGACCAAAATACCCTATAAGGGTACTTTGGGTATATTGAGTTTATCTAAAGGAACCCAATGCTAATGGCTATTATGAACTTTTATTTTTTTGTTAGTAATCTTGATGCCTGCAACTCCTGCACAAGTAAATTAAATTTGGAAAGCAAACCATTTTAGATGAAATTAAAAATACACTTAATTGGAAATTTGCAGAAATTGCCCTTCCATCTTTACTTACCAAGTCAAATCAAATTAAAACTCGAAATATATTTGAAACCTTCACATATCACTGGTAAATTGGCTTACGGTTCTTGTTTCATATTTTGATAAAGTATTTGGGATCGCTAAGGTAGATTATATTTTGACTATCCTGTCAAGACGCATATCCTACTTTTAAGTGGGATGTTGAAAACTTTTCACCCACAATTATTAATTTTCGATTAAGGTGAATTAATAGATGCTAAATAATTTGTTCAATTGTTTTTATAATAATCAATTCAAATTATGCCCATTTGAAGTTAATATTGAGTGACTATTTGTTTTTTCCCACTTAAATTTCTTATTGTAAAGCCTAACCCAAACTATGGGTCCAAGGGAACCATATTATTTATATTAGTTACTTTCTATAACTATTAGTATATGTGGCACCCTTTATTTATTTATTATATTATTTTGAAGAAATATAACATAGTTCAACAAATAGATGTTATTTCTAATGTAAATACTAGATGATTGAGGGGTAGTTTGATCAAAGGCATTTAAGTAGTTTCCATAAGTTTGTTTTGTGGTTGGAGAAATTGAAAAATAATATACATATCATAAGGATTGAAGAGTTTGAAGATGATTATTTTTTGTGAAAAGATCATGGTTTTGATTAGAAATTAAAAAAATGGCATTATTGTCATTTGTTAGTAATTTATTAGAGAAGATTGAGATCAAGCGGAGCATGTGATTAGTTTGAAACATAGCTGTATCCCAACTATTCTTGGAAGGTAATCTCTAAAATATTTAAAGAGTTGAGGGGCAACCACTGTACAGGGGTATTTACAATATTTGAAAAGTTTAGGGTAGCCATTTGCCACCTCTCCACCCCGCACATCTGTATATATATATATAGAGGTCCTGTTCAGCAACAAACATTTTTCAAAACATGGGTTAGAGGTTTTGGAATGGGCTGATTTTAGGTGAGGATGATCTCTACGGTGAGGAGATCATCCTCACCAAAAATCAGCCCATTCCAGAACTTCTAGCCCCAGTTTACAACTTGAAAAATCGTGGACCGCCAATTTTTTGTAAACTATTTTTGATGGGGTTAGAAGTTTTGGAATGGGCTGAGTTTTGGTGATGATGATCTCCTCACCGTAGAGATCATCATCACCAAAAATCAGCCCATTCTAAAATCTCTAACCCATATTTTGAAAATTGTTTTGCCAAAATATTTGTCAAAATGTTTGTTGCTGAACATTTCCCATATATATATATATATATGGGTCCCGTTCGGCACAAAACATTTTGACAAACATTTTTCTACTGTCGGATATAGAGAGATCGGACGGCTCAAACTCGATTTAATGTATAACTTATAAGTTATACGAAAATTACACTGACATCCTTAATGTTTTCCAAAATTAGTGCCCCATCCCTTTCTCTTTAAAATAAAAAAAAATAAAAAAAATTCAGAGAGTTTAACTCTCTGTTTTCTCTTTCACTCGATGCCCTTCTCTCTCACTTTCTCTCTCTATCTCAAACCTTCTCGTTATCGACAGAACGCCTCTCTCTCTCTCTCTCTCTCTCTCTCTCTCTCTCTCTTTCACTCTCTCTCAAACCTCTCTCTCTCTCTCTCAACGCCCTTCTCTCTCACTCTCTCTCAAACCCTCTCGCTTTCGACGCCCTTTTCTGTTTGTTTTCCTCCATTTTAGACAATGTTACTTCCTTTTCTCTCGTTGCTAGTTCTCTCTTTAGCCTCTTAAATTCTATTTCCTTGGCCTTTGTTAGTGCATCCATCATCCTTGTGAGCATCTACAAAGGAATTGAAGCTCATTCACTGATCATCAAACTGACAGATAGAGAGAATGAGAGAGTGAGAGAGAGAGAGAGAGAGAGTGAGAGTGAGTGAGTGAGTGAGATAGAGAGAGAGAGAGAGAGAGGGTTTGAGAGAGTCCATTCGAGAGAGAGAGAGAATGGAGAGTCTCACTCTCTGTTTTTTTTTAGTTTAATGAAGAGGGAGGTAACACTAAATAATGGAAAGTATAAGGACGGCGCTGTAATTAATTGAAAATGGATAAATTACACGTTAAATCGAAGAGATTGAATCTGATCCGTTCATGTACGTTAAATCGGACGGCGCCAAAATGTTTGCCAAAATGTTTGTCAAAATGTTTTGCGCTGAACATTTCCCTATATATATATATGGGAAATGTTCAGCACCCTAAGTTTTACCACACACTTTAACAAACGTTTTTTGTCCTAGATGGGTTAAAAGTTTTGGAATGGGCTGATTTTTGGTGAGGATGATCTCTATGATTAGAAGATCATCCTCCCCAAAAATCAGCCTATTCCGAAATGTTTAGCCCCATGTTTACATGTTGAAAAATCGTGGACCGTCCATTTTTTGTAAACCATTTTTGATGGGGTTAGAAGTTTTGGAATGAGCTGATTTTTGGTGAGGATGATCTCCTCACCATAGAGATCATCCTTACCAAAAATCAGCCCATTTAAGACAAAACACATTTGTTAAAGGGTGTGGTAAAGCTTAGGGTGCTGAACGGGACCCTATATATATATATAGTATTTACAATATTTGAAAAGTTCAGGTGCCCATTTGCCCCTCCTCCACCCTCACACATGTGTATATGGATTAGGATCCGTACACACATAAAGATACTCATAAAGCTACAACATGTTTTGTCTTATATGGGCAAAAATGTTTGGAATGGACTGATTTTTTGTGAGGATAATCTCTATCGTGAGGAGATTATTCTTGCCAAAATTCAGCCCATTATGAAACTTCTAGCCCCATGTTTACAAGTTGAAAAATTTTAGACCGTCAAATTTTTGTAAACCATTTTTGATGGGGTTAGAAGTTTTGGGATGGGATGATTTTTTGCAAAGATGATCCTCTCACCATAGAGATCATCCTCACAAAAAATCAGCCCATTTCGAATATTTTTAACCATATAAGACAAAAACGTTGTAACTTTATGAGTAGCTTTATGTGTCTACGGAACCCAACCCCATATATATATGGGTCCCGTTCAGCAACAAACATTTTTCAAAACATGGGTTAGAGGTTTTGGAATGGGCTGATTTTGGTGAGGATGATCTCTACGTCGGCAAAACATTTTTGCAAAAAATGGGTTAGAGGTTTTGGAATGGGCTGATTTTTGGTGAGGATGATCTCCTTACAAGTTGAAAAATTGTGAACCGTCCATTTTTTGTAAACCATTTTTTATGGGGTTAAAAGTTTTGGAATGGGCTGGTTTTTGGTGATGATGATCTCTTCATCGTAGAGATAATCCCCACCAAAAATCAGCTCATTCCAAAACCTCTAACCCATGTTTTGAAAAATATTTTGCCAAAATGTTTGTTGTTGAACAGGACCCATATATATATATGGGAAATGTTCAGCAACAAACATTTTGGCAAAACATTTTTCAAAACATGGGTTAGAGGTTTTGGAAAGGGCTGATTTTTGGTGAGGATGATCTCTATGGTGAGGAGATCATCCTCACCAAAATCAGCCCATTCCAAAACCTCTAACCCATGTTTTGAAAAATGTTTGTTGCTGAACGGGACCCATATTTAAGTAGTTTCCATAAGTTTGTTTTGTGATTGGAGAAATTGAAAAATAATATACATATCATAAAGATTGAAGAGTTTGACGATGATTAATTTTTGTGAAAAGATCTTGGTTTTGGTTACAAATTAAAAAAATGGCATTATTGTCATTTGTTAGTAATTTATTAGAGAAGATTGGGGAGTTTGGAACATAGCTGTATCCCATCTATTCTTGGAAGGTAATCTCTAAAATATTTAAAGAATTGAAGGCCAAAATAATGGGTAAGTGATCAACCCAAAATACTTAAGTTTGAATACATTGAAGCATCATGGAAAAATATTTGTTCAATGGATTTAAACTAATGCGTTGAAAGTAAGAAAAGAAATTCAATACTTTGATATACATACAAAAATATTGTTCAATGGAATCACCTCGAAATTGGGTTTTAGACTAAGTCGTGCGTGATGGGATTCCAAATATATTTTAATGGAGTATTATTTGGCTCTGAAGGGTTCACACCTCAATTCAAATTCAAATCTTCTAAAGAAATTTATAATTTTACCAATTATTTTATAATAAAAATTGTACTCAACGTGTATATATATTATTTATATATATAAATGCAGGATGGAAACATCCTCGTAATTGTGTTTTAAGACTTTAGGCTCAAAATCCATTGTGTGGAAAGCCAATCCGAAATTTACGCTAACTTGAGGAAGACTTTTACAAGGTTGTTAGATGGCTCTTAAAGGGGTCCAAATGTTCATTAAAAATGAAGTCTTTTAAGATAAATTTTATATTCTTTCTTTCCAATTATAATTTTTTTAATATGATGTCTATACCAAATGCTATTTGGAAGAGAAAGGGAGCGGGGAACGATTGGGTCCTCAATAGTGCTAGAAAGTTTAGAGAGACTAAGGGTATTATCGTAAATTCATTTGTCGAGTTGGAAACTCACAAAATTAACTCCTTTGAAACAGTTCAAACCCACCGGTTCATCCCGTCGGACCGTTGCTCGATCATGGGGGACAGACCCAATTAGAGTCTAATCGGGTCCACTTTGAGAAAATCACAAAATGGCTTGATGATCAGCCAACATCATCTGTGATCTTCTTATGTTTCGGGAGTAACGGATCTTTCGATAAACTACAGGTGCAAGAGATCGCAATTGGGCTCGAGCGAAGTGGGTATAGGTTCTTGTGGTCACTACATCGTCCACCAACATCCAAGTTTGATGCCCCAAGTGATTACACAAATCTCGAGGAAGTTCTTCCTAATGGGTTCTTGAAGCGAACGGAGGGGAGAGATTTAATGTGTGGTTGGGCCCCACAAGTGTCAATCCTGGCCCACAAGGCGATTGGAGGATTTGTTTCACATTGCGGTTGGAACTCAATTTTGGAAAGTTTATGGTTTGGTGTACCGAAATTGAGTTGGCCTCCTTAGGCAGAGCAGAAACTTAATGCGTTTGAGTTAGTGAGAGATTTGGGATTAGCGGTTGAGATCAATTCAAAATTCTTAACTAATTTTATTCTGCAATAAGACACTTTGGAGGCGGTCCAATAAAAAGGCCCTAACAGTAATGTGCCTGTCCGTGTTCTATATAAGTGAATTTTTATTTGGTCCGACCCGCCCGACCGACCCATTCCATCCATTATCATTGGGCCTGTCAAGTGAGAATTTTTCCTGCTTCAATATAAGATGATTCTTCTACGTTTCTTCTTATATAAATTAGGGTAAATTACACTTTGACCCCCTGTGCTTTGGCATAATTCCTTGTTGACCCCTTAACATTTTTTTTCCCCTTTTTATTAAAATCATCTAGAATTGTGACAAGTTACATCATCTATGAGAATTCTCAATAACAAAAAAATTCAATAATTCCTTGTGCTTTAGCATATTTGTTTTTTACAATATTTGAAAAATTCAGGTTGGCCATTTGCCCCCACTCCACCACGTATATATATATATATATATATGGGAAATGTTCAGCAACAAACATTTTGACAAACATTTTGGCAAAACATTTTTCAAAACCTGGGTTAGAGGTTTTGGAATGGGCTGATTTTTGGTGAGGATGATCTCTACGGTGAGGGGATCATCATCACCAAAAATCAGCCCATTCCAAAACTTCTAACCCCATCAAAAATGATTTACAAAAAATGGACGGTCCACGATTTTTCAACTTGTAAACTGGGGCTAGAAGTTTTGCAATGGGCTGATTTTTGATGAGGATGATCTCCTCACCGTAGAGATCATCCTCACCAAAAATCAGCCCATTCCAAAACTTCTAACCCCATGTTTACAGGTTGAAAAATCGTGGACCGTCTATTTTTTGTAAACCATTTTTGATGGGTTAGAAGTTTTGGAATGGGCTGATTTTTGGTGATGATGATCTATTCCCTGTAGAGATCATCCTTACCAAAAATCAGCCCATTCCAAAACCTGTAACCCATATTTTGAAAAATGTTTTGCCAAAATGTTTGTTGCTGAACATTTCCCTATATATATATATATAACTGCTTTGGTGAAAGTAATGCATTATGAAATTCAATATGCATGCGACTAAATATTTAATTGTTGAGCACATGCTTGAGTGGTTGATTGAGCAGCCTGCCCGAGCCCCCCCCAAAAACAAAAAAAACAAAAAAAATAAAATACTGATGCTAAATGAACGTTATTTTTGGTCAACGTCCCTTTCTCTTTTCTGCCCGTAGTGAAAAAAAACAAATTTTCTGCTTTGATCACCTTGTGGCATTCAAAAACATGATCCGATGTAATGGAGTTGTAAGGGACAAAATTATATGAACTTTCATTTTTCTTTTTCTTCTTTTAAATAGCTATTTCTCACCGTTGAATTTTATTTTTAAATATGAGTACTTGGCCATCCATTTTAAACACTTTGGATCAAGCTCGAAAAATAATATTTTTTTAATTTCTTCTTTTCTTACTATGAATATTTTCATGAAATCTAAAAGACTGTATTGTTGGATTGTCAATATGATAATCAATGTTGGCCCAATGATCCTTTTTAAATTTTGAAATCTACAAAAATAAATATATGGGCAACGTGCAAGAGAGAGAACCTCTCTCTATTGCTGATGTCATTGCGCCACATGGCAAATGTTTGTTAGGTTGTGAGCCAACATGTCATAGGGCCTCTGGGGCGTTGGTCAAAAATGACATTCATTTAGCATTTCTAAAAAAAAAAAAATAAATAACAAACAAACAAACAAAATTGATTAACGAGTTGTCTTGGATGAGTCAAATAAAAACATTTTAAAATAAATAAATTTTTTAATATTTTATTTTGTACAAAAGTCTTGTACCCAAATAAATAACTTTTTTGACATGTCTAGATACATTTTTGAGCTCCTGAAGAAAGTAGACAAGTTGATTAAATATTTTGTGGAGTTGAGTTAATGACTTGATTCCATTTAATTTTTGGGGTCTATTCACCTCAAAATTCATTTAAGTCAAGTCCACTTGGAAACATTTTAGTTAACTCGATGAATTTTAAAACTCTAGCTTAAACAATGAAATTGTTAGTGAATCCAAAGAATATTTGACATGGGAGGGCCATGAAGCAACCATTTTCAAATTTTTTAATTTGATGGTGTCTCATGATTCAATGGTTTTACCTAGGGAAAATTACTATAAGGACCCTTGCTGAAGAGTTTCCTTCTAAATAGTCCATAAGTTTTGGGTGTAAGCTTGACATGACATTTAGTAAATATTTTCCTTCTTAATGGTCCCTCGTACTATCAAGTTCATAATTTTTATTGTCGAACTTGACGTTTTTTTAATTACTGTCTAGTTTACCAATTTTATTAAATAAAAAGTGGTGAACTCAACACTGGTAAAACCCTCCCAATTTCAATTTTTGAGTTTTTTCGACTAAAATACATGAAAAGATTGACTAAAAACTTGAGATAACGACTTGTTTAAATGATTTCAACCCAAAAGAACCGTTATACATCGATTTTCATTCAAAAACTAAGAAAAAAGTGATAAAAACCCCAAGTTTTTTACATATATCTTTAAAAAATTTGAAAAAACCCTTGAAAATAGTTTTTTTTCTTTCTTAAATCCTTTCTGACAAAATAGAATCTCCAAAACTCGATTGAGGTGTAAAAATCCAATTTTTGATGAATACGATGAATTTGAACGGTTAGGACATTGAATCATGAGAAATATGAGAAATGAGGTGCATGGACCATTTAGAAAGAAAAATTTATTAAATGTCTTGCCAAGTAATCGTGGAAAACTTAGGGACTATTAAGAAAGTATTCCCTCTCCGAGGGTCCCTTAACTAGTTTTCCCTTTCATCTAGGTAGGACGTCAGTAGGGTAATAATGAAAGGAGGTTGATAGCTTAGAATATCAAAATATTTATGCTCCTCATATGAAGACCATTTAACGGTTTGGATCTAAGGATGATGAATAAGGACAATAATTAAAATCAAAGTAAAAAAATTAAATCAACTATACTTATGTATTATTCTCATTTAACAATCAAATCATTTTCTACAAATCACTAATAAATCTAATTCTTTTAAGGACATTCATCAAGAATGGGGTAGGTGAAATTGCAATGAGGCAAGTTGGCTTAATTAATTAACAAGATTTTTTATTCTAAAGTATTACAGGCTCTCCTTGAGATCTACACCATAAGAAACCTTAAATCATATAATACACAAAGGTCATAACAACTCAAAATTTAATATATGTTTTATTTATTCAATGGAGAGGAAAGTTCGTCCGCCAATTAGGATGTTTTGCCAGAATTTTCTAGTCATCTTTAAAAAGTAGGGGTAAAATAGAAAATTGTCCTCAAGTTAGAAACTGAAGTGGGAAAAGGGAGAATAAAACATTGAATGCTCAGGTCTATATGTTATTGAAATTTTAGGAGAAGAAGAAGGCTTGCTTGTTTGATCCATCAAAGAAGGGAAAATGACGATCCATTCATGTTTCAATGCAACATTTGATGAAAACATGTATTCTTCACCAATTCCTTTGATTGGCTTATATACAGCGGCAACCACTTCGGTATGTTTTCTGTTTATGATTTGTCATCTATTAAATGGGTTGCATTGTAGGAAGCCATGGATTCCTTGTCGATTCTTCTCACTCAACTCACTTACACTCACTCTTCTCGCCATAGCTACAAAGCTTCCTGTAGATCTAACTAGTTCAATGCCTTCTACTCAAGATCAACTATCCAAACTTACTGGCACTGTCTTAATATGCATTTCTATGAGTTTTTTCTCATCTTCACTCCTAACTCAGAGTGATTCTGAATGCTTATCCAATATCATTTCCTTGAGCATTTTCATTGTAACTGTGATTGTCAATGTTTGTATACAAATTGTCACTGGTGTGATCTTCTCATTCCTTGTAGAACATGTCATAATTTTGTCCTGCATGTTAGTATTGCTCGGAGCGTTGTGGTCCTTGTTCAAAATTAATCACCCTCTTGATATTTCCTCATATTCGAACACTGATGATCAACTTAAAAAGAGTGATCCTTTAAATTTAGAAAGTAAGAATATGGTACATAGATTGAAATTGTTTTATGTATCCCACTATAAAAATGATGCTGAGATTGTAATCTACAATGACCAAATTTGGATCGGTATGGGCATGTTTTCCATACTTTGCACACTGGTTCTCTCACAAGCCGCATTTCGATCACTTGTTCTTAAGGAGGTGGAGTTTCAATGTGGAATTTCTGCTTATAAATGGTCAATGTGGATGGTGGTTTCAACTCAAATTTTCACTATCCTAATAGGAAGTATAGCAAGTGTATTGAGATGGTGGTTTGGATTCAAAATATATGAAGAAATAAAATTTTCTGATATGTACTTCTTCCCTTCTTCCTGGGTTTCATCGTCTTTGATAAAGCTCTGTAGTCGGGCATTCTTCAGAATCTCTAGAATGAGCCTCATGTTTATCTTACAAACGATCGCAACGAATGGCCTGTGGATATTGATCACATTGGATATTGTATCGTCTGTCTTGGCTTATATCTTATCTTTTGTGTTAATGGTGTGTTTGATGGCAATCTCTAAAGTCCGTTTTGGTAAACAAAGAAACAATGAAATAGTCCATGTGGATGTGCAAGAGTGGTTACAAGGAAACGCTGAAAAAGAGATAAAGAGATGGATGGAGAAACATGAAAAGGATTCTTTTACTCATCTAATCCAATTGCTTTCCCAAACTACTCCATCTGAAGAGTCAACTACCAATACAATGTCCAGTTCATCACATGAGAACAAATTCTCTTGTCTTTTATTGGTAATCATGGCAAGAGTTGCTATCGTTGCTCTTCCAGATACCCTTATTACTTCTCTAGTTCAAAGCTTAGATGAAGCCTTTGAAATCATTTGTTTCATTGACGAGAAAGTGAATGCCAAAGACAAGAATTGCAAGAGGAGATGTGCAACAGCAAAAGAATTGTGGATGAATAGGGACAATGCATGCCATTGGTTTCATACAAGATTCATTAAACCCACGGTTAAAAAATGTTATTCGCCGTCGTTTAAGAAATCTATGGATGGAGGTTCTCGATCGCAACTTCAATTGGACATGCATTGTGCACTTGGGATTATTAAAGAATTAAAAGTGAAATCTGATGAAACTTGGCTTTACATTGATAAAGATCTACATCCAGGAGAAGTAATAGACATCTTCTATGAGTTTATCATCGAACAAGAGCCACAGAGAACATACACATCAATCAACGAGTTATATGTTCACATGGAACATATATTTGTGGACATTTTGCACTTTTTCCTCCCTCAACTCCCACTTGCCATATTCAAACATGTTCTCGAGGGTCCCATTATAGAACGTGAAGAAAGAGCAAGATTTGTCTTGAAATTCCTTTGCAAAGTTGAACCGTTAGAGCATAAAATTCATTGGTCATTTCCGGATTGAACTGACATTACTAGCTTTATAACCGTTGATCTTGCAATAGATACTCAGCGTATCGAACCAAGGAACAAAATGTAGATGTAACGCATACAATGATTGAAGATTGTGAAATTCAAGAGCTTGTTTGAACAACATGTAATGTAAGTACATTTTTTGTTTTTTTGTTTTAATTTTTATTTTTATGGTATTGGTTGAACAAATTTCTTCTTTTTTTCCTTTATTATGATGATAATTTATTTTGATTAATTAGTTATTTGGTCCCATGGATCCTTCTACAGGTTGTGGCATGTGCATGTTTTTTTAATAGACATAGTCCTAGCATACATGTTGGAGAACATAGATGCTTTATTACTTTGAGATCAGTTCGTTCACTCCATTCTATTTCAAGTATGTCGAGGCTCACATGTTGTGCAAAGTGTCATGTATTTTATAATTTTATTTTTATTTTAAATTTCATTTTATTTGTGTTCATCATAGTTCCTATAGCTTTCTCTTGTTTGGTCTAAAAGGAAACAAAATTGGGAAACATATTTGAATATTTGTAATGTACATAATTGGGTGATGCGAAATATTGGCAATTTGTTTGTCTCTTAGCCATAGATCCGATTAGGCACTATGCTACGGTCGATGTTATTAAGTGAGAGGAACCATGCTATGTGTGTGTGTGTTTGTTTAATTTCTTTCAAATATATAAATAAATTTAATATTTTAAAATTAGTTAAAAATGTTTTTTTCTTTTAATTCCTTGAGATCCATGCTATAAGCCCAACATAATTGGGTAATTCGAAATATACATTTTAAGTCATTGATTTTAGAGTGACCAAAGGTCAAGCTGTGAAAATTTTGTTTTGTGTTTTTTTTTTAAAAGAAAAGCTAAAATATGAGTATCCAAATCAATGACAAAGTGGCATCAGAGCATCAATTAGTAGATCCTTAAGATCAAGAAAATATTGCGAACGATCCAAATCAATGACATAGAGAACCTTGATGTACCTAACTTTAAAAGGAATTGTTATTACTAATATTATTTATATTGAGGTCCTAAATAAATTATCTTTACACAGATTATGGCTCAACTTAGAGGGGGTGCAATTAGGATTTCTCCTACTCATAGACAACAAGCAATGACAATTCACCGTGCTTGTAAGTACCAACGGTGAGACATCAAGCTAGAGAGCTTCTAGTTAGGAACAAAGGAAGTGCTAGAATGGCGACGATAAAGGAGTTCAAAGGGCAAAATCTACTAGTATTTCAAGGAGAGCCTGATCCGATTGAAGCTGAAAAATGGCTCAAGCATATTAAAAAGATTGTGGACCTACTAGCAACTACAAATGATCATTGAGTACCATTAGCAGCATTTATGTTGGAGGGTGATGCAGATTATTGGTAAGATTCGATTAAGAGTGCTATAGATGTAAATCTGATGACTTGGGCTCAATTTGAAGAGGTATTCTTTGAGAAATACTTCCCAGAGGGGGCCAGAGACCAGCAGATAAGAGAATTTATGGATCTAATTTAAGGGACATTATTAGTTGGTCGGTATGAGGCCAAATTTTCTGAGCTATCACGTTTTGCACCACACTTAGTTGCTACCAAAGAGCAATAGTTGAAGAAATTCCATCGAGGGCTTCGATCGGCCGTTCAGGAGAAGTTAGCATGTACAAGGGTTGACACCTACACTGAAATGGTAGAAATCGTTTAATCGGTAGAAGGTGTACTACAAGATATTAAGAGGATTTGAGACAGTCTGTGGAAGGATCAAGGTAAAACTTCAAGGTATAGTCAACATTGAATTCAACCTAGAAAAAGGCAGAAGACAATTCCGCAATATCAATTGTCTCGAGGACAAAAGATTTGTTCTGGGTGTGGCCAAGTGGGACATTTCCATCGAGAGTGCCCTCTAGGAGGTGCTCCACAGATGCAACCAGTCCAGGGGCATAAAGCTTGATATAAGTGTGGCCAACCTGGTCTCTTCAGTGAGATTGTCTTCAAGGGGGAATGCAACGAATTCCTCAATACCCACCTCGTCAATAGCAACAGTGTCCTATGTGGCAGCAACAATCACAATTTCCTCGTCCACAATAATACCAGTAGCCACAACAACAGAACCAACAACGACCACATTATGGTGGAAATCAAAGGTTTAGAACTCAAGACCGGGCATTTACTATAGTTCAGCCGGATGCTAGAGCTACCAATGATATGGTGGAAGGTACATTTCTTATATATAATTATTGGGTGAGAATCTTACTCGACATTGGTTCATCACATTCCTTTATTGCCACATCATTTTCATCTACTTTGGGTTTGGATTCAGAATCATTGAGAGTTTTCTTATGTGTTGCCACTCCGATGAGAAATAGTGCAGAGACCAATCAAGTGTGTCAATCATGTGTGATTCGCAATGCAGATAAAGAATTAGTGGTTGACTTAATTCATTTGGGGATGTCAGAGTATGATGCTATGCTAGGTATGGATTGTTTGGTAGCTTATCACGCTACCGTAAATTGCTTTAAGATGAAAATCTCATTTCGCAGTCTTAACAGTTCGATGTTCAATTTTGTTGGTGAAAAGAGCATTCCCCTACCCACACCCTTATTTGACCGACAGACTTGTCAGTCGAAGGTTGGAGGATATTTGAATTTGCTAGCTTGTGTAGTAGGTGAAGAGGGCAATGAGTAACTATTCGAACCGGTAGCCGTTGTTCAAGATTTTTTGGATGTCTTTCCGGATAAGTTGCCTGAGTTACCTCCAAGAAGAGACGAAGATTTTGCGATTGATGTCTATCCCGGCATAATGCCTATGTCTATTGCCCCTTATCATATGGCACCAATCAAACTTCTAGAGTTGACAGAGCAACTTCAAGACCTACAAGATAGGGGCTTTATTCGTCCTAGCGCCTCTCCTTGGGGTGCACCAGTACTTTTTGTGAAGAAGGATAATACATTGAGGCTTTGCATAGATTATCGATAATTGAACAAGGTGACAGTTAAGAATAGATATCCTTTATCTTCGATAAACGATTTATTTGATCAGTTGAAGGGATCTAAATACTTCTCGAAGATTGACTTGCGATCAGGATATCACCAATTGAGGGTGAAGGACGAAGATATCGCAAAAACAACATTTCGTACTTGCTACGGTCATTATGAATTCTTGGTGATGTCGTTTGGGCTGACGAATGCACCAGCCACCTCTATGAACTTGATAAACTGGGTATTTAAGGAACACCTAGATCATTTCATTGTAGTATTTGTGGACGACATTTTAATTTATTCAAAAAGTTAGGAGGAGCACGATTTACATCTTAGGATTGCCTTACAAATTTTGAGAGAGGACAAACTTTATGCGAAACGAAGTAAATGTGACTTTTGGTTATCTGAAATCTGATTCTTAGGGCATGTAATTTTTGGAGATGGGATTTTGATAGATCCAACTAAAGTTGAGGCAGTTTTGAATTGGGAAAGATCGAAGAGTACTTTTGACATCCGTAGCTTTTTGGGTCTAGCTAGGTAATACCGACAATTTATTGAGGGTTTCTCTCTTCTAGCAGCACTGATGACTCAGTTGACCAAGAAGGGAGTGAAGTTTGAATGGAAGAAAGAGTGAGAAGTCTTTTCAAGAATTTAATAAAAGATTGACCTTAGCACTTGTATTGGTTATCCCAACAAGTGGAGAAGGGTATACTATCTATAGTGATGCGTCTCTAAGAAGTTTAGGATGTGTCTTGATACAACAAGGTTGAGTGGCTGCCTACGCGTCTTGTCAATTGAAGAACTATGAACGAAATTATCCTACGCATGATTTAGAATTTGCAGTGATTGTTTTTGCCTTGAAGATTTGACGACATTACTTGTAGAGAGAGAGATTTGAAGTTTATTCAGATCACAAAAGTTTGAAGTATATTCTCACCTAGAAGGAATTGAACTTGAGACAAAGGCGGTGGATGGAATTTTTAAAAGACTACGACTTTAGTCTCCACTATCACCCTGGTAAGGCGAATGTCGTAGTGGATGCCTTAAGCAAAAAATCTCAGGAACTATCAGAGGGTTTAAACTTGCATAGGAAGAAGATGCTTGATGTAATCGAAGACTATGATCTCCGTGTTGGAAGATAGAATCTCAAACTTATGTTTATAATTTGGTAGCCCAACCAACCCTTATCCATATATTAATTGAAGCACCGAGGAATGACCATGTATTGAAAGAAATTCGAGCTCAGATAGAAGATGGGAAGAATATAAATGGATGGTCATTCGGTACATTTGGTGGTCTAAGGTACCTAGGGAAGCTGTGTATACCAAGTAGTGTTCAATTGAAAAGAGGCATTCTCAATGAGGCTCATTGATCTAGATATACCATTCATCTTGGAAGCAACAAAATGTATTGTGACCTAAGACGTCAATTTTGGTGGAAAGGATTGAAAAAGGACGTGGCAAGGTATGCGTCAAGGTGCCTCACATGTCAACAAGTGAAGGTAGAGCATCAGAGGCCTACAGGATTGTTGCAACCATTGCTGGTAGCTGAATGGAAGTGAGATCATATAAATATGGACTTTGTGTCAAGATTACCTAGAACTCAACAAGGTAAAAATGTTATTTGAGTAATTGTTGATAAATTGACCAAATCGACACATTTCCTTGCGATAAAGATGACAAATTCCTTGAATATGCTAAGTAAACTTTATATTAAGGAAATTGTTAAATTGCATGGAGTACCTTTGTCAATTGTGTCAGATATGGATTCTCGATTTACGTATCAATTTTGGCAAAGTTTACAGAATGCATTGGGGACCTAGTTAAGGTTCAGTACTACTTTTCATATTCAATTGGATGGTCAATCTGAGAGGATTATTCAAATTTTAGAAGAAATGTTAAGGGCTTGTGTTCTAGATTTCAAGGGCTATTGGAGTGATCACTTATTGCTAGCCGAGTTCTCATATAATAATAGTTTCCAGTCGAGTATTGGAATGGCTCCATATGAAGCATTATACGGGAGGCCTTGTAGATCCCTTATTTGTTGGGCAGAGGTTGGGGAGCGGACTCTCCTTGGACCAAAAATGATCCTAGAAACTACTGAGAAGGTTAAATTGATTCAGGATCGCTTGGTTGCTGCACAAAGCCATCAAAAGAATTATGCTGACATACGATGGAGACCCTTAGAGTTCCAAGTTGGTGACCATGTATTTTTAAGAGTGAATCCACACAAAGGTGTGATACGTTTTGGTAAACAAGGGAAGCTAGCCTGGAAATTTATTGGACCCTTCGAAGTTATTAGGAGGATTGGGGAATTTGCTTATAATTTAGCATTGCCACCACAATTATCTAGAGTTCATGATGTGTTCCATGTGTTGAAGTTTCGAAAATATGTCCGGGATCCAACACATGTCATTGAATGACAGGAAATAAAGGTTAAAGAAGATGTGACCTACGATGTTAAGCCTACTCAGATCTTGGAAACTAGATAATTGAGGGGTAGTTTGATTGAGGGCATTAAAGTAATTTTCATAAATTTGTTTTGTGGATGGAGCAATTGAAGGACGTGCCCTATTTGTAATTTGAGGAGTAGCCACCTAAAGTATAGGCACTCAGGGTCTGTTATTTACAAAAGCCAGCTCCAGCTCCAGAAGTCAGCTTTTGAAAGAAGTAGAAGCCTAAAACTTGAAAAGCCACACCCAACAGAAGCTTGTTCGTTACAGAAGCACATAAGCCAGAAATTGATGTTCGTTTGACAACTCTTTATTGCTGGATTCTAGTAAAATGATCAAAATACCCTTAATGTTGATAATGCACTCATAATGCACAAAAAATGAGCAAAATAACTTAATAAATATATAAGTACACTAAATAAATAAATATATATATATAATAAATTTATATTAAAAAATTATAAAAATAATTATTTTCAATTTAATAAATTTATAAATTTTATAATTCTATCAAAATTTCAATAGCATCTCCTCTACTTTTTGAATTTTAGATATTAAGTTAAATTTCTTTTCTTATAATGTAAGGTTTCCCACCCCTTTTGGTTACGCCCACCCACCACAAATTGACTTTCCATATAATTTTGGGACAGAAAATAAATCTCACAACTTTGGGGAGTGCACCCAAATCAACTTATTGAAAATTAGTGATTCTTCGAAAAAACCGAAGCTATTTGAACCAAATCAACTTTATAATAAAAACAGGGTAACACCACTCATTTGGTCCAACCCGAATCAGAACCAACTTCCCCACTTTCGAAACTATGCAAAAATTTTAGAAAAGGAAAATCCTTTTTTAAGAGCTTCTATTAACATACTAACATTTACTTATAACACATCGGTCTATCGTTAAAGTCCAAAAAGGATTGGTGTGTTGTATGTAAAAGATAGTGTGCCAATAGAATATTTTTAAGGAGATGTTGAAAAAGAGAAGAAACATTGGCCTATTGCTTATAATAAAGAGAATAGAACCTCTGGCCTTTCCTGTTACATAGCAATCTCACCAGAAAAAAACGAAGTAAACATATTTGGAAAGAATGAGAAAATATATATTTGAATTACTATGATCACTTTTTTTTATCTTAATTTACAGCTCAGGTTACTAAGAACTGAACATCGAGACTTTCTTCTCTGTTACAAAGTAATTTTTCAAGGAACTAACAAAAACAAACAAGAAGACATTATCAAATATGATTTATACCATACTATACAGATGTTTCAATATTACAAATATGGTGGACTGAATTGATAGAAATCGATGCTCTTCCATCTTTGTAGTCAATCCATGGTTAAGGTAATAATCGTGCTATAGCACTAAAATCTCACACGACATCCTATGATATTTGTGTGGAGGAGATCATCAACTGGTTAATCCACATTGATTTTTAGATTTTGCATCTCAACCGTGTCAATAGATGACTCGGAGGCATCACTTGTGAAACTCAGTTGGGTTGCTGCAAGAAACATTATGAGACTAAGCCAGTCAAAAAAAAAAAAAAACAGAGGACGAAGTCAACATATTTGCTTTTTAACGGTGCTAGTCATAAAATTGTCTGATTGATCTGTTGTATGTTTTGTGTCTATCCATTAATCTGGACTGTTAGATATGGTAACCCGTAGTTCATATGGTTAGAAGCCTTACCATTCAACAGCAAAACTCAGCAAAATGTTTAAAGAAAAACAATCTTTGGATTTTACCACAAAGAGGTGTATTGGGTAAAGTCTTAGGGTGGGGAGACTTGATCTCACAACCCTGGGGAGAACACCCAGATCGTTGAATCATTGCTCCACTACTCAGGTGGTGAAATTTACTATTATTTGGATTTTGGGTTATTGCTTACCTAAGAGATGGCCCAAAAATTAAACAGTTCAAATCAATTCATTGTGAGGTATGCATACAGTACATAATGACCTATAATTAAAAAAGGTACCCATTCAAGAGCAAAAGCTTTGAAAAATTCAGAATCTTTGGAATTTACTATTATTTTATATATATATATATATAGACTTTAAAGGTGTGTTCTCCGAAGAGTTTGTATTTAGGTGGGAATCTTTGTGCTTGAGTTAGTTTGTATTTTCTTGTTAGGTCGGTCATCTCGACTCCCTTGTAAATATTCTCTTGTACTTTCATTAATACATAAAAACACTATCCAAAAACATAGTAAATGAAGTCTTATTAAATATAGTTAAAAACATATAATATGGCGCTGACTCTTACCTGGGGAAATGAGTGCTCATTGAACATGGCAACAACACAAGATCCAAATGTAGATGCCCAACTATGATGTCTGGTATCGAATTGTGGTAAGGGCGGTTCAAAGTTGTTGCTAACTTGATAATCCACACCGTGTTCTTGTACATTCATCTGGCCCTCGGGCTTAAATTTCCTATCATTCTGCATACTGAAACTATTTGGCAAATACGGGTATTGGCCACTTAATTGTAGCCTCAAGCATGCAGTTCTGCTCAACTTGTTCAAGGAACCACTTTCGTGTCCTGAGGTATCTATTTCTGCTTGTTTACCCGTGCCAAAGTAACTAGAATAGCTTGGCAGGGAAGCATCGGTGGAGCACTCAATATCTCTGCATAAACACAAGGCAGACACAAGTAAAGATTAAAAATAGAGAGCTGTTATTGGCACCCCAACTTTTACTTATTACACCCGAATTTCTTAAATTATTTCTCACGCCTGAATTAAAGATTACAATAGACCATTCAAACATTACAAAGGTTTGGCTTAAATTATTATCGCAGTTGTACATAACATTATAAGACTAATTCAAACAATTTCAGTAGTTGTTTACAATTATGATCAATCTCATATAAAATCTTAAACCCAAAAAATAGAAATCTAGCCAAAAAAAAAAAAAAAAAGAGATAGAACTTCTATTGGCACCCCAATAAGTAAAAGTTGGGGTGCTAATAGCAGCTCTCTAAAAATAACATAAAAAGGGGGTCAACTGACCTATAATTTAACCATCCTTCACCATTTTAACAGTTGTAACTTGTAAGGGCCTAACATTATTACTATATTTAGTGTCTAAGACTAGGATAGACAAATTCAGCACTAAGTACAAAATGAAGTGGTACTTATTGCTATGAATAGTTTAAATAGAAGATAAGATAAATTTGTTTAAGATATTTGGTGCATGTTGAAAGCTCTAAAAAGGGAGATAAGCTCAAAAATCACATGGATGGAGGTAGTAAGAAAAGATTTGAACACAGATGCCTTGACTAAAGATATGGCTCAAAATAAAATTGAATAGCAAAAATGGTTCATGAAGATAATGCTAAGGATGATTTTACGTTGGATAAGTGATAACATATTATTATTAAAAAACTATAAAAACATTATAAAATTTTTAAAAAACGGTGTAAATAACAGCAACCACTTACACATACGACAACAGAGATTGGTGAAATCTGGTATCACAACAGTACAATGGCCTCCATTAAAATCATGGATTAGGCGCATATGATAGGTAAGGTCATCGGCATTTTATTAGATTTCCACAAATTTCAGAAATATTTCCATTTCCAAAGGAATTTGACAGGAAATATCACTTAAGCTTTCTTTCCATATGTATTTGACAAACTATTTCATGAAACCACTGCTCATTTGTATTTGTGTTTCACTGTACAACAAATTTTGACTGAAATATTGCATATGCATTAATATAGTGCAATAATTGCTCGAAATATTTCGATTCTCGAATTTATGTCCCCCTATAAATGATGTGATTTTTCTAGCATTGTAAATAAAAAAATGACCAATCTACTTTGACTGGTTGTTGGATATTTGTCACTCCAATCAATTGATAAAGTGGATCAAGAACATTTTTTTCTATTGAAAGGTAATAATGAAATTTTTAAAAGACTTTTTTTTTTCTTTTCGGTATTTTCTTTAAAAATGGGTTTTAGAGGTCTACGTGAAGGTGCCAACTTGCTAAGTTTGTTGAAGTGTGTGATTGTTGATACCACAACCTGGTTCAAAACCCACCTTCACCTACTAACTCAGTTGCTTAACGAAAAAAAAAAGAGGCTTTAGAGGTCTACGTATCTATGATGCATTTGCATAGGAACCATGCACACAATTAAAGGATTTTGGATTGATAACTCAAAAAATATGAAAAACTTCAATTTGCTTTATTTTTGCCCTAATTATACATGGTTGTGCTTGATAATTTAACTTATTCAACAATTTGATAAAATTCAAAATTTCAAACTGCAAGTTTTGGAGTATTGAATACAAAAGCTTGAATTTAAGTAGCACACTCACCTCTGAGGCAGTAAGTTTAGGTCCTCAGGTAGCATCATATGTTCTGTGTCATTACTAGGAATCCATGCTAGGTGTTGAGGATGCTGCTCTCCTCCCACTGCCAAGGGTAAATGCATCCCATTATGAAACCACAAGATCAAACTAATTTACGTGAGAACTTTCCCATTTCTACACCCATAAACCAATTTAGAGAAATTTACAACAATAGAACAATTGTTACCTGATTCGTGCATTCTAGTGACATAAGTTGCTGCTTACCAAAATTTTCCTGTCAAGTTGAAGTAGATGGTATCAGTGTATGACATCATCCTTTCAGGTCAATTACTAGACCTATAAATGATAGTTACGCATGACTAAAATGATAGTTACGTTCTGTAATTTTAAATTATAAGTTATTGATCTAAAATGTTTGGGGTGTAGAATGATAGAAAAACGTATGCGGGAAAAGCAGAATCATCAAATTTGTAATGCAAAGAAACCAACAATATAAAATGTAGGCCTTACCTTATGTGTTTGAATGCGATTAAGTGATTCCTTGAGAGATTCTTCTATTGCCTTGAGATATTCTGTATTGGTGATCTTATGTAGATGAGTCCAATAGTGTAGACACCCCATTTTTGCACTCACCTGATTAATCAACTCGTCAACCTGATCGCAACGATTCCCAATGATGGATGTTTATTCCAATGCTTTATTTTGTCACCAGATGTGTTTCAGAAATCCGAATGAGATATCTCGAACTGACAAAATCTTATAAACCACGCTACGCTAGGAAAATACGATCCCAGAAACATAGAAATCATCATCTTGCAGATAAAAAGAAGCTTTACGATAAAAATACTAAAAAATGACTAAATTACCAAAATACTCCTAATCTTAAAATATCCCTAGAGCCTACGTTACGCTTAGAAAAATCCTTTCAAACACATAAAACAACAAATCGAAACCAAATAAATTATTTCGTCAATTTTAACAAAATTTGACAAAATTACGAAAATGCCCCTCATAAAGTTCAAGACCATTTCACACAAAAAATTTCATAAATGACACAAACCAATATTTCCATTGAATTTCTTACGAAAATCAATTCTAAAACATTCTAGAACATCAAAAACCGACTTGAAACGCGAAAAGTCCTCTCCGAGGGCAAAACGGTAATTTCACAATTTTCATAATTAAAAATTTTGAAATTAATAAATAAAATATTAAATAATTAAAGTGAAACATTAATAAAATTAATTTAAAATTTTAAACTAAAAAAATCGATTAATCAGGCTCTCAGGCAAAATTATTGAGGGTTGCCAAGATATTTCTTCAAGGACCCCTCCATTTGGGGGTCCAAAGAATTAAAGATATAATAGAGGGGGATTCTCCAAAAAAATTAAAGTCAATCAAGCAAGACTAAATTCAAGGTATTAAAGTCAATCAAGTAAGACTAAAGTCAAAATTAAAGTCAATCAAGTAAGACTAAAGGCAAGATATTAAAAGTCAATCAAGTAAGACTAAAGTCAAAATCTTAAAGTCAATCAAATAAGACAAAAAGTCAAAACTCTAATAGAGTTCTAATTAAATAATAACTCTATTTAATAGAATTCTAACTAAAATATAAATCTACCTAAAATAATTCTAACTAAAATACAACTCTAACTAAAAGAATTCTAATTAAACACTAATTCTATCTAAACAAACCCTTAAAGAAATCTATAAATAGGGGTCCTCACACCATATTTTCGTATCAAATCAGAAACCCTAGGAAAAGTAGGTCAAGAAGCCTCCCCAACCTTTCCAAAACCCTAATTTTGAAGTCCTAACTCCTTACCTAACATCCATACCTTAACTTTAGTTAAAAAAACACCCCAAAACCCTTTTAAAACATCTTCAAATCCATAAGAAAAATCAGAAAACTCACAGATCTAAGAAGAAGATACCTCAACTTGGAGATCAGAAATCAAATCCGGTGATAGGCAAATAGCAAGGAAATACATACGTAGATACTCTTCGCTGGTGCTGAGGGAATCGTTATAATCGGCAAGGTAACTTTCTTTATATTTTTTTTTATATAATTATTTGTTATTTTTTGTCTATTTTGCAATGTAACCGATTTTTGGGAAAAAGTAGAGACCGGCACTTGCCGGGCGGGATTGGTGCCTAACACCTTCCAACCCCGTAACGTGATCCCTGGACCCGTATTTTTCTTTCGTAGATTAGTTTATTTGCCTTTTAGAGTCAATATTCGGTTCCTAGACCGTAATAACTAGGTGGCGACTCCCAAACCTTAAAAGTCAAAAGCGGGGTTGCCTTTGTTGATTGATTATCTGAAATGCCATGATCTAAATTGATATACACATGAGATGTGCATGCTTTTATCTTGAATTGAATGATATGGATATTTTTTGTATTTCATGATCAATATCTGTTCTTGCTTGTATGGTTTGATCAGGCCCACGAGCCTATTTATTTGAAAAAATGCCCCGGGCACACCCCACCCTACTTTGCACACACCATATGCACGTTTACTGTTTTGTACACTTACACATCTTATATAGCCAACGTGGCACTAGTGCGTGGCCCGGTCTCTTCGGAGATGTGACGTCATTCATGAAAATCACAACTCCAGTCACGTACCTTAGGGTATATCAAAATGGGACATCAATACCGTCTGATCAGGTGATTCTGAGAGGTATATTGATGCACCCAGGCTGGAGCGACCTGAGCCTTTGACCTATTGTGAGCCACATAGTCACATGTCCCGATTATCAACGTAGTACTAGTACGTGGTCGGTCCCTTCGTGAGATGCCAAATCGTTTATGAAAGCTACAACTCTTGACTCGTACCTATAGGTATATAAAAGATAATCTAAGTATATCAATTGCACTTCTTGGTCAAAATCGGTGCCTAAGCGAGATCTTGCCCCGTTGTACCCTACTGTACGAGGGGGATAGACTACGTCTATTCTAGACAAGAGGTATTTAAGTGGGTCCTTGCTCAGCATTGTGCGCCACCTCTCAACTGGGGATCAAACTGACTGTTTTTCACTTCAGAGAAGTGAGTTGAGGTTTTAGATTATCACCTATACGGTATATCAAACCAAGTCACCACGTATCGAGAGGTATATAGGTGTGGTTGAGCAAGGGTGGCCAGATAAATTGCATTGCACGTACTAAACTTAGAGTCTAGAAGCTTTCCTATAGGTCACAACCTGAACTGACTATGGGTGTTCCCGGGTTGCTCAATTTAATCCAACCAACAGGTAAGTAGGTGAACTGATTCAGATTGATTAAACAAAACCTGCAATATCGGTCCAATCCAATCGGTGAAATGTACCGATTAAGTTGAACCACTTAAACCAGTTGGCCCAATTGACAAATGAATCAAACTGATCAATACCAAATCAATTGGACTAATTCGTTTCACTTTTAAAGATCCAGACCACTTTGTATAGAAAGATTCGATCTTATGATCAAATTAATTTGTCTAATCAAAGGTTCAATCCTAATCAGGGGTAGACCCGCGTCTAATCTTTCTCACTTTCTTGGTCACTATATACTTATAGTGCATTTGGATTCAATATTTTCCACCGGACTTGGGCTATTCTATATCGAAACTTTAATCATGTGGTTAAGAGTCAAACCTTTAGAGTCAATGGTTAACCTTGGTTTACTTCCAATCAGGTGATAATTGGTCCCAAACATTCTAAACCTCCATCTGTACCACTTTGGGTCAGTGAAAAAAGTCGTCTTTCTAGAGTACCATTGCCAAGTAGTCAGTCTTTGCCACGAGAAGAAACGAGTACCATGGATGAAGCTGTGCTCCGTTAGATTTTAGAATCTTTTCAAGCATAGATTATTGCTTTTGTCCAAACACAAATTGAATCCCTGAAAATTGAAAAGGTAAAAGATAAAGCTATAGAATCTCAGGATGTGTTTGACCTCGTTGAAAACCAAGAAGATGATCAGTTACACGTCAACCCTGTCCTAGCTCATCGAATAACTCAGGTTGAAACTGCTTTGAAGAATATTAAAGACCCCGACGATCTTACTCTTGGATTAGGGGCAATGACCTTGTTTCCCACGGTCCGTCTGCCAGAGAAGTTCACAATGCCAGATATGGAGAAATTTGACAGTATTGGATGCCCTATGACTCACTTAAAAGTATATCTCGGCATAATGCAATCTCAGGGTCTGAGTGAAGAACAGATGACTCAACTTTTTCAAAGAAACCTTACAGGTCGTTAATGTCATTGGACTCATCTCAGGTAAGAGCGTGGTGTGAATTGATGAAAGAGTTTATTAGTCGATATTCATTCAACACGGATATTGAACTCACAAGAAGAGACCTAGAAACTACTAAACCCGGGGAAACTTTCACTGAGTTCATTGCTCGATGGAGAGCTAAAGTCGCTTAATTGTTGGACCGACCTCAAGAGAAAGAACAAGTCAAAATTATCCTCAGGAATCTAACTCCAAATTATGCCAAGTACTTGATACCTCAGTACCTTCCCACTTTTTCCTCCTTGAGGCTGGAAATCAAGTTGAGGGTGCCTACTCTTCGGGACTTTTTGGTAACTCATCTGAGTCAAAACCCAAACATTTCAAACCTAATGTCAATTCCTTACAAGTGGCCAACACCTCCTTCGCACTATCTTCTCAAGCTACTCAACCTTCACAAGCTAAGCCTAGGAGACAGTTTGCCAATCTTGAAATGTCCTTTAGTGTTGCTTATCAAAAATTGATGAAAAGGGTATTGCTGACGCCTTTACAACCTAAACCTTTGCCTAATCCTCTTCCTTTAAACATAGATAATGGGCAATTCTGTGAATTCCATTAGATGCCTAGTCATGTTCTTGACAGGTGTATTACTCTCCGACATGTTATCTAAGACTTGATTGAACAAGGAAAGATCACCATACCCGCTCCTACCGCACTCAATGTTAAAACTAATCATTTACCTACCTTTCAAAATCAACATCCCCCTACTTTGAATCTAATATCCCTATCCAAACCCGAATCAATTGACCCAGTTTCCTTCATTCACCCAATTGATCTTAATAGTGCAATCGCTCCATGCCAGAATGAGCTCAACTATCCTAAGGCAATGACAGAACTGAAGAGCAGATAAAATATTGAAGTAACGGGTTGTCCTGCATATGACAGGCTTGAATTGGAATATGAAAAGATAGTAAAAGCAAGCAAGTTCAAGTCATCCATCGAAGATAACCGAAGTAGTATAGACTCTAGAATTGTGTCCCTCCATTCAGAATGATGTCGTCTTTTAAGTCTTCTTAATTTTTTTTAGCTTCAGTTACGTCAGTCTTTGAATTCAGTTAGTCATTGTTAATTTTAGGCTTTAGTCAGGTATGTCAGTCTATGTTCTTTTTTATTCTAATAGATAAAGAAGCTTTTGATTATCCTGTGTGCAATAATGATGTGAACATAAAATCTAACATGAGAAATGACTCAAAGCTCACTAATCAAATTTGATAAATATTGGAATTAAAGAGTACATTCAAGAAGTACAAATTGGTGATACATTATCCATAGGAGAACATGAGAGAATAGTAAACTTACTTGAGAAATTCAACAATGTTTCTTGCATGATCTCATAAGGATATATGGATGGATCGTATAAAAATATTGATCAAGATATAAAGTCAAGAGTGATTTCAAAGTCAAAGATTATTACTCAAAAATGATATAGCTGAAAACATAGACAAAGACGCTAAGACTTACAAGTGGATCTACCATGTTTCTCACTCAAAAGAGGAGAGTTTTATTCATAAGAGAATAAAAGATTTTCTCGAAGTTTTAGAAGAGTTGAATAGTCAGAAAACTCAATCATACTCGATTTCACAAAAGAAGACTGAAGAATATTCATTCTCAAAAGAAGATTTTACTCGACAGAACAATCCAAATATCAAATTCCTGAAACTTTGACCCAGTCGAGCAGCATTCATCAAAGGAGGCCTCCTTTGATCGAACCATTTCCTTGTCTTACCAAAAAAAAAAACTTTCTTTAGCCCCTCATAGCCTTTTAAAAAAATAAAAATAAATAGCCTCTTCTTTCTAAATCACACCGACCTACCTTGGGAGGGAATGTTAGTATGAACTACGTTTTGACCTGATCCCAAAAGAAAAATAAATATTTGGGGTACGTAGGCAACTTGAGAAGTTACTTCAGGCCCGGTCACGCAAAGAATAAGTGTATTCTCTTAAGAAAAGTGTCATCTAAAAGGAAAATCCCCTATTGAAAGGTTCAAAAGAAAAGAATCAAAAGAATTGATAAAAAAAGAATGCCAAACTAGGGGCATTTAGAAAAAATCAAAATAATTGATAGAAAATAGAGAATATCAAATTAGGGGTATTTTGGGAAGTTGAGCCTTATATCTTTTCTTTCTAAACCATATCTTAAGCCCACCTATTAAGTCATCCTGAATGCTAATTGATTCGGTTAAGGTGTAGGGAAACAAGAAGTTGTCGAGTTAGTTATTTAAGATCATCAAGAAAAAAAGAGAAACTTACTAAGTCGAAAACCCAAAAAGGCGACTTAGGCAAAATTTAGGGCATAACCATAAAAAAAGAAAGCCTGCTAGGTTGAAAGCCTGAAAAGGCGTCCTAGGAAAAAATCAAGGCATCATCAGAAAAAGAAAAACAAAACCCGCTAGATTGAAAACCTGAAAAGACGATCTAGGCAAAAATTAGGACATCATCAAATGGGAGGAAATGTCCCAACAAGAAGAAAAAGTCAGAAGAAAGCTTATGTAGAAACTAGAAAATGCAGAACCATTCAAGCCACAATATTCATTTTTCAGTCAAGAGCTCACATCCGACGAAGACAATGTTGAAGTCAAAAAAATCAGAAGTCATCTTGAACATTATAGGATCTTTAAGAGTATGTTTACTTGTTCAAGCGTTCGCTAATGGAAGATGTAGAACCATCAACCACTTTGAAGAGAAAGATTTTCTATTCTAATATTTATCAAGATTTTTTTTTAAGTCCAGCTGAAGCATTTTTCAAAAGAAATTTGAATGAAAATGATCAATCCCTTATTGCACATATGATAACCTTAAGAGTCTTAAATTTAAAAGAATGTCAGTTCTTCTATCTGTCATACATAAGAGTCCATATTTTTCAAGCGTAATCCATTCCATCAGTCTCGTAGTCAAGTCCCAGTTAAAGTCAACCTTGAAACTAGGGGCATTTTTTAAGGTCATTTTAATTCTAAAGTTTTTGTTCTTAATCACATGATAAAAAGAAAATCTTACAAAAGCTTAAAAGTCCGGCGAAGCCCAATGATAATTATGAATCCAGATGCATGATAAGCCAATAAAGGCCCGATCTTTCAAACTTTGAGCTCGATTTTTGAATCATAGAATGAATTAATAGGATTGTTTAAATTCCTATAAATCTAAGTCCGAGAAACGTGACATAGTAAGTTCGAGTCCGAGAAACGAGACTCCAACTTTTTGAATCATAGAATGAGTGGGCTTTTTGAAGTGCCTATAAACCTAAGTTCGAGTCCGAGAAACGAGACTCTAACTTTTTGAATCATAGAATGAATAGACATTTTGAAGTGCCTACAAACCTAAGTTTGAGTTTGAGAAACGAGACTCCAACTTTTTGAATCATATAATGAATAGGCTTTTTGAAGTGCCTATAAATCTAAGTTCGAGTCCGAGAAACGAGACTCCAACTTTTTGAATCATAGAATAAGTAGGCTTTTTGAAGTGCCTACAAACCTAAGTGCGAGTCTGAGAAACGAGACTCCTACTTTTTGAATCATAGAATGAATAGGTTATTTTTTTGAAGTGCCTACAAACCTAGGTTCGAGTCCAAGAAACGAGACTCCTACTTTTTTAATCATAGAATGAATAGGTTTTTTGAAGTAGCTATTAACCTTAATTCGAGTCCGAGAAATGAGACTCCAATTTTAATGGGATTGTTTAAGTTCCTGTAAACTTTAGCCAAAGTCCAAGAAACGAGACTCCAGCTTTGTTTGAATCATATTGAATTAACAGGATTGTTTAAATTCTTTAGTCCAAGAAGCGTGGCTACAATAAGTTCGAGTCCAATAAACGAGACTCAAATTTTTTCGAACTTTAAAAAAGAATTTCAAATAGGATTTAGCGAAGTTCCTACAATGTTATGACTCCAATTGCCTCATTATTCAACCTTGCCATGATTGCTTTCGTTGTATAAGCACATCTCAATTTTGAATCATTATTGTTAGCGAGAGAAGAACTCTAGGACCTGACACATTTTTACTCAGTAAGCATTACACCATTGCACACACATGCACTTTTGCATTAGTCGAGGAGAATTCTTTAAAATTCAAGGATTTGACATTGTTAGTGAGAGTTCTCGCTCGATGACCTGACAACCTTTTTTGGGGAGAGGTTTACGCTCAAGGATCCGAACGCCCCGACGAATTGCTAAATCAGGCTGCAAAATGAACTGTCACTAGCTTTGGCATTCGGATATCGCACTATCTACCAAAATAGATTTTGTTATCTAGTTTGCTTCAACCCTCTACCAAAGATGGGCATCTGTAGACACCCCATTTTTGCACTCACCTGATTAATCAACTCGTCAACCTGATCGCAACGATTCCCAATGATGGATGTTTATTCCAATGCTTTATTTTGTCACCAGATGTGTTTCAGAACCGAATGAGGTATCTCGAACAGACAAAATCTTAAAAACCACGCTACGCTAAGAAAATATGACCCCAGAAACATAGAAATCATCATCTTGCAGATAAAAAGAAGTTTTACGATAAAAATCACTAAAAAATGATCAAATTACCAAAATACCCCTAATCTTAAAATATCCCTAGAGCCTACGTTACGCTTAGGAAAATCTTTTCAAATACATAAAACAACAAATCGAAATCAAATAAATTATTTCTTCAATTTTAACAAAATTTGATAAAATTACAAAAATGCCCCTCATAAAGTTCACGACCATTTCACACAAAAAATTTCATAAATGACACAAACCAATATTTCCATTGAATTCCTTACGAAAATCAATTCTAAAACATTCTAGAACATCAAAAACCGACTTGAAACGCGAAAAGTCCCCTCCAAGGGCAAAACGATAATTTCACAATTTTCATAATTAAAATTTTCGAAATTAATAAATAAAATATTAAATAATTAAAGTGAAACATTAATAAAATTAATTTAAAAATTTAAACTAAAAAGATCGATCAATCAGGCTCTCAGGCAAAATTATTGAGGGTTGCCAAGATATTTCTTAAAGGACCCCTCCATTTGGGGGTCCAAAGAATTAAAGATATAATAGAGGGGAATTCTCCAAAAAAATTAAAGTCAATCAAGCAAGACTAAATTCAAGGTATTAAAGTCAATCAAGTAAGACTAAAGTCAAAATTAAAATCAATCAAGTAAGACTAAAGTCAAGATATTAAAAGTCAATTAAGTAAGACTAAAGTCAAAATCTTAAAGTCAATCAAATAAGACCAAAAGTCAAAACCCTAATAGAGTTCTAATTAAATAATAACTCTATTTAATAGAATTCTAACTAAAATATAACTCTACCTAAAATAATTCTAATTAAAATACAACTCTAAATAAAAGAATTCTAATTAAACACTAATTCTATCTAAACAAACCCTTAAAGAAATCTATAAATAGGGATCCTCACACCCTATTTTCGTATCAAATCAGAAATCTTAGGAAAAGTAGGTCAAGAAGCCTCCCCAACGTTCCCGAAACCCTAATTTTGAAGCCTAACTCCTTACCTAACATCCATATCTCAACTTTAGCTAAAAAAACACCCAAAAACCCTTCTAAAACATCTTCAAATCTATAAGAAAAATCAGAAAACTCACAGATCTAAGAAGAAGATACTTCAACTTGGAGATCAGAAATCAAATCCGGTGATGGACGAATAGCAAGGAAATACATATGTAGATACTCTTCGCTGGTGCTGAGGGAATCGTTGTAATCGGCAAGGTAACTTTCTTTTATATTTTTTTTTATATAATTATTTGTTATTTTTTGTCTATTTTGCAATGTAACCGATTTTTGGGAAAAAGTAGAGACCGGCACTTGCCGGGCGGGGTTGGTGCCTAACACCTTCCAACTCCGTAACGTGATCCCCGGACCTGTATTTCTCTTTCGTAGATTAGTTTATTTGCCTTTTAGAGTCAATATTCGGTTCGTAGATCGTACTAACTAGGTGACGACTCCCAAACCTCAAAAGTCAAAAGCGGATCCGCACACCCCGCAGATCGAGGGCGCTTTCAAATAGCTGGAAGGATAAAACCATGTGGAATTATCATTCAAGGGAAAACAACCAACACATGGATTTCCCGAATATACATTTATGATTACCATTACTGAAAAGGGCATTCCAAAGATTGAGGGCCCAATGTTCTATAACAAGTGCTTAGAATGGGAGTTCATACACCATGAAGAACACCATAACCAAAAAAAAAAAAACGGGCAGCAAGAATTTTGTGATAAATAAATTTTGAATCTTGATGATACATCACAATTGCACCCAAAACTTCCTCAAACATCTTAGCATAGAATAAATTATGTATGGGACATCCATACAGTCCATCATTTTGTCAATTTTAACTTGGGGCAATTCGGCTAATTTTACCCATATTAGCCTAAGCATTGACATTTGTATTAGTTGAATTTCAACTTAATAAAATTTACCATCCATCAAGCTAGATTGTAGAACACCAATAGAAGGCATAAGAATAAAAGATCCATATAAAGATTCAAAATTGGAAAAACACATAACTTCGCGTACATGCATGAGTTTGATAGAAGATTTCAACAACAATAACGCAACAGTTGATTTTTTTTTTTTTCCTTTTGATTTGGTTGATTATGTATCTGATGGAGTTCAGCACGTCAAAAACCAAAAATTGACAATCACGTAGATCACACACGTGATCTCAAGAGTATAAGATATGTAGCCATATCCACAAGCCAGAAATACCAGAAGAATAAAAAAAAACTGAAAGAAAGAGACAAAAGGTGCGTTCTTGTAAAAACAGAACCTCCTATGTATACAAATAAAGGCAACAACCATTACCGACGAGGATATCATAGCATTAAAGTGTGCCATACAAATTTCAACTTAAGATTTTTATTTTATGTTTTACTTAAAGGTTTTAGTTACTTTTTTTTTTTTTTTAATCTTATATTTGGGTTTTAGTATAGTTTTTTTTTTTTTTTTTTTTTTTTTGGGGGGGGGGGGGGGGGGGGGGGGGGGGGGGTGGTGAGGTAGTTTGGTAACTTTATTATATCTTTTTATTAAAAGCTTATATAGGTCAAAAATCTAAGGGAGATAAAATTATGAAAATTAGGGATTTTTGTAATCTTTTATCTTTACGTTAAGGGTAGTTTTAGGTTGTTTTTTTAAGTATTAAAAAAAAAAGGAGGTCGAGGTGACCTACCCACAGAGATACAAGAAAAAGAAAACAAAAATTAATTAGACTCAAAGGCCCAACTTGCAGGGCCAGAGCAAGGATTTTGCTCATGTGTTTGGGCCGGGGGGGGGGGGGGGTGGGCGCTAGAAAAAAAATTGTGGGGACAATTAAGAGTGAAAAAAATAATTGTGGGGGCAACTAAGATTGGGAAAAAAAAATTTGTTGGGGGCAATAGTGATAAATTTCTTTATCCACTGCTAAAATCTGTCGTAATGGCACATTAATCCATAGAATTTGAAAACTCTTGTGGGGGCAATAGCCCCCACTCTAAGTCCGTCCCTGCCTGCTTTGTACCATGCAAATCATTTGCAAATGCAAAAGCCTTATACCGCAAATGATTTTTCAGCACTTTTTGGGCTGCAAACTATTTGCTGAAATTTGTGAAGAGTTTAAGAGGTTCATGCAAATAATTTTCAGAATGTAACCAAGCATCTGTAAATTAGATTCCAACAAATCATTCGCATTTGCAAATGATTTTCTTTGTACCAAACACGGCCCAAATTACAAATTAATTCATCAAAAAACACTTAAACTCCTTGAAAACTTTTTCCCAAAAGAACAAGAATCCCAACACAGAGTAGGTGACATCCTGAAAAGAGTACTCATTGTCCTCGAAAATCCTGCTATTCCTTTCTTTCCGCAACACAGGATAATTTAGATATTTTGATCTCTTTGATTTAGGGATTTTTTTAGTATTTAAATACTTTTATGTTATTTACATCAAATTATTGATTTTTTTACAGGACCTAAACCCCTTTAAACCTTGTTTTTCCAAGCCCTACTTGCTGTCCAACACCTAACCCACAACCCGAAACCTAACTGTCTTCCGTTTTTCTAACCTAAAACTTCTCAAAACCTTGTTAACTTGCTGCCCAACAAATCAGCACTACATCTTTGGTTATTTTTGCATTGAAATTGAGCTTAGAAATATGTATTGAGCATCTAATTGAAACCCTGGATTAGAGGAAGGCTTTATGTCTGGTCTTAGATTCATTATCCTAGGGATTATCTTCATGGTCTTGCATCAACTTAGGTGGAGTTCGATTTAAATAGGAAATCTTTCAAAGCCAAGTAATAGGTCTCTTTCATATAGAAGGAATGAAGAATACTAGAGCTTTCGAAGGGAAGGAAGTAGGAATAGATTCCCTTTTGTGATGTCCACTTTAAGAAGAGTTCAAAGGGGTATTCTTAGAAACTTCTTCGAAAAATTTCACCTTTAGATGTGAATATATTATTTCATGTGATAAGAGTATGAGCTTCATTGTATTTTCGGTGTTTGCACCAACATGATGGTTTTGTTTTTTAGTTTTTCCTCTTTTCCTTGGGTTGCTAAGTTGTTAGTTTTCTCAACCATTGTTTTAGCTCCCACTTCTGCCTAATTTTTCCCTTCTGTTGGTTAATGAAACTGCCTTGCTTATCCAAATGAAAAGTGTATCACAACTGAATATGACTAGTTCTCAAGCTATTGATAAGAAAAGATATGTAATAATTCGATATGAAACTGTCATTTATGTTTCGTTGAAATGAAGTTAGATCATCCAATGAACAAGAAGTTTGTCATGAGAATTCAATTGAAGATGCTTTAAGTCAGTCTTGTCTCACAAAAATAATGTCAGATTTTAGATATAATGCAGTGGAATCAATTATCCCATTTTGGCTGGTTTTTCCCTTCACATGACTTCTAGTACCTTACAATTTCTAAAGCTGAATCCTATATTTATTGTTATTTGATAAATTAAACAAGCTTTTCTGCTATAGCATGCCCATTATTCTACGATCATATCACCTGATTTTTCCCCAAGAAATCATTGTTTTCATTGTCAAGAAACTGTTGGGTTATGTCTTCTATTCTTATATATAGAGATTGTCGTGGATTCAAACCAAATCTTTTGATGATCCATTAACGACCTATTTAATTGGTAATGTGTGGGGTTTCCCCATTGATTATTGGGGTTCCGGGGGGGAAGCCATATATCCGAGTAGGAACTATGCTACGATGGATGTTATTAAGTGAGAGAAACCATGCTATATGTGTGTGGGTTTGTTTAATTTCTTTCAAATATATAAATAAGATTTATTTAATATTTAAATGATTAGTTTTATATATTTTAAAATTAGTTAAAAATATTTTTTTCTTTTAAATTACTCCAGATTCCTTGAGATCCATACCATAGGCAACCTTAAATTATATAATATACAGAGGACATAACAACTTTAAATTATATATATATATATATATATATATATATATATATATATATATATATATATATATATATAGGGAGCGGTTCAGCGGCCCTAAAATTTGCTAAACATTGTGCCAAACATTTTTCAAAACATGGGTTAGAAGCTTTGGAATGACCTGATTTTTTTGTGAGGATGATCTCTACGGTGAAGAGATCATCCTTTCCAAAAATCAGCTCATTTTGAAATTTCTAACCCTAGTTTACAAATTGAAGAATCATGGACCGTCCAATTTTTGTAAATCACTTTTGATGGGGTAAGAAGTTTTGGAATAGGCTGATTTTTGGTGAGGATGATCTCCTCATCATACATATCATTGTAACAAAAAATTAGCCCCTTCCAAATCTTCTAACCCATGTTTTGCAAACTTTAGGGCCACTGAACCGCTCCCATATATATATGGGTCCCGTTCGACACCTAACCATTTACCCAACAATTTGCCCAACATGTTTTGTCCTACATGGGTTAGAAGTTTTAGAATAGGCTGATTTTTGGTGAGGATGATCTCTATAGTGAGGAGATCATCATCATAAAAAATCAGCCCATTTCAAAATTTATAACCCCATCACAAATGGTTTACAAAAAATGGACGGTCCACGATTTTTCAACTTGTAAACATGGGGTTAGATGATCTTCTGACCGTAGAGATCATCCTCACCAAAAATCAGCCCATTCCAAAACTTCTAACCCATGTAGGACAAAACATATTAGGCAAATTGTTGGGTAAATGGATGGGTGCTGAACATTTCCATATATATATATATATATATATATATATATATATATATATATATTAAATATTTTAAATATTTTTTGATATTTAAAGTAAACGTAAGTTTTTTATAAGATTCGTTGAATGGAAAGGAAGGTTCCTCGACCAATTAGAATGTGTAATTGACTTTTACAAGACTTTGTTTTCTTTATAGAGAAATTCTATTGCCACACCAACTTTTACTAAAAGCACCTAAAGTTGTGTGCTAATCTTCATTAATATCATATCATTGGGGTGCTCTTAGAAAAATTTGGTGCGGCCATAGATTCTCTCTTTTTATAATATACAATGATCAAAATACCCTATAAGGGTACTTTGGGTATATTAAATTTATCCAAAGGAACTCCTGCACAAATAAATTAAATTTGGGAAGCAAACCATTTTAGATGAAATTACAAAATACGCTTAATTGGAAATTTGCTGAAATTGCCCTTCCATATATTTAAAACCTTTACATATCATAGGGAAACTGACTTTAATTTTTCTCAGTGAGACTTTGTACATTAGTTTGATAAGAGGTAAATTGGCTTACGGTTCTTGATTCATATTTGGATCAAGTATTTGTGATCTCTAAGGTAGATTATATTTTGACTATCCTGTCAAGACACATATCCTACTTTTGGGTGGGGTGTTTAAAAATTTTCACCCACAATTATTAATTTTCTACTAAGGTAAATTAATAGATGCTAAATAAATAAAAAAATCATATTTTATATGTATCATAAATATTTAATTATTAAAAATAGATTATTTTATTTCAAAAATAATTAAAACGGGATGACTTGGCTAAATTTTCATAAACTTGACCAAGATTAAAATCATATTTTATATATATATATATCATAAATATTTAATTATTAAAAATAGATTATTTTATTTCAAAAATAATTAAAACGGGATGACTTGGCTAAATTTTCATAAACTTGACCAAGATTTTCAAAATATCATTAGGTGAATCATTTTGGATCTTGAGTGAGTCAATTTCACCAGTAATACACGATGAATTTCTTGTAATCCACCAAATTGTCATGGGCTCCTATAAGTTTCAAAATCATGGCATATGAACTCTCAGGAAATATTGCTATGTGATCCACTTTAGTTCTTTGCCTCAAAAAATAAGGAAAGTAAACCAAATTCTTTCTTGATGAATGTAAGTGTTTGTTCTATAGAAATCATTGAGATGCTTATTATAGACAATGTAGTAGATATTGTCATTAATTAATTTTTTCAATTGTTATTATAATAATCAATTGAAATTATGCCCATTTGAAGTTAATATTGAGTGAATATTTGTCTTTTCCCCCCTAAATTTCTTATTGTACAGCCTGACCCAAACTATGGGTCCAAGTGAACCATATTATTTAAATTAGTTACTTTCTATAACTATTAGTGTATGTGGCACCATTTATTTATTATTATATTATTTGAAGAAATCTAACATAGTTCAACAAATAGATGTTATTTCTAATGTAAATACTAGATGATTGAGGGGTAGTTTGATCAAAGGCATTTAAGTAGTTTCCATAAGTTTGTTTTGTGGTTGGAGAAATTGAAAAATAATATACATATCATAAGGATTGAAGAGTTTGAAGATGATTAATTTTTGTGAAAAGATCGTGGTTTTGGTTACAAATTAAAAAAATGGCATTATTGCCATTTGTTAGTAATTTATTAGAGAAGATTGAGATCAAGAGAAGCATGTGATCAGTTTGGAACATAGCTGTATACCAACTATTCTTGGAAGGTAATTTCTAAAATATTTAAATATTTAAATATTTGGCCATTTGCCCCCACTCCACCCCATATATATATATATATATATATATATATATATATATATATATATATTATATATATATATATATATATATGTATATATGGGGTCAGGTTCAAGGGCCATATGAGAAAACATATGTAAAAACTTTCGTTTTTAATAAAATTTTAAAATATGGGTTAGAAATTTTGGATTGAGCTGATTTTTTGTGAGGATGATCTCTATGATGGGAAGATCATCCAAAAAAAAAAAAAAAAATCAGCCCAATCTGAAACTTCTAATCCCATTAAATGTGATTTAGAATGTGGACCGTTGATTTTTTACCAATTTTTATCACTAATTTGTAAATCACTTTTGATGGATTTAGAAGTTTCTGATTGAGCTGATTTTTTGTGAGGATGATCTTTTCATCATAGTGACCATCCTTGCAAAAAATCAGCTCAATCCAAAACCTCTAACTCTTATTTTGAAAAACGAAAGTTTTTTCATATGTTTTCTCATATGGCCCTTGAACCGCCCCCATATATATATATATATATAACTGCTTTGGTAAAAGTAAAGCATTAAGAAATTCAATCCAAAATTTAAAATATGGGTTAGAAATTTTGGATTGAGCTGATTTTTTGTGAGGATGATCTCTATGATGGGAAGATCATCCAAAAAAAAAAAAAAAATCAGCCCAATCTGAAACTTCTAATCCCATTAAATGTGATTTAGAATGTGGACCGTTTTTTTACCAATTTTTATCACTAATTTGTAAATCACTTTTGATGGATTTAGAAGTTTCTGATTGAGCTGATTTTTTGTGAGGATGATCTTTTCATCATAGTGACCATCCTTGCAAAAAATCAGCTCAATCCAAAACCTCTAACTCTTATTTTGAAAAACGAAAGTTTTTTCATATGTTTTCTCATATGGCCCTTGAACCGCCCCCATATATATATATATATATAACTGCTTTGGTAAAAGTAAAGCATTAAGAAATTCAATATGCATGCGACTAAATATTTAATTGTTGCACACATGCTTGAGTGGTCGATTGAGCAGCCCGCCAGAGAAAAAAAAAAAAAATAGTGATGCTAAATCAATGCTGTTTTTGGTCAATATCCCTTTTTCTTTTCTGCCCGTAGTGAAAAAAAACTAAGTTTCTGATTTGATCACCTTGTGACATTCAAAATCATGATCCGATGCAATGGAGTTGTAGGGGACAAAATCATATGAACTTTCATTTTTTTTTTCTTCTTTTAAATAGTTATTTTTTACCGTTGAATTTTATTTTTAAATATGGGTGCTTGGCCATCCATTTTAAACACGTTGGATCAAGTTTGAAAAACAATATTTTTTTAATTTCTTATTTTCTTACTATGAATATTTTCATGAAATCTAAAAGACTGTGTTGTTGGATTGTCAATGTGGGCCCAACGACCCTTTTTAAGGTTTGAAATAAATATGTGGGCAACGTGCAACAGAGAGAAGCTCTCTCTATTGCTGATGTCATTGCGACACATGGCAAATGTTTGTTGGTTTGTGAACCGACATGTCATAGGGCCTCTGGGGCGTTAGTCAAAAACGACGTTCATTTAGCATTTCTCAAAAAAAAAAAATAATAATAAAATAGAATAAAATAAAAAACAACAAAAAAAATTGATTAACAAGTTGTCTTGGATGAGTCAAATAAAAACATTTTTAAATGAATAAATTTTTAATTTTTTATTCTATACAAAAGCTTGTACCCAAAGAAATAACTTTTTTGACATGTCTAGATGCATTTTTGAGCTCATGAAGAAAGTAGACAAGTTGATTAAATATTTTGTGGAGTTGAGTAAATGACTTGATTCAATTTAATTTTTGGGGCCTATTCACCTCAAAATTCATTTAAGTCCACTTGGAAACATTTTAGTTAACCCGATGAATTTTAAAACTCTAACTTAAACAATGAAATTGTTAGTGAATCCAAAGAATATTTGACATGGGAGGGCACTGAACCAACCATTTTCAAATTTTTTAATTTGATGGTGCCTCATGATTCAATGGTTTTACCTAGGGAAAATTACTATAAGGACCCTTGCGGAAGAGTTTCTTTCTAAATGGTCCATAAGTTTTGGGTGTTAGCTTGACATGACATTTAGTAAATATTTTCCTTCTTAATGGTCCCTCATACTATCGAGTTCATAATTTTTATTGTCGAACTCGACGCTTTTTTAATTACTGTCTAGTTCACCAATTTTATTAAATAAAAAGTGGTGAACTCAACACAGGTAAAACCCTCCCAATTTCAATTTTTAAGTTTTTTCGACTAAAATACATGAAAAGATTGACTAAAAACTTGAGATAACGACTTGTTTAAATGATTTCAATCCAAAAGAACCATTATATATCGATTTTCATTCAAAAACTAAGAAAAAAGTCAAAAAAACCCCAAGTTTTTTACGTACATCTTCAAAAAATTTGAAAAAACCCTTGAAAATAGTTTTTTTCTTCTTTCTTAAATCCTTTCTGACGAAATAGAATCTCCGAAACTTGATTGAGGTGTAAAAATCCAATTTTTGATGAATACGATGAGTTTGAACGGTTAAGGCATTCAATCGTGAGAAATATGAGAAATGAGGTGCATGAACCATTTAGAAAGAAAATTTTATTAAATGTCCTGCCAAGTAATCATGCAAACTTAGGGACTATTTAGAATGAATTCCCTCTCCGAGAGTCCTTTAACTAGTTTTCCCTTTCATCTAAGGTAGGACGTCAGTGGGGTAATAATGAAAGGAGGTTTGCTAGATTAGAATATCAAAATATTTATCTTCCTCATATGAAGACCATTTAACGATTTGGATCTAAGGATGACGAGTAAGGACAATAATTAAAATCAAAGTAAAAAATTAAATCAACTATACTTATGCATCATTCTCATGTAACAATCAAATCTTTTTCTAGAAATCACTAATAAATCTAATTCTTTTAACGAACATTCACCCAGAATGGGGTAGGTGAAATTGCAATGAGGCAAGTTGGCTTAATTAATTAACAAGATTTTTTATGCTAAAGTATTACAGGCTCTCTTTGAGATCTACACCATTAGAAACCTTAAATCATATAATACACAAAGGTCATAACAACTCAAAATTTAATATTTGTTTTATTTATTCAATGGAGGGGAAAGTTCGTCCGCCAATTAGGATGTTTTGGCAGAATTTTCTAGTCATCCTTAAAAAGTAGGGGTAAAATAGAAAATTGTCCTCAAGTTAGAAAATCCATTCTGACGAAATAGAGTCTTCAATTGAGGTGTCAAAATCCAATTTTTGGATGAATATGATGCGTTTGAATGGTTAGGGCATTCAATTATGAGAAATGTGGGAGATGAGAAAGAAAAAGTTTATTAAATATCATGCCAAGCAACTGCTAAAAACTTAGGGATTATTTAAAAAGAATTCCCTTTGTGAGGGTCCTTTAACTAATTTTCCCTTTTATCTAGGGAGGATGTCAATGGGGTGATAATGAAAGGAGGTTGCTAGATTAAAATATCAAAATTATTGATATTCCTCGTATGAAAACCATTTAATGGTTTAGATCTAAGGATGATGAGTAAGGACAATAATTAAAATCAAAGTAAAAAAAATTAAATCAATTATATTTACGCATCATTCTCAGGTAATAATTAAATCGTTTTCTAGAAATCACTAATAAATCTAATTCTTTTAACGACCATTCACCAAGGATGGGGTAGGTGAAAAAAATGCAATGAGGCAAGTAAGCTTAAAAGATTACTAAACATCTTTTTCATGTTTTTGATAACATATTTTTATCATATATCGTATGACCTAGTCCAATAATTATAAATATAATTTATTTAATCTTTGGAATTAGTGTCATATCTTAAAATTAATTAACAAGATTTTTTATTCTACAGTATTACAAGCCCTCCTTGAGATCTACACCATATGAAACCTTAAGTTATATAATACATAAACGTCATAACAACTCTGAATTTAATATATGTTTTATTTATTATTTTCTTAGATGATTAAAACAAACGAAAACTCTTTTACAAGATAATAATTGAATGGAGAGGAAAGTTCGTCCGCCAATTAGGATAGTTTGCCAGAATTTTTTCTAACATACGATGACCATAGACCAAAATACCCTAAAAGGGTAGCTTAAATTCTTTGTCAACAAGCGTGGACTATGAAGAATTTTCAATCCATCCTTTAAAAAGTAGGGGTAAAATAAGAAATTTTCCTCAAGTTAGAAACTGAAGTGGGAAAAGGGAGAAAAAAACATTGAATGCTTAGGTGTATATGTTATTGAAATTTGAGGAGAAGAAGAAGGCTTGCTTGTTTGATCCATCAAAGAAGGGAAAATGGCGATCCATTCATGTTTCAATGCAACATCTGATGAAAAAATGTATTCTTCACCAATTCCTTTGATTGGCTTATATACAGCGGCCGCCACTTCGGTATGTTTTCTGTTTATGATTTGTGATCTATTAAATGGGTTGCATAATAGGAAGCCATGGATTCCTTGTCGATTCTTCTCACTCAACTCAGTTACACTCACTCTTCTCGCCATAGCTACAAAGCTTCCTGTAGATCTCACTAGTTCAATGCCTTCTGCTCAAGATCAACTGTCCAAACTTACTGGCACTGTCTTAATATGCATTTCGATGAGTTTTTTCTCATCTTCACTCCTAACTCAGAGTGATTCTGAACGCTTATCTAATATCATCTCCGTGAGCATTTTCGTAGTAACTGTGATTATCAATGTTTGTATACAGATTGTCACTGGTGTGATCTTCTCATTCCTTGTAGAACATGTCATAATTATGTCCTGCATGCTATTATTGCTCGGAGTGTTGTGGGTCATGTTCAAATTTAATCACCCTCTCGATATTTCCTCATATTCTGACACTGATGATCAACTTAAAAAGTGTGACCCTCTAAATTCAGAGAGTAAGAATATGGTACATAGATTGAAATTGTTTTATGTATCCCACTATAAAAAAGATGCTGAGATTGTAATCGGCAATGAACTTTTCGTGTTCAGTATGGGCATGTTGTCCACACTTTGCACACTTGTTCTCTCGCAAGCCGCATTTCGATCACTTGTTCTTAAGGAGGTAGAGTTTCAATGTGGAGTTTCTGCTTATAAATGGTCAATGTGGATGGTGGTTTCAACTCAAATTTTCACTGTCTTAATAGGAAGTATAGCAAGTGTATTGAGATGGTGGTTTAGATTCAAAATCTATGAAGAAATAAAATTTTCTGATGTTTACTTCTTCCCTTCTTCCTGGGTTTCATCGTCTTTGATAAAGCTCCGCAGTCTAGCATTCTTCAAAATCTTTAGAATGAGCCTCATGTTTATCTTACAAACGATCGCAACGAATGGCCTGTGGATATTATTCATATTGAACACGGCATTGTTTGTCTTGGCTTATCTCTTATCTTTGGTGTTAATGGCGTGTTTGATGGCAATCTCCAAAGTTTGTTTTGGTAAACAAAGAAACAATGAAATAATCCATATGGATGTGCAAGAGTGGATACAAAGAAACGGTGAAAAAGAGATAAAGAGATTGATGGAGAAACATGAAAAGGATTATCCCACTCATCTAATCCAATTGCTTTCCCAAACTACTCCATCTGAAGAGTCAACTACCAATACGATGTCCAGTTCACATGAGAACAAATTCTCTTGTCTTTTATTGGTAATCATTGCAAGAGTTGCTATCGTTGCTCTACCAGATACCACTACGTCATATTGGGGTTTTTGCGACGCCAAAATTGCGCTAAAAACGACTGCTAAAGGCTGTCGTTTTTTGCGACAGTTTTTAGCTGTCGTTTAACCGTCGTTTCAACGAAACTGACGTTAATAAGTAAAAATTGGGGTGCCAATAGTCACTCTTAAGAAAAATTGTTTCGAGACCTTCGTTTACAGAAGCTCGATCTCTGTCGAACTTCTTCTCTCTTCTCTCACTCGACTGCTCTCCTCTATATCTCTCCCGCTCGACTGCTCTCACGCTCACTCTACTGCTCTTCTCTCTCTCTACTTGTCTCTGTCTCTCCTCTCACTCTCACTCTACTGCTCTTCTCTCTCGACTTTGTTTGTCTTCGCGCTTTCTCTTGAATCCGTCGCTTTTCTCAAATTTATCTCTCTCTCTTAGTCGACTCTGTCTCGATTTCGATCTAGCATATCTCTCTCTCGCTCACACTCGACTCTCTCTCTCTGAGAATCGATCAGAGTCTTTTTCATTTTGGAAAGTAAATTGATCGGATTTTTTTTTTTTGAAAGAAATCGATCGGCGTTTGATCGAAAGCTTTAGGGCTTTGTTCGATCTCTTTCCCTTTGCTTGGTTTGTGATCGAATCTTCAGGTATGTTAAAGTTTTTGATTGAATATCAGATTTTCCATAATTAATTTAGGGTTTTAAATGTTTTCTTCCTTGTTAGAGCAAATACTGTTGTGTCTTGTTGATTTAACCTTCTTCAAGACCTTGTTTGCCTCAACATACCCAACTACTGTCACCTTCTATTGTTTCTTGTTTATGTCCACAGATTTAACTCCTAAACAAAAAACGAAAATATTGGAGAAATTTTTTTTATGTCATATAGTTTATTCTTATAATTTTTTTTGAATGATTTGAATTGCTAGCGTATGAGGATTTACCTAGTTTTATGTGATATAGAGTTAGTTATTGTGATTGGTTCAGGTTCATTTCCGTCGGATTTGATTTTATGCAATATTTCTTGCTCTATATGATTACGACTACCTAAGGAAATATGGTCTTCTCTACCTAGGCTTTTCCTTGTGGAAAGGTTGGATATAGTTCAAGGAACCATTAGTTTTCATTCATGTAACTTTTACTCGGATTCATGTCCTGGTATCCTACATTGACTTGAGATGGCAATACTAGACATTTAAGAATAAACCTACTTGTTTGGGTAGGTGACGGCCTAGTTGTTGAGAAACAGATCTTGGGTTTGTGATCTGTCTGCACCTTTTGAGTTACTGATCTCACTATAAACAGGCTTACGCATTTGCAACGCTAAACAATTTTTTTTTTACCTAGGCCAATCAAATGGATTGCATTCGATAAATATTTTCTTTCATTCGCTTGCATCTAAATCATGAACTTTTTTTTAGCATTCAGGATTGTTTACATATGATGACTTGGATGTATAAGTGTGTTGCCAGTTTTCCAGTGTTTGATGATATAGGAACATCATTAAAAACTTTATTCTTTTTTCTCTAAGTAATCTTCTTTTTTGCTTCTCATTTTCAAGGGATATCAAATGTGCTAATATATTGGTGGATGCAAATGGATCTGTAAAACTTGCAGATTTTGGATTGGCAAAGGTTTCTTTCTTCTCAGCTTGCTATCTCTTCCATGTTTCTTATTTGTAAACTTCTTTATCTTACATTGCTGGTTTGCACCTTCTCAGGCAACCAAACTAAACGATGTGAAATCTTGCAAAGGCACTGCATTCTGGATGGCCCCTGAGGTTTGCATTGTCTTTATGATAGTGTTACATTATGCATCAAGTGCTGGCAATTGTGTCAGGTCAATCGAACATATATCTGTATCTCAAAGCATGGTGTTAAATATCAGCCAATAAAGATACCTCATTGTAATGGAATCTGTCCAGATGAGGATGATATAGCTGTCTCTCTAATTATCAAATCTGTTCCTCAAGTTATTAATCAGAAGAGCCATGGCTATGGGCTTGCAGCAGATATATGGAGCCTTGGTTGCACTATCTTAGAGATGTTAACTCGTCGACTTCCTTACACTCCTTTGGAATGTGTACGCAATTGGTCTTTTCTAAGTTTATTTTTTTTAACTTGCTTTATCTCTGCCCTTGCACTATTTGGCAATCTGATGATTCAGAACTTCAAGTGTCAAGAGTGCCAAATTCTTCAAGTGCCACATATCTGATAATATTTAGGCAAATATTTCACCCTTTCAATCTTCCATACAAATTTTGCATGCACCCACTTTGGATATTGTTTCCAACCTCTTTTTATTTTTATTTTTTATTTTTTGTAGGTTTAAATGTGAAGGGGTTTTTATCCCAAGTATGTGGTATTGGTTTCAAGCTTTAGTAGTTTTTTCTCTTAAGATTTCTCTTGTATGACAGATGCCATCATTATTTAGGATTGGCAGGGGTATCCCACCACCAGTCCCTAATACCCTTTCAAGTGATGCACGGGACTTCATCCACCAATGCTTACAAGTTAACCCAAACGATCGGCCCTCTGCTTCTAAGCTCTTGGACCATCCATTTGTCAAGAGGCATCTTCCAATTTCCTCGGTATCTGGTTCCCCCCCTTTGCATAGTGATGGGAGACAATCTTAGATTCACCTTGCATCAAAATTTGATGTTCGAAGATAATTAAGGTAAAGATCATTTTAGATATCAAGTGTTCTATTCAAAATGGAGATTAACTTGACCCAAACATACAATTCATTTTTGATGGTCTGAATAAAATTCATTTTTGTTTTTCTTAGAACCTAAATACTATAATCTAAAAAGTAAAAAAAATCCTACAATTTTAATTCATACAATTCACTAAAGTGGGCCAATTGTTTTTTGTGTTCTAGTCACACAATTTTAATAGAAATTCATACTTCATATTGAAGTGTTCTATTCACACAATCTTAGGATTTAATAACATTGAAGTGTTCAATTCGTTTTTGTTTTTCTTGACCCTAAATAATACAAAATAAAAAAATTAGTGTATTCTGTTTTTTTGGATAACCTAACAGTCTAACACAGAGGTGTAAGGACAATACATGCATGTCCATCCATGCAAACTCAAAAGTTTATAATTTAGATTGTTGATGAGAAATCAAAGCTTGTTTAATTTGAGACTGAAGTGATGCCGTTGATGGCAAGGGTTATGCTAATAGTTCTTTCCCCCCTTCCTATTTAGACTGCTTACATGTTGATACATGATTTTGATTTTCTCGAGAATACATCTTTTGTTCATATATTGTCCTTATAGAGGCTGCAAGGTATATTGTTTTGTTAATATTTGAGTATTTATTCAAAACCTTGTCATTATATGATTGATTCAGGAGTAATTTAATTAGGCTTGGTTCACATTTGTTTAACTTATAGAGAAAAAACTTTGTGGATCGTATGCTTCGTTTATTTGAATTCCAATTTGATCTGAATCATACTCCTTGTGACTTTAAAATCCGATTTGATTCTGACAACATTGGTTCGTGTAACTTTCTTAAACATATTTTCAGTAATCTAAATTTAAATCTCTCATCTGTATATACATTCTTTTTATTTCTGCAGGATTGCCAGTGGAATGATTTGTTGGGAGCTTGGGGCTCATTTTCCACTTTTTTGGGCTTGGTTCAGATGGCATTCTTATACCCTCTGTTCCACCCCAATTGGTGGAGAATATAGCTAAATTTAAATAATTTTCATGCAGCTTTCCTATGTATAGACCCAGGCATGAATCCAAAGCCCTAAAGGTGTTAAGCATGCACTTTATCTCCACATTGGTGTTGTGTTTACCTGTAGCATTTAATGTTTCTTTATTTCACCTTTTTGTTCTGGTTTATTTATATCTTGTTAGTGGTTGTATGGTGTGTGAGATTGTTAAGTATCTTTCTTTATTTTTGCAGGCAACACAAGAAATAGAGAAATGATTGTAAATTGAAAATGGATAGCGTGTAGCTTAGCAAAAAAAAAAAAAAAAGGGAAAAAAAAAAGAAAAAATAAAAGAAAAAGAAGGAAATAAAGAAGAATTTGAAGAAAATTCTTGACGAGTTACATATCGTGTGGAGAAAAGGGGAAGATTACTGTAGTAATTCAATGGAAGCCAGCACTAGACAATTGGGGGCCTAACTCTCTCAACAAAATGGTGAGTAGATGAGATTCTCAACTAGTCGGACATGATTGGGAGTTCAACTTTTATATGAATGTCCGTGTCATAAGTTTGACACTTGCATCCCTTAATGCCATGGCAAACACTCTTTTGTGCCCAACTTACTAGTGGATATTGGACTTACCCTTTGGTGACCCTAGACAGCAAACAATGGCCTGAATGGTGATTTCTAGCCCTTGAATTTTATCATTCTCGTAGGTGGTCTTCAGTCATTTGATTTGACCATGCGTTTTGGGTATTCGAATCAACATCTTGAAATCACCAATCGGACTGATTTTGTGTAGGCCCACTGAGAGCTGAGGCATTTATCCATGGTACCGGTTGGCCTGAATGTGCCACATGGCATTTATACATGGTGCAGGTTCTTATTGTAGGAACGTTGTTTATTTTCATCTTGTAACTTGTATTGATTGTTATAGTTTTTAAAAATTCTTGTGGGGCAAGTGCCCTCACTGTAAAGCTGCCCCTGCCATAAGGTGATCGTCAAGTACATGATTCATAGAGCTGAAATGTTTTGTTTCAGAAACTTTAGGTTTGGTGTCAACTATCAAATGGTGCATGGGTGTCAGGAAAGATACAATCAACTTCCGGGAGAATGCTTTTGTTTTGATTTACACTGTATTTTCTGACCTAAGATTTATCTTGCTTGGTTCAATATTGTTAGTAGTTTGCAGTCGTTGATGTTAGAATATATCTGTACTTTGGTTCCTTATTTAGTTTGACACATTTTTAGTAGTATTTATTTATGTGCTTGTCTTGAGTCTCAAGTTAAATTTTATACGGATTATGTGGAAATGCTAGTCCCACAGACATTCCTTTTCATTTGGGACAATCTTACATTCTTATGTGTAATATTTATGGCAGGCTAGGGCTCCTCTGGGTGTTCTAAATGTTGGTCGAAAGTCCCCTTTCATTACAACAAGCAATTGTATTGCTTATTTTTATTACTATTTCTTTCACTATCCTTAGCGTTCTTAACCCATGATAAGTGATGATGGCAATTACATTATTCTTATGTAATATTTATCCTTCTTTTTATTGACTAAATCCAAATCTGGTTGCATATTTGGTTATAGTTTCCCATTGAAAGTAAAAAGTGGAGATGGTGGCAATGATTAAGGCCAAGCTGTTGAAATTACAAGTTAGGAAGAGACTCAAGGACAGAAACTGGGTCTCCAATAGATTAGAATAGCTTAAAACTAATCGAGTGAGGTTTTTCATGGAGCTGAAGCAATCAGGCATTTCCTGTAAGCACCCTACTAGACAAAGCTTTTGAAGGAGAGGCGGAGGCGAGAATGGTTCAAAAGAAGGTAGCAACTCTTCTTGGCTGAAACAATAGTTGTTCGAAGCTGATGCTGATAGAGATAAGGAGAGAAGTCCAGTCATCTTCATTATAGAAGCATATAACTCACTTGCATCTTCTTCCGTTAACTGAAGAATTCAAAGCTCTCTGATTTGGGTAAAGTTACTTAACTCACTGGCAATGCCATCACCGACGTATAAACCACTCAAGGTCTGGAGGTTTGTCAATTGCCCTATCCCTATAAGGGCTAAGGTTCATTCCTCCCCATAATTGTATCTGTTTATTTTAAGGTGCCTTAATTGTAATAGATTCCGAATTCCACTTGGTACTTTTTTGAGCGAATAACAATCTATATCCAAATTTTGGAGGTTTCGAAGATTGCCTATACTCTCTGGAAGCTTCTCTAACTTAAGAAACCACAATTTTAGATATCTTAGGTTAATCAGATTCCCACTTCTTCTATTACGATGCTCTTACTTCCTTCATAACAGAGTACTAACACCTGCAACAATTTCCAATTGTATAATTTCATTTCCAAGGGATTTGAAATAAATAGAGATCGAATTGATGAGATATGAATATTTTCCATTTTTGTGTCGTGGTTTTTTATTTGTAGGTGATGAATATCCTTAATGTACAAATATTTATCTCTTGCTGCAACACAGTGATGATAGGGCTTGGGAACAGAGCAAACCAATTTGTTGGGGTTTTCTTGAAGTTGAACCATTTTATTATTTGTACTTGTGAGTAATCTCTTTTTTTTTTTTTTGTTTACTTGGCACTTTATTTTATTATTATAGCACAGTTATTATTATAAAATACAAGTATTTATACTGAATTGGGTTCTATTATTCTCCTATGCTTTTTGCAGGGTGGATATGCCCTCGAACAACAAAACTTGTGGGGCTTCACTGCAATCTTCTTCAGCCAGAACTTCTTCTAAGTTGTGGGAATGATTGCTTTGTAGGCTTCTCAAACTTATTGTCCATATGAATCATGGTCCAATTCATCAACAACTGGGGACTTTGTGGATTCTCGAGCCTCAGGAATTCACAAGGAGATGATGCTCTTAATCTCTGTTTCTAGGTGATATTTTTTTTCCCTACTCCCACCTCTTACTTTTGACTTTACAAAGCTTATATAGATTAAATGGAAGACTTGTTCTCAGGATGGTAACGGCCAATGCCAGTACACTTTCCACATTCACAAAGTGTTTGTGAATATATTAACATGTTTGTGAGCTCCACATTAGTAACCATGTTGGCTTCTGTATTAATATGTCTGCTTTCCATCTGTAAATATATGTCTCCTAGATGAGGTTCTTGAATCTCAATGGGGTGCTTTATGTGCCTGTCAAGCTCTCCATTTCGTTGCTGAATGTTCCTCCGTAAGCATCTCGAGACCATTGTTCTTCCTCTTATCTTGATCGATCCATCTTGCAGCCGAGTTTAATTGATGTTCTACTACCGGAACAGTTATGTATTTCTTTCATCCTAACAAACCAGCCCCACCTAAATGATAAAACCCTCAAAAAAGAGTCCATGGACTCTTCATTATATTTATTTATCACAGCATGTGTAAAGTTTCCTTCTTATTTAAAGTTCCACGAGCACTATGTCATATTGAGGTTTTGGCGACGTCAAAATTGAGGTTTTGGATAATGATCTTACATATCTGCGACCAAGTAGTGACGTTATCCACCCATCCATATGGCTGTTGTGTCATACAGGTTAGAAGTGATTTGCCTATCTTCGATTCTCATTTCTTTGTATATAGATTAACCTACCTTTGATGCTGAAATAGTATTAATTTAATGTCACAGAGAGTACTGGAGCATTGCCATGACCAAAACACCCAGCGTATCATGATGGATGAGATATTGCAATCTGTTTGCCTGTTGGCACAAGACCAGTATGGGAATTATGTTGTTCAGGTTTGTTATGTTTTCAGAAGCTTTTTAAGTTGAGAATAACATCTGTGGGAATTAAAGTCTTGTTTTTTCCTGCCCAAGACATCGCCTCAAGAGAATATTTTAAACTTTGTACGTGATAATAAATGCAACACGCATGACTGCAGCGACTATTGGAACATAAACCTGAGTCACACTATGAAATTAGATGGAAAACAGTGGTATAACAAAAATTAAGACAAAAGCAAAGATATCATAATACCAATTAGTCTATTGGGTGCTTCAATCACGTTTTCAGACTAGAAGAAACACATGCACATACAGTTGATCTGTATGCTCCCCAACCTTCTAGAATGCAGCAGTTCTGCTCACAATATCACTGATCTCATTCATTCTCCCCTCCATATATATATATATATATATATATATATATATATATATATATATATATATATATATATTTTGGGATGGGTAAGCTGGACTTGAACCCACGACCTCAAAGTTGCTTTGCAATGTGGCAAACCAACTGAGCTATGGGTCTAAGCCCTTCCCCACACCATCTATACTTGTAAACTGTTGACTTTGCAGCTTCGTGTGCTTAAAATAATATAGTTCACATGTTCTTTCAATTGATTTATTGCTTGTATTGGTAACAGCATGTAATAGAGCATGACAAGCCACACGAACGCTCTTCCATAACCAAGAAATTAACTGGGCAGATAGTTCAAATGAGCCAGCAGAAGTTTGCTTCTAATGTTGTGGAGAAGTGCTTAGCTTTTGGTGGTCCTGTAGAATGTCAGATCTTGGTGAATGAGATGCTTGGCTTCACTGATGAAAATGAGCCTCTACAGGTTTGCCAATTCTGCAAGATTTATATCAGTAGATGTGGTTGGAAAGCATATCCTAGAATGGATCATCGGAAGAATAAAAGACTACAAGCATTGCAACTTTCTCAGAATGGATCATCGGAGGAGATAGAGATGGCCGTGGACATAACTGCTTTGGCTGATACCAATGAGGACCCGAGTATGGAGATTGAGGATGGAAGAGATGATGAGGAGATGGAGGTGGAGGATGGTGATGCAGGAGGGGACAGGTCTGATTTCAAGGAAAAGATCTTGGGTGTGTTGAAGCAAGGAGACTTTGAGGAGAAGAGATCTTCTAAGCACACTCAAGTGGATTAATGGAGAATAACATCTGTGGTGTTAACCGTGTGTGTCAGTCACAAAGCTCGACCCAATGGAAGCAAGAGAACAAGAAGTGGTGATATATGTTCTACTAATGATGCTACTTTGGTAAGTTTTATCCGTGATCTAAAATATTGCTTCCACATTTTTTGTCAAATCCCATCCGTATGGGCATCTCTTTCTTTCTTCAAAAGTTTAGATATCGGTTTGTAACCGATGTCCAAAGTCTCAGACTTAGGACATCAGTCTTATAGACATCGGATTTCAATCGATGTCTAATGTATATTTTTTTTTGGTAGTGCTTTTAGATTTGGAACGGTTGTAAGCCGTTCCAAATTATATGTTATGACGAGCAAAAGCCGTCGTTTTTTTCGACGGTCATTTTAACGGGCTAAAGCCGTCGTTTTTTTCGACGGTCTTTTTAACGGTCAAAAGCCGTCGTTTTTACCGACTTTCTTCAGCAGTCGCATTTTAATCGCGACTCCTTTTAAAACGACTGCGCAAACGACTGCAAGGGCAGTCGTTTTTGTCAAAAACGACTGTTCAAGACAGTCGTTTATCCCGCAATATGACGTAGTGTACCCTTGTTTCTTCTCTAGTTCAAAGCTTAGATGAAGCCTTCGAAATCATTTGTTTCATTGATGAGAAAGTGAATGCCAAAGACACGGATTGCAAGAGCAGATGTGCAACGGCAAGAGAATTGTGGATGAACAGGGACAATGCATGCCATTGGTTTCATACGAGATTCATCAAACCCACGGTTAAAAAATGTTATTCACCATCGTTTAAGAAATCTATGGATGGAGGTTGTCGATTGCAACTTCAATTGGACATACGTTGTGCACTTGGGATTATTAAAGAATTAAAAGTGACATCTGGTGAAACTTGGTGTTTCATTGATAAATATCTAAATCCAACCGACGTTATAGACATCTTCTATGAGTTTGTCATCGGACAGGAGCCTCAGAGAACATACACGTCAATCAACGAGTTATATGTTCACATGGAACACATATTTGTGGACATATTGCACTTTTTCCTCCCTCAACTCCCACTTGCCATATTCAAATATGTTCTCGAGGGTCCCATTATAGAACGTGAAGAAAGAGCAGGATTTGTCTTGAAATTCCTTTGCAAACTTGAACCGTTAGAGCATAAAATTCATTGGTCATTTCCAGATGGAACTGGCATTACTAGCTTTATAACTGCTGATCTTGCCAAAGACACTCAGCGTATCGAGCCAGTGGAACAAAATGTAGATGTTACTCATACAATCAGTGAAGATTGTGAAATTCCAGAACTTGTTTGAACAACATGTCATGTAAGTACATTTTTTGTTTTATAGTTTTAATTTTTAATTTTACAGTATTGGTTGAATAAATTTCTTCTTTTTTTTCCTTAATTATGACGATCGTTTATTTTGATTAATTAGTTATCTAGTCCCATGGATCCTTCTGCAGGTTGTGCCGTGTGCATGCTTTTTTAATAGACAGAGTCCTAGCATACATGTTGGAGAATATCGATGCTTTATGAGGCTTTATTACTTTAAGATCAGTTCATTCAGTCCATTCTATTTCAAGTATGTCCAGGCTCGCATGTTGTGCAAAGTGTCATGTATTTTTTATTTTTATTTTAAATTTCTTTTTATTTGTGTTCATCATAGTTCCTATAGCTTTCCCTTGTTTGGTCTAAAAGGGTACAAAACATATTTGAATATTTGTAATGTATAATTGGGTGATGCGAAATATTGGTAGTTTGTTTGTCTCTTAGCCATATATCCGAGTAGGAACTATGCTACAATGGATGTTATTAAGTGAGGGAAACCATGCTATGTGTGTGTGTGTGTGTGTGCTTTTGTTTAATTTCTTTCAAATATATAAATAAGATTTATTTAATATTTAAATGATTAGTTTTATATATTTTAAAATTAGTTAAAAATGTTTTTTCTTTTAAATTGCTCCAGATTCCTTGAGATCCATACCATAAGCAACCTTATTATATAATACATAGAGGACATAACAACTTTAAATTTAATATATATATATATAATATTTTTAGATATTTAAAATAAACGTAATTTTTTTATAAGATTCGTTGAATGGAAAGGAAGGTTCATCGACCAATTAGAATTTGTAATTGACTTTTACAAGAATTTGTTTTCTTTATAAAGAAATTATATTGCCACACCAACTTTTACTAAAAACACCTAAAGATGTGTGCTAATCTTCATTAACATCATATCATTGGGGTGCTCTTAGAAAAATTTGGTGCGGCCTTAGAGTCTCTCTTTTTTATAATATACAATGATCAAAATACCCTATAAGGGTACTTTAGGTATATTGACTTTAGCCAAAGGAACCCAATGCTTATGGCTATTATGAACTTTTTTTTTTTTTTTGTTAGTAATCTTGATGCCTGCACAAGTAAATTAAATTTGGGAAGCAAACCATTTTAGATGAAATTACAAAATACAATTAATTGGAAATTTGCTGAAATTGCCCTTCCATCTTAACTTACCAAGTCAAATAAAATTAAAACTCGAAATATATTTGAAACCTTCACATATCATAGGGAAACTAACTTTAATTTCTCTGAGTCAGACTTCATACATTAGTTTAATAAGAGGGAAATTGGCTTACGGTTCTTGATTCATATTTTGATCAGTATTTGTGATCTCCAAGGTAGATTATATTTTGACTATCCTGTCAAGACACATATCCTACTTTTAGGTGGGGTGTTGTAAAATTTTCACCCACAATTATTAATTTTCTATTAAGGTGAATTAATAGATGCTAAATAAAAAAAAATCATATTTTATATATATTACAAATATTTAATTATTAAGAATAGATTATTTTGTTTCAAAAATAATTAAAACCGGATGACTTGGCTAAATTTTCATAAACTTGACCAAGATTTTCAAAGTATCATTAGGTGATTCATTTTGGATCTTGAGCGAATCAATTTCACTGGTGATACACAATGAATTTCTTGTAATCCACCAAATTGTCATGGGCTCCTATAAGTTTCAAAACCATGGCATATAAACACTCAGAAATATTGCTATGTGATCGACTTTAGTTCTTTGTCTCAAAAAATAAGGAAAGTAAATCAAATTCTTTCTTGATGAATGTAAGTGTCTGTTCTATAGAAATCATTGAGATGCTTACTATAGACATTGTAGTAGATATTGTCATTAATTAATTTTTTCAATTGTTATTATAATAATCAATTGAAATTATGCCCATTTGAAGTTAATATTGAGTGAATATTTGTCTTTTCCCCCTAAATTTCTTATTGTACAGCCTGACCCAAACTATGGGTCCAAGTGAACCATATTATTTAAATTAGTTACTTTCTATAACTATTAGTGTATGTCGCACCATTTATTTATTATTATATTATTTTGAAGAAATCTAACATAGTTCTAACAGATAGATGTCATTTCTAATGTGAATACTAGATGATTGAGAGGTAGTTTGATCAAAGGCATTTAAGTAGTTTCCATAAGTTTGCTTTGTGGTTGGAGAAATTGAAGAATAATATACATATCATAAGGATTGAAGAGTTTGAAGATTAATTTTTGTGAAAAGATGATGGTTTTGATTACAAATTAAAAAAATGGCATTATTGCCATTTGTTAGTAATTTATTAGAGAAGATTGAGATCAAGAGGAGCATGTGATCAGTTTGGAAGAGAGCTGTATCCCAATTATTCTTCCAAGGTAATCTCTAAAATATTTAAAGAATTGATGGGCAACCACTGTACATGAGCATTTATAATATTTGAAAAGTTCAGGTTGGCCATTTGCCCCCACTCCACCCCATAATTATATATATCTATATAGGGTCCCGTTCCCCACCCTAAGCTTTACCCTACACTTTAACAAACGTGTTTTGTCCTACATGGGTTAGAAGTTTTGGAATGGGCTGATTTTTGGTGAGGATGATATTTATGATTAGAAGATCATCATCACTAAAAATCAGCCCATTCCGAAATTTTTAGCCCCATGTTTACAAGTTGAAAAATCATGGACCGTCCTATTTTTGTAAACCATTTTTGATGGGGTTAGAAGTTTTGGAATGAGCTGATTTTTGGTGAGGATGATCTCCTCACCATAGAAATCATCCCCACAAAAAATCAGCCCATTCCAAAACGTCTAACCCATGTAGGACAAAACATGTTTGTTAAAGTATAGGGTAAAGCTTAGGGTGGGGAACAGGACCCATATATATATATATGGGTCTCGTTTAGCACCCTACACTTTACCCTATGCTTTACCCTACATGTTTTGTCTTACATGGGTTAGAAATTTTGGAATGGGCTGATTTTTGGTGAAATTGATCTCTATGGTGAGGAGATCATCCTCACCAAAAATATAGAGATCATCCTCACCAAAAATCAGTTCATTCCAAAACTTCTAACCCCATCAAAAATGATTTACGAAAAATGGACGGTTCACAAATTTTCAACTTGTACACTAAACATCGGGCTACAAATTTCGGAATGGGCTGATTTTTGGTGAGGAGGATCTTCTAACCATAGAGATAATCCCCACCAAAAATCAGCCCGTTCCAAAACTTCTTACCTATGTAGGACAAAACAAGTAGGGTAAAGTGTAGGGTAAAGCGTAGGGTGCCGAACATTTCCCTATATATATATATATATATATATATAACTGCTTTGGTAAAAGTAAAGCATTATTAAAAACATGATCCGATGCAACGGAGTTGTAGGGGACAAAATTATACGAACTTTGATTTTTTTTTTTCTTCTTTTAAATAGTTATTTTTCATTGTTGAATTTTATTTTTAAATATGGGTGTTTGGCCGTCCATTTTGAACACGTTGGATCAAGCTCGAAAAACAATATTTTTTTAATTTCTTCTGTTTTTACTATGAATACTTTCATGAAATCTAAGAGGTTGTGTTGTTGGATTGTCAATGTTATAATCAATATGGGCCCAACGACCCTTTTTAAGTTTTGAAATCTACAAAAATAAATATGTGGGCAACATGCAAGCGAGAGAAGCTCTTTCTATTTTTTGTTGGGTTGTGAGCCAACATGTCATAGGGCCTCTGGGGCATTGGCCAAAAACGACGTTCATTTAGCATTTCTCAAAAAAAAAAATAATGATTAAAGAGTTGTCTTGGATAAGTCAAATAAAAATATTTTAAAATGAATAAATTTTTTAATTTTTTATTCTGTATAAAAGTCTTGTACCCAAATAATTAACTTTTTTGATATGTCTAGATGCATTTTTTAGCTCATGAAAAATGCAGACAAGTTGATTAAATATTTTTTAGAGTTGAGTTAATGACTTGATTCCATTTAATTTTGGGGGTCTATTCACCTCAAAATTCGTTTAAGTCCACTTGGAAACATTTAGTTAACTCGATGAATTTTAAAACTCTAGCTTAAACAATGAAATTGTCAGTGAATCTAAAGAATATTTGACATGGGAGGGCACTGAAGCAACTGGTTTCAAATTTTTTAATTTGATGGTGCCTCATGATTCAATGGTTTTACCTAGGGAAAATTACTTTAAGGCCCCTAGCAGAAGAGTTTCTTTTTAAATAGTCTATAAATTTTGGGTGTTAGCTTGACATGACATTTAGTAAATATTTTCTTTCTTAATGGTCCCTTGTACTATCGAGTTCATAATTTTTATTGTCGAACTCGACGCTTTTTTAATTACTATAATTATCACTGATTTTTTTAAATTAAAAGTCATCTGATCGACGCATTTTCAAATATTTTATTAAATATGAACTCCAAATTTCATATTTGTTTTATTTATTATTTTTTAGATAATTAAAACAAATAACAACTCTTTTACAAGAGGAGCATGTGATCAGTTTGGAACATAGCTGTATCCCAACTACTCTTGGAAGGTAATCTCTAAAACATTTAAAGAATTGAGGGGCATCCACTATACAGAGCTATTTACAATATTTGAAAAGTTCAGGTGGCCATTTGCTCCCCCCCACATGTATATATATATATATAACTGCTTTGGTAAAAGTAAATAATTATGAAATTCGGTATGCATGCAACTAAATATTTAATTGTTGAGCACATGTTAGGGTGGTTGAATAAGCAGCCCGCTGGGGGAAAAAAAAAACAAAAACAAAAAAAATAGTGATGCTAAATGAATGCTGTTTTTGGCCAACGCCACTTTCTCTTTTCTGCCCCGTAATGAAAAAAAACAAACTTTTTGATTTGATCATTTTGTGACATTCAAAACCAAGATCCGATGCAATGAATAAAAACTAGGAGTTGTATTGGATGAGTCAAATAAAGACATTTTAAAATGAATAAAAATTTTCATATTTTATTTTGTACAAAAGTCTTGTACCCAAATAATTAACTTTTTTGACATGTCTAGATGTATTTTCGAGCTCATGAAGAAAGTAGACGAGTTGATTAAATATTTTGTGGAGTTGAGTTAATGACTTGATTCCATTTAATTTTGGGGGCCTATTCACCTCAAAATTCATTCAAGTTAAGTCCACTTGGAAACATTTTAGTTAACTAGATGAATTTTAAAACTCTAGCTTAAACAATGAAATTCTTAGTGAATCCAAAGAATAGTTGACATGGGAGGGCATTGAAGCAACCAGTTTCAAATTGTTTTATTTGATGGTGCCTCATGATTCAATGGTTTTACCTAGGGAAAATTACTTTAAGGACCCTTGTAGAAGAGTTTTGTTCTAAATAGTCCCTAAGTTTTGGGTGTTAGCTTAACATGACATTTAGTAAACGTTTTCTTTCTTAATGGTCCCTCATAGAGTTCATAATTTTTATTGTCGAACTTGACGTTTTTTCATTTAGTGTCAAATTCCCTTTATTTATTTATTTATTATTTTTTTTTTATTGTCGAACTCGACACCTTTTTAATTATTGTCTAATTCACCGATTTATTAAATAAAAAGGTGTGAACTCAACACTAGTAAAACCCAACCATTTTCAATTTTTGAGTTTTTCAACTAAAATCCATGAAAAGCTTGACTAAAAACTTGAGATAACGAGTTCTTTAAATGATTTTAACCCAAAAGAACTATTATACATCGATTTTCTTTCAGAAACTAAGAAAAAAGTGAAAAAAACCCCTAGTTTTTTATGTATATCTTCAAAAAATTTGAAAAAACCCTTGAAAATAATTTTTTCTTCCGTCTTAAATCCTTTCTGACGAAAAGGAATCTCTGAAGCTCAATTGAGGTGTAAAAATCTAATTTTTGAATAAATACGATGAGTTTGAACGGTTAGGGCATTCAATTGTGAGAAATGAGGTGCATGGACTATTTAGAAAGAAAATTTTATTAAATGTCCTACCAAGTAACCGCTGAAAACTTTGGGACTATTTAGAAAGAATTCCTCTGCGAGGTCCATTAACTAGTTTTCCCTTTTATCTAGGTAGGATGTCACTGGGGTAATACTGAAAGAAGTTTGCTAGATTAGAATATAAAATTATTGATCTTCCTATTATGAAGACCATTTCATGGTTTGGATCTAAGGATGATGAGGAAGGACAATATTTAAAATCAAAGTAAAAATGAAATCAATTATATTTATGCATTATTCTCATGTAACAATAAAATCATTTTCTAAAAATCACTAATAAATAAAATTCTATAATGAACATTCACCTAGGATGGGGTAGGTGAAAAAATTGCAATGAGGCAAGTTCACTTAAAAGATTACTAATGAGCTGTTTCATTTTGGTACATATTTTTCATGTTTTTGATAAACATATTTTTATCATATATTGCAATTCCAGATTTTGACAAATACCCGGTATGACCTAGGTCAATAATTATAAATAAATTTATTTAATCTTTGGAATTAGTGTCATATTTTAAAATTAATTAACAAGATTTTTATTCTAAAGTATTACAGGCTCTCCTTGAGATCTACACCATATGAAACCTTAAATTATATAATACACAGGTCCTAACAACTCCAAATTTAATATTTGTTTTATTTATTATTTTTCTAGATTTTTAAAACAAACGATTCTTTTACAAGATATAATATGTGTGTTTTACAAATGGGTTTAATTATTTATGAGGTTGAGGATCTTAGGGAGGAAATTTTAAGTCATAGATTTTAGAGTGACTAAAGGTCAAGTTGTGAAAATTCTGTTTTGCATTTTTTTTTTTTTTTTTAAAAGATGTTAAATTTTGAATATCCAGAATTTCCATTGAGCTATAATAGTAGATCTCAAAATTTTCTCTCACCCCTTGGTTTTGGATCGTGATTTAGATCTTGGGTGATGGTTGCGAACTTCCAGAATCAAGAGTGTGACACTTATTATCCAAGCTCTCCATAAATTCTTCCGTAACATGTCCTACCTCACTTTCAAAGCAAATCTCTCTTCCGTTTGACCTAAATAAAATCACATATAATGCGATGTGATTCTTAAGTTCATATAATATGCATCTTCAAAACCACCCAACAAGAAAGGTATCCAAAAGAAAAAGTAGAAAGAAGTAAAGCAACCAACTTTACTCCATGAGGAGTGCAAGTATCATTCCTTTTGCACCATTTGTTGTCCCAAGTCCAAACCTCTGTTGGTGAAACAGTCATCCTTGACTCCACAATTTTTTATCTTGGGAATTGTTTGTGTTTTAATAAGACAGTGTCGAGAATGGGAAAAACTACAATAAAAGTTGGTCTGGTAATAGTGTCCAATAAAATCAAGGGCATTTCTCATCAAAGATTGAGATCAAGGAGTATTTCATCACTTCAAAAAATAAAGGGATATATCAAATATTCACCAAAATGTGGTGGGATATGTATAAAGTACCGATTATTTTCATCCTTGCCTTAATCATTTGAAGAAAATCCTAGATTGTTTTATTCAAAATTCTCTCATTTTGTATCTCCTAAAACAATCATATGTTTCATTAAGATTTGAAGGTTGAAGTAGATATAATATCTCAAGGTTGAAGATGGTTGTTTTGAAGAAATTAAATCAAGAGCCGAAGATGTGATTGATTTTCAGGGGAAAGGGAAGGGTATTTCAAGCCTTAGGACAACATAGTCAAAATTTGTATTTTGCACTATTAATATCAAAGTCATTTTTAATGTATTTAGGAATAGTTTTTTAATCGTTTAAAAAATAAATTCTCAACCAAAAACACTTTTTTTATTTAATAGTCTAGAAATATGTATTCTCCTGAAAAATAAGATGATTTCAGAACATATTTTGATAATATATATATCATAAGGATTGAAGAGCTTGAAGATGATTTTTTTTTGTGAAAAGATCAAGGTTTTGACTACAAATTAAAAATATGGCATTATTGTCATTTGTTAGTAGTTTATTAAAGAAGATTGAGATCAAGAGGAGCATGTGATCAAGGTGGCCATTTGCACCCTCTCCACCCCACCCCATATATATATATATATATATATATATATATATATATATATATATATCACTGCTTTGTAGAAGTAAATAATTATGAAATTTAGTATGCATGCTGTCGACAATAAATTTCTACGGATCTACCTCGAGATTTGTGAAATATGGCGCAAATGATTTTATTGATTTTTTGATGAAAATGAGTTACAGATCTCAATGTTTCTTCTGATTAACAGTCAAATACAAAAATAGTGATGATGACGTGTGTAGATTTTCTTCTCTCCGGGCTTCGTGTTTTATTGGCTGAAAATGATGCTTTGACGTTGGCTTTGCTTTGTGCTTGATCTTCTGTAGAGGTTTCTGTAGATTTTCTTCTCTCCGGGCTTCGCGTTTTATCGGCTGAGAAGGTTTTCTTGACTTCCGAAAAAGGGCTTTATGCTTGATCTTCTCTTTAGTCGGAGTCCGGATCTCTGAAGAACCTTGCTTTGTTTCTGAAAGAGGGCTTGAGAGCTTATTCTTCTCTAGACGGAGAGCTTCTATCTTCTAAGATAAAGTGATCCAGATCCCTTCTCAATGAGAGAGGTCCTTGAATTTATAGACTTAAAGGTAATTTAGGCCATGTTCTTTTTAGCTTTAGGAGTCAGTTTCTTTTGCTTTTTTAGCTTTTAAGTAAAAAAAACTAGAAAAATGATGTTCGTTTGGGCTTTTTTGGTTCCTGTAGATTTCAATTGAAGCCCAAAAGTAGCTCTTAAAAGAAGTTGCCCAAGAGGGACTTCTTCAAATGGCTTTTCTTGAAAGCAAAAAATCTAAAACAGTTCAAGTGTAATTACCAAAATACCCTTCATCTTTAATCAAATTTCTAACTAAACTTAACCTTAAAAAATGAAATGAGATTACTAAAATACCCTTCATATTTACCAAAATACCCTTTATCTTTCAAAAATACCCTTCATCTTTAATCAAATTTTCAACTAAACTTTACCTTCAAAAATAAAAAGGAATTATCAAAATACCCTTCGACTTTACCAGAATACCCTTTATTTTTAATCAAATTTTCAACCAAACTTAACCTTAAAAAAATATAATGGAATTACCAAAATACCCTTCATCTTCCATAATACCATTCATCTTTAATCAAATTTTCAATCAAACTTAACTTTAAAAAATAAAATGAAATTATCAAAATACCCTTCATCTTTACTAATTATCAAAATACCTTTCATTTTTAATCAAACTTCCAACTAAACTTAACCTTAAAAATAAAAAGAAATTATCAAAATACCCTTAATCTTTACTAATTATCAAAATACCTTTCATTTTTAATCAAATTTCCAACTAAACTTAACCTTAAAAATAAAAAGAAATTATCAAAATACCCTTCATCTTCCAAAATACCCTTTATCTTTAATTAAATTTTCAACCAAACTTAACCTTAAAAATTAAAATGGAATTACCAAAATACCCTTCATCTTTAATCAAATTCCAATCAAACTTAACCTTAAAAAATAAAACAAAATTATCAAAATACCCTTCATCTTTATCAAAATACCATTCATCTTGACTACAAAGACCAAAAGAAATTCATCATCACCACTTTATTACCAAAACACCTTTCATCTTTATGTGGATGTTAGATTGTATATTATGCAGGTATTTTCTTTATCATATGTTCATTTTTAAGAGGAGATGCTATCGAAATTTCAATATAATTATAAAATTTATAAATTAATTAAAATAATTATTTTTATAATTTTTTAATATAAATTTATTATATATATATGTTAAGGTATTCTGCTAATTTTTTGTGTATTATGCGTGCATTATCAACATTAAGGGTATTCTAGTCATTTTATAAGAATCCAGCAATAAAAAACTATCAAACAAACATCAATTTCTGGCTTATGTATTTTTCTAACGAACAAACTTCTGTTGGATGTGACTTTTTAGGCTCTGGGCTTCTACTTCTTTCAGAAGCCAGCTTTTGGAACTAGAACTGGCTTCTGTAAAGAACATACCCTTAGCTTATCAATTATACCCTAACTTAAAAAGGCTTAATTGATTTGTTTAAAAGGTTAAATTTATCCAAATCCAATTTAAGGATTATTATTGGGCAAAATTAATTTATTTGGGTATAAGGCCCAATATTAAATATGGATCACTTGGATTTGCTGGATCATGGGCTTTATTTGTGAAAACTCAAAATCCAGGCTTGTAGGGGACACGGTCCTAGTTAATGGACTCAATTTAGATATGAGGCCCATTAATAAAATTAGGGAATTTTATTTATAAAATTTGTAAAGGCCTTCTCAAGATTTTGGTGCCTACAAATGCCCCCTCAAGGATGCATTGTCGGATGTGTAGCGAACGACTATGTTTCCTTGATCATATTGTAAGGAGTGGGAATGCTTTAGTGCAGAATGACCTTCTTACTAATTCGTATTTTTGACGTAGATTGAATGGCTTTGCTGCTTGATGAAGACTTGAGTCCCATGAATGTACAGACTTGCCATATGTCAAAATTTAGTTTCTCCCTTCAACATTTACTTGAATGTGCCTCGTTTCTTGATCAGGTTTCTTCCACGTGGGTTTTGACTCCAAGATCAAGTACATTATCAAAGAGGACTCTTTCTGATGTAGAGTGGCATCGAACACAAACTGAATATTTGATTGGTCCTCAAAAACTTAAGCTTGGGTGTTGGCAAGATACATGGAATCCAATCCGTTATTTATTTATTTATTTAATTTTTTTTTTTAACAATACCGCCCACTTTCCAAAACCTTCTTAAGATCTAAGGGCTTATGGAAATTGGGTTTTAATACATAAATGGCTGATGTTTGACCTTAGTTCAAAACAAAAGGCAGTGGAATTTGCTAAACCCAAAAATTTGATTGGTCCAAACATTCAAACTTTGATGTAGGTGATGTACATGGAATCAAATACCATAAATTTTTTTATTTTGGTCAGATTCAACTTTGCGGAACCATTTTAATATTTCAGAAAAGTTTAAGTGGGGTTAGATTTGGAATTGGCCTTTAGCCTTTGAGAAGTTAAACCCACAAGAAGCAAATACACACGTGGAGGAGTATTGAAATTTAAAACAAATGTCTTACTTTAACAAGCCCCTTAGTGGTTTACTCCAATTCAAACACCACACAACCAATCCTTTGTTCGCACGATTCCAACAGCAACTTTCCCTGGCGAGAGATTAGTTCCTCTATCTTTCTACTTGTTGGAGCTAGAACACGTCCCAAGCACAGCCACCTTCGGGGTATACCAAACGCACTTCTTCCCTTCTACTCCTCTCTGCCATGAAACGCATAAATCAGATTTTTTTTTTTTAAACAATTTTGTGTAAACCCTTTGAGGCTTAACAATTAATAATATTTGGAGTGTCAATATAAAGTTGGAGTTTAAGAAGTAAAAACATTGGGGTGCCGATATAAGTTGTATCCAAATTAAAATCCAAAATCTCTTCCTTGCTGCAGAACGTTCTGAGAGTTCGACGAATCGAGGTTCTCTCTCGCTCTTTGGTGAGTAACGACGATTCTCATCGTCTTCTCTCTCTCAAAGGAGACATGTTGTCAGTTTGAAACAAATATTGTCTAAACCACGTAACATTTTAAAATAATTTCAATATTTAAAATGAGATGCACCCCTAAAATTTTTGAATTTGCAAAGCAAGAACATAGTTTACATAGAGTACTTAGGCCCATCACTACATACACTGTGGTAGGGATCACCATAACATTCAAATGGCCCACTTATTCCTTTGATCTTGATCGCTCAATACTTGATCACAATCTGATAGGGCAATATCAAACAATTGGGCCCACTGGATACATGTGATTGTTATGTGTGGAGTTTTCTTCAACAACATAGTAATTTGGTTTAGATCAGAACTTATGATCACAAAGTGGACCCTACCCTTTGTATTACAAAGGAAGCAAATTCATATAGTTGTTGATGCCACTTATTGATCATGATTAAATATAAAAAATATATATATATTAAATTTAAAGTTGTTATTGTCCTCTGTATATTATATAATTTAAGGTTGCTTATGGTATGGATCTCAAGGAATCTAGAGTAATTTAAAAGAAAAAACATTTTTAACTAATTTTAAAATATATAAAACTAATCATTTAAATATTAAATAAATCTTATTTATATATTTGAAAGAAATTAGACAAACACACACACACACACACACACATAGCATGGTTTCTCTCAATAACATCCATCGTAGCATAGTTCCTACTCGAATATATGGCTAAGAGACAAACAAACTACCAATATTTTGCATCACCCAATTATACATTACAAATATTCAAATATGTTTCCTAATTTTGTTCCCTTTTAGACCAAACAAGGGAAAGCTATAGGAACTATGATGAACACAAATAAAAAGAAAAAAAAAAATACATGACACTTTGCACAACATGCGAGCTCGGACATACTTGAAATAGTAATTAATCGAGGTTCTCTCTCGCTCTTTGGTGAGTAACGACGATTCTCATCGTCTTCTCTCTCTCAAACCTTCTTTTCTCCTCTTCTTCTTCACATCTCTGCCCCACAACAAATCGAAATTTTCTTTTAAGGGAGATAGGTTGTAAATCCTAACCCAAATTATGGGTCCTAGTGAACCATATTCTTTTAATTGGTTACTTTCTTCAATTATTAGTGTATGTGGCACCCTTTTTTATTTATTTATTTATTTATTTATTTATTTATTATATTATTTTGAAGAAATCTAACATAGTCCAACAAATAGATGGCATTTCTAATGTAAATACTAGATAATTGAGCGGTAATTGATCGAAGTCATTTAAGTAATTTCCATAAGTTTGTTTTGTAGTTGGACAAAATTGAGAGACGTACCCTATTTGTAGTTTGAGGAGGATTAGCCAGCTAAAGTGTCATTTTGAAAATTAGTGATTCTTAGTCAAAACCGAAGCAATTTGAACCAAATCAACTTTATTATAGAAACAGGGTAACTCCACTCATTTGGTCCAACCCGAATCAGAACCATCTTCCCCACTATGCAAAAAATTTAGAAAAGGAAAATCCTTTCTTAAGAGCTCCTATTAACATACTAACATTTACTTATAACACATCAGTCTATCGTTAAAATTCAAAAAGGATTGGTGTGTTGTATGTAAAAGATAGTGTGCAAATAAAATCTTTTTAGGTAATAGTCAATCGATGCTCTTCCATCTTTGTAGTCAATCGATGGTTAAGGTAATAGTCGTGCCATAGCACTAAAATCTCACATGACATCCTATGAGACTCAGCCATAGTCACAAAAAAAATTAAATAAATAAATAAAATAAAATAAACCAGAGGAAGAAGTCAACATATTTGCTTTTTAACGGTGCTAGTCATAAAATTGTCTGATTAATGTGTTGTATGTTTTGTGTCTATCCATTAATCTGGACCGTTAGATATGGTAACCCATAGTTCATATGCTTAGCAGCCTTACCATTCAACAGCAAAACTCAGCAAAAGCTTTGAAGAAAAACTACTTTGATAATAAGTTCCAATTTCGATGTTATGTCTATAATACCCTCACTTAAAGACTGATTTTTAGAACCCCTTGTTAGAGTAGTTCATCTAGCTATGGCAAATGATTTACTACAAGGTATTTATATGAAATAATGGAAGGCAAAAAGAGACATTGAAAGACTGAAGTAATAATGATTAAGTAAGGTATACAAAATTATAAATTATATAAATTATTTAATTTAGAAGAGATGTAAAAAATACTTGGTACAAATGAAGATCATTAGACTTTTGGAATGCAAATAATTGAGTACAATAGTCATTTTCAAATATTTTTACTATCCTTGCAAGAAATTTGATGAACACTATTTATTCTCATAAGTATTTAATATTTATTTATAACTCATTTTTTAAAATATAAGAGTATGTGTGAATATTTTTTTACTTACATTTAGGTATGTAGTTACAAAATGGTGGACCAATTATTGTAGTTCATAGGATTGTTGTACATATCTTGAGTTAACCATGTCGTTCATCTGCATATGATTGAAATTATAAGAAAAGTAAACTGGCACTAGATTTTCTAGAAGATTTGATTTACGTAAGAATGAACTCAAAAATGAAGACTAGTTGTGATGATCTTGAGAAGCAAGACAAAAATAAACAATCTTGGGCATTTTGGACTGCTGCTTGAAAAAGTAGATGTGCTCCAGAGGACTTTGAAAAAATAGATGAAGCTACTACAAGTAATTGTGAAGATATTATTTTTCACGAATTATTTGGGTCTAGATGATGGACCTTTTCTATTGTGGATGTCTTAATTTCAGAGTTTGATAACTTGATTTGTAGATTTTTCTTATTATATTTGATAGTTTATTTGTATTGGTTAGTAGGAAAATCAGAATTATATTCTGAATTTTTAAATTTATATATATCATGTCATGGATGTGAATTGTGGACCTGTTTTATTTTGGATTTGGATGTTTTTAATTTTATTTTGGTTGCTTGAATTGTTAATTTGATCTATTTGCGTGTCTTATTCTGTTTTATAGAATAAAGATAAACATAAAAGGTAATTTATTGATATGTATAGCCAAATTTTTACATTTTTTGAAGTGCTAAGCTTGAATTATACCCAAACTATTTCTGTCATTCTCCAATTTTTGCTGAATTTTTCAACAAACTATTAGATGACTTTTCCGAATTGTACCTGATTTATTCCCGTACCATACTTTTGCCGTAAACCAAATTGCTAACCATGGTCAGATTTCTAGGATAGCCCTCAATAGGTTTATGAACTAATTACCTTTGATATCTGTTGTGGAAACCTCCTCATCTTTAACTTATCTTCAATTTTGCTTGCCAACTGTCATTTATGTTTCATTGAAATGAAGTAAGATCATCCAATGAACAAGAAGTTTGTCATGAGAATTCAATCGAAGATGCTTTAAGTCGGTCTTGTCTCACAAAAATAATGTCAGATTTTAGATATAATGCAGTGGAATCAATTATCCCATTTTAGCTGATTTTCCCCTTTACATGATATTAGGGTGTAAATATCGTAATAATGCTTTGTTGTTAATCTGCAGATTAGTTAGTTAGTTAGCTTTCTCATTATGCTTTTTGTTATAACTGTTAGTTAGTTAGCTTTCTCATTATGCTTTCTGTTATAACTAATTCATTGTAATAATGGCTATATATATAGCTGGCTTCTGTTTTGTTTGGTTTGTATGAATGAAGATCATCTTCTTCTTCTTGAGTGTAATATGGTATCAAAGCAGATCTGATCTGCTGCAAATTTGCTTGTTTTCTTCTTCCTTCGTTGATTGTTCTTATTTTCATCGATATGGCGAATTTTTCCTTGATGAGTGATTCCAATCCTGGAGAGCGTACCAATTCGAATCGTTCCGCCATTGAAGAACCTACGAATCCCTACTATCTTCATCATTCTGATAGCCCTGGGCAAGTGCTCGTCTCGCAGCAGCTCACCGGTGAGAATTACACCAATTGGAGTCGCGCGATGTTAATTGCACTATCTATGAAGAACAAATTGGGATTTGTCGATGGTTCCATTCCTGAGCCTCAAGGTATTGACGCTAATTTGTTCAACTCCTGGATTCGCAATAATAATATTGTTATATCTTGGATATTAAATTCGGTTTCAAAAGAAATTTCTGCCGGTATTATTTTTGCTACTTCTGCCCGAGAGATTTGGTTAGATCTTTGGGATCGTTTTCAACAGAGGAATGGACCTAGAATTTTTCAGCTTAAACATGAATTGATGAATTTGCGTCAAGAACAGAGTTCTGTTAGCATTTACTTCACAAAGTTGAAAACTATATGGGAAGAAAACTGATTAATTATCGGCTTAATTGTTCTTGTGGAAAGTGCTCTTGTGGTGGAATTAAAAATCTTAACGATCATCATCAAATGGAGTACATAATGTCCTTCTTAATGGGACTTGATGATTCTTTCTCTCAAGTTCGTGGTCAATTGCTTCTCATGGATCCGATGCCTCCTATCAATCGTGTTTTCTCTCTGATTGTTCAAGAAGAACAACAAAGGAGGATTAATCCTTCCTCTAATTCGAGTAATTCTACTAGCACAATGGCCTTTGCTGTTAAAACAGATGTTGCTAAGTCTAGTGGATCTGGTTCTCATAATTCTCAAAATTCCAATTTCAGTGCTTCCTAGAATCAGAAAAGAGACAGGCCTTATTGCACACATTGCAAGATTCTTGGACTTACAGTGGATCGTTGCTACAAGATCCATGGATATAAATTCAGATTCAACAACAATTCTAATGCTGCTACTCATCAAGTTTCTACTTCTGATGATAGACCAGATCAGTTTAATTCTTTTGGAGGTTTTGTTCAAAATCTGAACTCCAATCAATATCAACAGCTAATGTCTATGCTTTCTACACATTTGAGTAGCTCAGCAAAGGTCACCAATGCTCCTGATCCTTCTCAAACCAACTGCCTCGCAGGTATTTTCTTTTCTGTATCTTTGAGTCCTCTATTTTCATCCAATCTGTTCTGGATTGTAGACTCAGGAGCTACTCGACATATTTGTTCACAAGTTAGTGCCTTTGTTTCCTTGCATTCCATTTATCACACAACAGTTACTTTGCCAAATCATTCTCAGATTTTGGTCCATTTTGCTGGTGATGTCAAACTGCATTCTGACCTTGTGCTTAAAAATGTATTGTTTGTTCCTGAATTCAAATTCAACTTGATCTCAGTCAGTGCTTTAGTAACTGGATCTGGCCTTACAGTGAGTTTCCTTCCTGACTACTTTATTATCCAGGATCTATCAACCAAGAGGATGATTGGCAGGGGTGACAAAGTCCAAGATCTCTATGTTCTTAATGTTCAGTGTTTGAATTCTATTTCTAATGCCTTTGTCAATAATGTTTCTGCTCATATTTGGCATAATAGACTAGGATATATTTCTTTTAAGAGACTTGATTCTTTGAAAGACCAGTTGAAATGTGATGTAACTAGATTGCATAAGTCGGATCCTTGTTATATTTGTCCTCTTGCTAAGCAAAGAAGGCTGTCCTTTGAATCCAATAATCATTTGTCCAAGTTTCCTTTTGATATTGTGCATTGTGATATTTGGGGGCCATATCAAACTATTTCTTATACTGGTCATCGATTTTTCTTGACTCTTGTTGATGATTGCACTCATTTTACTTGGGTTTATTTGTTGAGGAATAAATCTGATGTTGTCTTTGTGATACCGAGGTTTTTCAACATGGTTTCCACTCAGTTTAATGCCAAAATCAAGGTATTTCGATCTGATAATGCACCTGAATTATCTTTTGTTGAGTTTTTCCAACATAAGGGAGTTTTGCATCAGTTTTCCTGTGTTGCAAGGCCTTAGCAAAACTCGGTTGTGGAGCGCAAACATCAACACCTCTTGAATGTGGCTCGGTCATTGTTTTTTTAATCCTGGATTCTAGTTTCTTTTTGGACAGATTGTGTTCTTACTGCGGCTTTCTTGATTAACAGAACTCCTTCTCCACTATTGCGGCACAACACACCTTTTCATTTGCTATACAAAACAGCTCCTGATTATACTCTTTTTCGAGTTTTTGGCTGTTTAACATTTGTTTCCACCTTAGTTGCTCATCGAACCAAGTTCCAACCTCGTACTCGAGTTTGTGCTTTCCTTGGTTATCCACCTGGTGTGAAAGGTTTTAAGTTCTATGATGTGGAGACCAAACAAGTTTTTCTTTCACGAGATGCAGTGTTTCATGAGGAAGTATTTCCTTTTCATGCTATTATTAGTTCAGATCAAGTTACTGATCCGTTTCCAGATTTGGTTCTGCCACATTCTTCATTACAAACTCATTTTATTCTAGATCTTGCTTCTTCCCATGTTCATGATCCACCTGTTACTTCTGGTATTCCAGTTGATCTTCCCATTGATCGTCCGGATTCTAATTCTCTAATTGATTTTGCTTCTACTTCAGTAGCTATTATTCCAGTAGATGATATTCCAGCAATTGCTCCTTCTACATCTGGTGGTGGTGTTCTTCGAAAATCTACCAGAGTAATTCATCAACCTAATTACTTGAAGGATTATCACTGCAATTTACTTGTTGGCTCTTCTATTCATGCTTCCACATCTGCATCTTATTCACTCTCTAACTACATATCTTATCATGGCCTTTCTAATTCTCACAAGCAGTTTGTGCTCAGTGTATCCTCCCAGGTTGGTTGAGCCTCAATACTATCACCAAGCAGTGAAGTTTCCTGAATGGAGATCGGCTATGCATGAAGAGTTGAAAGCTATGGAAGCAAATAACACCTGGACTGTCACTCATCTTCCTCATACCAAGCATACCATTGGATGCAAATGGATTTATAAGATCAAGCTTAAATCGGATGGATCTATTGAGCGACATAAGACTCGTTTGGTAGCTAAAGGCTATACACAACAAGAAGGTTTGGACTTTGTTGAAACCTTTTCTCCAGTGGCAAAATTAGTGACTGTGAAGGTTCTTCTTGCACTTGCTACCTCACATAATTGGCATCTAGCTAAACTCGATGTCAACAACACCTTTTTAAATGGCGATCTTTTTGAGGAAGTCTATATGGATCTTCCTCTCGACTATCTTAGACAGGGGGAGTCATCTTCATCTCAAAGCAAACTAGTATGCAAGCTTCACAAGTCCATTTATGGTCTCAAGCAAGCTTCGAGACAATGGTATTCAAAATTTTCTCAAGCTTTGCTCAAGTTTGGTTTTCTTCAGTCAAAATCTGATTACTCTCTTTTCACAAAAGGTCATGGATCCTATCTTGTTGCTCTTCTAGTTTATGTGGATGATATCATCCTTACTAGTCCTTTATCTCAAGCTATTGATGAGCTCAAACAGTTTCTGCATACACAATTTAAGCTCAAGGATCTTGGTTGTCTCAAGTACTTCCTTGGTCTTGAGATTGCTAAGTCCAAACAAGGTATTGTGCTTTCTCAACGCCATTACACCTTACAATTGCTTGAGGACACTGGTTACTTGGCTTGTAAGCCAACTGCTGTTCCAATGGATCCAAAACTTTGTTTAACTGCCACTGAAGGTGACCTGCTTCCTGATATAACACACTATCGACTGCTTGTTGGGAAACTTCTTAATCTCACTTTATCTTGCCCAAATATTACTTTTGCAGTTCACAAGCTCACTCAATTCTTGGCTCAACCTTGACTTCCTCATCGCAAGGCAGTGCATCACCTGCTTCGTTATCTCAAGAAAAGTCCTGGTCAAGGGTTGTTGTTTTCTTCTACTTCTTCCTTGTAGCTCAGAGCTTATTCTGATGCTTGCGCTCCAGTTCGTTTGAAAGCATTCTCTGATGCTGATTGGGGATCATGTCCTGATTCTCGACGCTCCATTACAGGTTTTTGCATATTTATTGGAGACTCTTTAGTTTCTTGGAAGGCCAAAAAGCAGACCACTGTCTCTCGATCCTCAGCTGAAGCTGAGTATAGAGCCCTTTCCTCTACTGCCAGTGAGCTTATCTGGTTGCAGCAACTTCTTAAAGATTTTCAAGTCCAAATTGATTCTCCTGTTTGCTATATTGAGACAATCAAGCTGTGATACATATTGCCTCTAATCCCACCTTTCATGAACGAACTAAGCATATCGAGATAGATTGCCATTTTGTTCGTGAAAGAGTTGCTTCGGGAGTTCTCAAATTGATCTCAATACCAATTGGCTGACATGTTTACTAAACCCCTCTCATCTACTCAGCTTTTTTCTTTGTTGTCCAAGATGGCTGTAAAGGACATTTACAAGCCACTTGAGGGGGAGTATTAGGGTGTAAATATTGTAATAATGCTTAATTCTTTATCTGCAGATTAGTTAGTTAGTTAGCTTTCTCATTATGCTTTCTGTTATAACTGTTAGTTAGTTAGCTTTCTCATTATGCTTTCTGTTATAACTAATTCATTGTAATAGTGGCTATATATATAGCTGGCTTCTGTATTGTTTGGTTTGTATGAATGAAGATCATCTTCTTCTTCTTGAGTGTAATACATGACTTCTAGTACCTTACAATTTCTAAGGCTGAATCCTATATTTAATGTTATTTGGTAAATTAAACAAGCTTTTCTGTTATAGCACGCCCATTATTCTAAGATCATATCACCTGAGTTTTCCCCAAGAAATCATTGTTTTCATTGTCAAGAAACTTTATTTGATTTATTTATTCAAATTGCTAGACAGTTTTAGATTTTAGCTCCAACAGAAAATTTGTCTCTGGATAATAGCGCATGAACACCCACTTCTACTCATAATGGAATGGTACAAATACAATTGTAGGGGTCACGAAAGACTGTTTTTACTTTTGAAGTTTCTTTATTTGTGTATGGTAAGCCAGTTACAAAATGTCAGACATGAATCCTGAGGATGTCAAGGAGCCAGAACTTGCAGAGGATTGTATCAAAGACAAGGTTGATAGAGACTTTCCCAAGGAAGACCCAGAGTATTTGGACAAACAAGAGGACAATCCCATGCCCACACCCCAAGAAGAGGTAGCTAGTCTTACATTTACATTATTTCCATTTTGATAGTAGTTTTGAGAGGTTTGTAATCATGCATGCAATGATCTCCGTAAAGTGATGCTTGTTATAGATACTGGTTAGTGCACATGGTTTCTAAAACCTAATAGTATTATTATCCTTGTCTTCTACAGCATAGTGACAAAAATCTGCGAATTTTTTCTTCTTCAAAAAATCATGATTTTAAATGTAGTCTATTAAATCACAATCTTTGAAAAAATATTTGATTTTTCAAAAAATCACGATTAATTGTGATTTAATTAACAATTTTTTGAAAAAATTACAGATTATTTTTATTTTTAGTAGTTTTGAAGTGTTGTTTTATCATTTAGTATATGAAATACATTTTTGTACTTAAAAAAATAATTTTTATTTTTTTATTTTTTCCAATGTTTTCTTTTTCTGAAGCTTTCTATTTCCGAATTATTCCCGAATCCTGACTTTGTCACTATGTTCTACAGGAGGTAATGATCAAGAAGAAGTACGGAGGAATATTACCCAAGAAGCCTCCGTTGATATCCAAGGTAACAATTCTTTTCCTAGTTCTTAAAGTTAATAATAAATGTGGTTTGTTAGTTTCAATTAGTGTAGTTCACCAAAAACAAATTTCATTATTTCCAAGACCATGAACGTGCTTTCTTTGATCTGCAGATTGAGCATTGGGAAAGGTATTAGTCTTTTGTTTCATGTAAGCTCCACTTTTTAATGATGACTAACTGTTTGTTGTGTGCTTCAAACATGGTTTGAGTGTGTTCCATGTCAAATTAAATGCCTAATGTCTTGGTGTACTGAATTGGATGCCAACAACAACAAGGAGCACCTTTAGATCAGAAGCCCAAAGGACCACTTGAGGCACTTCGGCCAAAATTGCAGGTATTTTCTGTCAGGTTTGCACATAAGAACATATTTCTGCCACAAACACACCTGGCTTTCTTTCTATTACTGTTTAGTCTGTTATCCATGGTATTATAACACAAAATCCAGTTACAAACGAAATAGATACATGCATAGACATGTACATCCATGTGTCATGTGTTCTTGGTATTGATTCCATCTACTGGGACCCTCAAGAGTTGTCATATCTGAAAGCGCCCTCGATCCGCGGGGTGCGCGGATCCGCTTTTGACCCTTGAGGTTTGGGAGTTGCCACCTAGTTATTACGGTCTAGGAACCAAATTGACCCTACAATGGATAAAAAGAACTAATCTACTATAGAAATCTGAACCCGGGGATCATGTTACGGGGTTGGAAGGTGTTAGGCACCAACCCCGCCCAACCAATGCCGGTCTCTACTTATCCCAAATAGATCTACATTGCTAATGATAAACCTAGATTAAAAAAAATAAAAAATAAAAATTACCTTTGATCTGCAAAAGTGTTATTCCCTCAGATCTAGCTAGAATGGCTCCTTGTACCGTATTCCTTACTACGTTCTATCTCCAGATCTGATTCCTGATCTCCGAGGTAAGGTATCTCCTTCTTGGATCTGAGTGCTTCAAATTTGTTGTGGATTTTTGGGATGTTTTTTAGAGATTTTTGGGTGTTTTTTAGGCTAAAATCGGAGTAGGGGTGTTAGGGAAGGAGTTGGGGCTCCAAAATCAGGGTTTTGGGGAGGCTATGGAGGCTTCTTTACCTACTTTTCCTAGGGTTTTTTCTTTGATACGAAAATAGGGTGTGGAGGCTCCTATTTATAAAGTTTTTAGAAGCATTAGGGTTTGATTAGGGTTTCAATTAGGGTTTTGACTTAGTCTTTAGGGTTTTAGGGTTTTGACTTTAGTCGTATGAGATTGACTTGATTAGTTTAGATTAGGGTTTTGATTTAGGATTTTGACCTTAGTATTATGAGATTGACTTGATTAGTTTAGATTAGGATTTTGATTTAGGGTTTTGACCTTAGTCTTATGAGATTGACTCGATTAGTTTAGATTAGGGTTTTGATTTAGGATTTTGACTTTAGTCTTATGAGATTGACTTTAATACTTGACTCTAGTCTTACTTAATTGACTTTAATTTTGACTTTAGTCTTATTTGATTGACTTTAATATCTTGACCTTAGTCTTGCTTGATTGACTTTAAATTTTTGGAGAACCCCCCTCTATTATATCTTTAATTCTTTGGACCCCCAAATGGAGGGGTCCTTAAAGAAATATCTTGTGAACCCTCAACAATTTTGCTTGAAAACCTGATTGATAAATTTTTTGGCTTAAATTTTAATAATTAATTTCATTAATGTTTCACTTTACATTATTTAATGATTTATTTCGAAATTTTTAATTATTAAAATTGTGAAATTACCATTTTGCCCTCGGAGAGGATTTTTTACGTTTTAAGTCGTTTTTCAATGTTCCAGGATGTTTTGAAATCAGTTTTTCGTAAGGAATTCAATGGGAATGTTGGTTTTTGTCATTTATGAAATTTTTTGTGTGAAATGATCGTGAATTTTATGAGGGGTATTTTCGTAATTTTTTCAAATTTTGTGAAAATTGGTGAAATGATTTATTTGGTTTCGATTTGTCATTTTATGTATTTGAACGGATTTTCCTAAGCGTAATGTAGGCTCTAAGGTTGTTTTGATGTTAGGGGTATTTTGGTAATTTGGTCATTTTTAGTGATTTTTATCGTGAAACTTCTTTTTGGTTTGCAGGATGATGATTTCTATGTTTCTGGGGTAGTATTTTCCTAGCGTAGCGTGGTTTCTTAGTTTTGTCAGTTCGAGATACCTCATCCGGATTTCTGAAACATATCTGGTAACAAAATAAAGCATTGGAATAGACATCCATCATTGGGAACCTTTGCGATCGGGATGACGACTTGATTAATCAGGCGGATGCAAAAATGGGGTGTCTATAATATCTTACACCACCATATTATATTTCCTGTGCTGCAAAGACTCTAGTGATGGGGAGGCTCATGTTGCATCTACAAATAACACATTTGTTGACACTCCTTACTGGTTCAATTAACCTAATTAACTATAAAAAATGGTCATGACAGCATAACTGAAGTCTAAAGTCCAAAACCTATGTCAATCTCTTCTCTTCTTGTGCCTTTTTTTAGAATTCATTTATTACAGAAGCATCATTCATTAAGGTAAAATGTGACACTAACTTACTTGGTTGAATGTGTCTCTGGATGCATGAAGCCAAAAAAGATAGATTACAAATGCACATGGTTTGGTTGAATGTGTATCTGGATGCATGAAAAACAAAAGAAGAGGAAAGTCTTTTATAGATTACAAATGCACATAGTTTTGTACCGCCATGTCCATGCAACACATACGTGTTGAATGTATAGTTTCCTCTACTCTCGGGTGTGTCAAGCCCCATGACCCTCTTATATTCATAGTTCTCCCCCTTTCCAGTAGATCAATCTTTTGCAGTAGTTGGTTGGTTAATATGCTATCAGAGCACTAGGCTTGTATAGTTCACAAGTTCGATTCTTGCCACCCTTATGGAGGGTGGTGGAGGGGACGTTGAGTGTATATTTTCCTCCACTCTCGGGTGTGTCATACCCCAATTAAACCCCGTGGCTCTCTTATATTCATAACTCTCCCGTCTCAACAGATTGGTCTTTCGGAGTAGTTGGTTTGTTGACAATAAGTATATATGGATCCTCTAACAGGATTTTGTACTGACATTGCCTTTTATCTTTTCTTCTCTTTTATGTTTTTTAATTAGCCCACACCACACCAGCAAGCGAGATGCAGGAGATCAGCTTATGCTCCTCCAGATGACGGTGAAGGTGAAGGTGAGCACAGTTGATGACTCCATTCCAAAATGCCATATGTTTGTTGTTCTATTAATTGAAGATAGTTCCATTCCCCCCCCCCCCCTCTCACAGATGGGGGCAATAACAACAATGCCGATTCAGAGGACCAGAGCTGATGCAAGTAATCCTTGGCGAGACCTCCACGTCCATCCACATCAATGATCCAATGGTGACATCTTTTCTGATGTTTCCTTGAATAAGAAATACAGAATGATCGTCATACTTGTTGTAAGAGTGAGCCCATGTCGGCTCTTACTGAGTGTACTGTAAACTCTATATTCACATATCATTAAGATACACCTAACGGCGTAAAACGTATCATAGAAACTATTGTTCTGGGATCAGATGGTAGAATTTGTAGGTAGATTAGAATTTGTTGTGCTCATGACTTATTGGTATGGTCAAGTACAATGGCAGCAAACTTGTTTACCATCACTTCATCTTTGCTTTCAATTGTCACCGACATGGTGTGTGATTTCATCTTTAGAGTCAGAACCAAGTCAGTCCTATGTGTCTTTTTACATCATTTGTTTTACCTTTAAATGAAAAGGGTAACTTTGGGATGCCCCTCCAGGGTCTGTGTGATTGCAGAGAATTTGTATTCCTCAAAGAAGGTAGTCTTGGTAAAATGAATTTTTCCATTGGATTGCACGTCCTAGGAAAATGTCGAGAGCTGGATTTTAGTTTTGGGAAACACAATGTGCAATTATACACCTACAATCATACTATTTTTCAGGGAAAATCATTTTTTCTACAATTGACCATGTGCAATCACATGCATGGGGGCCTGGTGAAAATCCTGCCCCCAAACGATTTCTAGGCTTCCAAAGGAAGGATAGAAATGCAGAGAAGTTCCAGATTAAGCTTTTTACCTTGTCATTTCATCTACGTAACTGCCATAAAAAATAAGATTTTATGTGAGGTTGAAGATGAACAAGACATACACATTGACAATGGTTGATTGCGAACCATCTACATGTCTCCTCTGTTTTGTCAACTCTGAAAACGTAAGTGGTTCCTACAAACATAGACCAGAACAAGATTGCACTACTTGATAGAAATAGGAAACGTCAGTTAAGCCTACGTTAGCTAGTACTCGCTTAATTGACTATACTACACTTTCTCTTCGAGTGTGACAAAACTATAAAGAAGTATGCCCCCTTACATACAGCCACCTTAGCACTTCGGCCCCCTAATCGGAGGCCTACACCTGTCACGAATCTAGTGCCCATGCGGTCACATAAGAGCGCACACACACACACACCTGTGCTGAATTTAGAAGCTTGAAGAGAGTTCCCGGTTTGGTCACATTTAAGCCCTTCACTCACTACTTGATTCATTACGGGTTCACTCTTCCAAGCCCTTGTGCAGGAAGCACGAAGTCCAAGACTAGGATTCTTACGTTAGGAGTGTCGTGTTCAAAAATATCTTACGACATGAAGACATTTATATATTTAAACTATAAATATATGTTAGCTTATTATGTCAAACATTTAATTTTCACGAACATTCTGATCGTACTCAAAAGATTAGTTGGGTTTGTTAGACAAACCGATTTTATTATAAAATCTGGTGGAATCCAATCAGACCATCAGTTTTTTAAACACTGCTCTTTATAGTTACAATAGTATTGAACCATTATAGATCGAATTTCATAAAAAAAACTAAGAAAAAAAGTGAAGAAAACCTAGTTTTTTTTTTACATACCTCTTCAAAATGTTTGAAAAAATCCTTGAAAATGATTTTTTTCTTCTTTCTTAAATCCATTATGACGAAATAGAGTCTTCGATTGAAGTATCAAAAATCCAATTTTTGGATGAACATGAGCGTTTGAACGGTTAGGGCATTCAATCGTGAGAAATGTGGGAGATGAGGAACAAAGAATATTTAGAAAGAAAAAATTTGTTAAATGTCATGCCAAGCAACCTCTAAAAACTTACGGATTATTTAAAAAGAATTCCCCATGAGAGGGTCCTTGAACTAATTTTCCCTTTAATCTAGGGCGGACATCAATGGGGTGATTATGAAAGGAGGTCGCTAGATTAGAATATCAACCTGTTGATCTTCCTCATATGAAGACCATTTAATGGTTTGGAACTAACGATGATGAGTAAGGACAATAATTAAAATCAAACATTTTGGTACATTTTTTTCATGTTTTTGACAAACATATTTTTATCATATATTGCAATTCTAGATTTTGACAAATACCCTATATGACCTAGTTCAATAATTATAAATAAAATTTATTTAATCTTTGAAATTAGTGTCATATTTTAAAATTAATTAACAAGATTTTTTATTCTAAAGTATTACAGGCTCTCCTTGAGACCTATACCTAGACTGTCAACAGATAGGTATCCGATTGGATAGTGCTCTATCTGAATCCGAATCTGAATCCAAAAAAATTTAGGGCTATCTGAATTTGAATCCGAATCTGATCGGATATCACTAACCAATATTCGAATTCGTATCCGAATAAATTATCGGAGATCCGATATTATCCGATTCGAATCCGATTGCAAGTCGAATTCGAAAACTATCCGAAATATATCCAATTCGAATCCGATTGCAAATCAAATTCAAAAACTATCCGAAACTTATTTACTATTCGAAAATTATCCGAAAATTATCCAAATTTTATTTAGAGAAATTCTATTGCCACCAACCTTTTCTAACACCACCCCAATTCCATTATGTAATTCTAATTCTAAAATTAGATAATATGGCAAGATTCATTTAGTAGTTTAAAATTTTAAAAAGAAATTTGGGATAATATTGGATATCCAAGCATTTTTTTAAAATTGAGTTGCACTTCTATGTAAAAAACATTGTCGCTGTAAGCTTTCATGACTTGTGGAGGAAACAAAAATTAAATTACTAGTGAGATGGGGAATGCCGTTGTACAACATTCCACATCCAATACAGAACACTAAGCAAAATGGTAACATCATGGTATACCAATCATACCATTCAATGTTTTGATAAATATCAAACCTTAACTTGTAAATTTGAATAGAATGAATGTCACAACTAAAGAGCACATCATGTGCAACATGTACAAATGCACCAGGAAAAGAATGAGGAGGAGGAAGAGGAGGCTCACACTCCATGTTCAAACTTTCTTGCAAAGCTCGTGCAAGTTATTCATCTTCTTCTAAATGAGATACGTTATTTACAAAATAAAAATGTGATCTTTGGAAGCATATAAATGCATTAGCAATATGAGATTTATTAACTTGAAATCATCTTTTGGTACTACCATTATGATACACTAAAGCTCATGTTACAAACTAGAATAGCTTTCCTTGTTATCAGCAATGTCATGTAACACGAGCAATACAAATAGATGCCAGCAAGTACAACATAACAGGGGCGTGGATTCAATTAGCCAGCCAACGACCATAACAGAGCACACGACAGCATGGTTTAGCACGAAAAAACTTAAGCAATCACAATAGAAGACAACCAATCAGTCCTTGTAACAAAGGGTTATCCTCTAAGATCAACACTAACCTTTGAGATACTGCTAGATAAGAAAACAATATTATAGCTGCTCAACATCCCTCAACTGTAAATCCACCTCTTCCACATCCACATCTTCGTCTTCACCCTCGTACTGCACCACACAAAATTGAAAATGAATAAAAGTTAACAAACAGTAGAATCACTCAATAACTAAAGATCAAACAAGAAGATGAAAGCCACTACTAATTTCAAGGTCAATTAGAAATGGGAAAATAATTAGTTGGCAACTCAGCAATGCCAAAAAAAAAAAAAAAACACAATAAACCTGGTTGTAAGCATTTTTGGACGGTGGTGGAGGTGGGGGCAATACGAGAACATGTTCAAAACGATCAAAGATAAAGAATCTAATAAGAGATTCAGAAATAACTTAAAAATCCAATACCATCAAGAGTTATCTATTGATGTGGTTTCACATTGCCCCTAAAAGTCAACAATCAAATTAATGGTGGGCTTAAATGATTTGATTAAAAGAGAAAAGGAGAAACTTAATCCTGTTTGGACATCCAACTTCTTACCCACTCATATCTTCTATGATGTCAAGATTGAAAGTGTCAAGTTCGAACATGTCCAGCAGAGTGATAGAAAATTTTGATTCACCCATGGGTTCTACAGTTGAATAATCTTTTCCTGAAAGTGCATAAGTAGTTAGTTTGCTAAGAATCTTGTTACAGTCATGGTATAGATATTCAACTTTCTTCGAGTATATTCTGACAACGTTAAGAAGAAGGTAACCAAGTACTCTATATGTGACAGTAACTTCATTTAGCATGATCTCATATGCATGAGCAAACAAGAGGAAAAAAAGAAAGTATTTCCTATTAAGTTAAAATAAACAAGGCAAACAATAGGACTAACATATAGATAAAAAGAAGAGGAAACATTTGCATTATAAACTTCAAACCAAACCAAAATATCATATATGGATATCCTAATGTCTACAACACTGAAACATTAGCAGAGTTCTCAAAGAACCAGAAGCACCAAAACGGAAACAAACATATATAGTCTTGAAGTAGCTAGAAATTTCTAAATCTAATAGAGACAAACCCATGTATGAACTGATTTACAAATCCGATCGTATGAAGATGTGGCTCTCAACATAATTGAATAGAGGAACAATATTCGTTAAACTGAACCAAATCTTTGCACAAGGCTTTGATGATATTTCAAAGCCAATCATTGTGCTTTGTTGATTTTTTCATTGGGTTTTCCTTCTCCTTAAAGACATCTTCAATGTCCCCATAAGTTTTAGCTTCTCTTTAGCATGGGAGTCATCATATTCATAGATGAAAGGTCAAATTGATTATTTTCATCATCTTCTAGCTGCCACCAAATGAGGATTTAAAATTTTCCATTCTTTTTGGAACATGAGTACTTGATGTGTATAGTTTGATTCACTTTCAAAACAGACGATGTAGCTTTCAACATAACATAATGGAGGAACAACATTTGTTAACTAAGCCCAAATTTTTTACAAGACATTGATGATAACACAACAGTTATAGTTTGATAACTATGAAACTTAAACTTGATAAAGCAATGGTTTTTATTTCAAGAGAAGTTGCTAAAGCTTTTTAATAACTTCATCCAAAAAATAAACAAGTAAAAAAGCGAGACCAAAACATAAGACTATGGAGAACATAGGTATAAGAGGAGTTTGCAAAGAGTACCATTTATATTATGAAAGAATAAATTAATGATTTAACACCCAAGATACCTTTTCTACAGTGGAAAGGCTAGAAGCATTAATGATTAAAATCATCTTTTGGTACTACCATTATGATTCAATGTTAAGCTCATGTCATGAGCTCACAGAAACTATAAATCTGCTATTTGGAAAGGCAAGGAAAAAGTGATAAGTGAAAGGAAGCAAGCATGTTGGGGGGGGAGGAAGGACATGTCAAGATCTTTTAAGTGCTACTTTTACTACCCTTTATGTTAGGGTCATCAAAGGAATGAATATGAGGTTATCTTGTCTCAATACAAACATTTGGTGCATTTAGAGGTTCGGCAACTCACCCATGGTAGATATGCTGCTGTAAAAGTAAAGAGGCCCAAGAAACTCATAGGGATAAAGGGGTTCTACTTGCTCCATACATATACCTATAGAATAGAAAATTAGAGAGAATTAACAAATTTGAAATAACCAAAAACACAATTCTGCATGGAAAAAATGAATATGTGGTAACCGACCATCATGAAGGTCAACGAATTGCTAAGGAAACACCCAATAACAGTAGTCTTTCCTCCATGAATTTTTTGTAAACTCAAACAAAAATAAAGAACAAAGTATGGTAAAAAAAAATCATATCTACAAGACTACAACCAGATTGTAGTTTGAAATGCTCCTATAAACACTTAGATAACAATTTCTCAATCAACTGGGAATCAAAGTTTAGATTTTTCCAGTAATTAAAAGGTTAATCTGAACAAAGAGAGAGAATCAACGAAACAAAACTATATAATAAAAAAAATCTAAAACAACCAGGGTTTATCATAACCAAATACTAAAGGTTCTTTCTAGTCAACTCAAACATACCAAAAACTAGGGTTGAAATCAAAGCAGAAACTACAGAAAATTGTATAATCAAATAAACATTAAGAAAAACAATTGACAATCTGCCATGATAAAATCTTAGAGAAGATTGAGATCAAGAGGAGCTTGTGATCAGTTTGCAACATAGCTGTATCCCAACTATTTTTGGAAGGTAATTTGTAAAATATTTAAGGAATTGAGGGGCAACCACTGTACAGGGCTATTTACAATATTTGAGAAGTTCAGGTTGGCCATTTGCCCCGACTCCACCCCACACACACACACACATATAGGGTCAGGTTCAAGGGCCATATGAGAAAACTTTCGACGGTAAATAAAATTTTAAAATATGGGTTAGAAATTTTGGATTGAGCTGATTTTTTGTGAGGATGATCTCTATGATGGAAAGATCATCCAAAAAAAAAATCAGCCCAATCTGAAACTTCTAACCCCATTAAAAGTGATTTAGAATGTGGACCGTCGATTTTTTACCAATTTTTATCACAAATTTGTAAATCACTTTTGATGGATTTAGAAGTTTCTGATTGAGCTGATTTTTTGTGAGGATGATCTTCTCATCATAGTGACCATCCTTGCAAAAACTCAGCTCAATCCAAAACCTCTAACCCTTACTTTGAAAAACGAAAGTTTTCTCATATGTTTTCTCAAATGGCCCTTGAACCTGACCCATATATATATATAGGGTAGCGTTCATTGGCTAACTTTTTGGCAAAACATTTTTCAAAATGTGAGTTAGAAGTTTTGGAATAGGCTGATTTTTGGTGAGGATGATCTCTACGGTGAGGAGATCATCATCACCAAAAATCAGCCCATTCCAAAACTTTTAACCCATGTTTACAAGTTGAAAAATCGTGGACCGTCCATTTTTTATAAACTATTTTTGGATGGGGTTAGAAGTTTTGGACTGGGCTGATTTTTGGTGAGGATGATCTCCTCACCGTAGAGATCATCCTCAACAAAAATCAGCCCATTCCAAAACTTCTAACTCATGTTTTGAAAAATGTTTTGCCAAAAAGTTAGCCATTGAACGGGACCCATATATATATATAACTGCTTTGGTAAAAGTAAAGCATTAAGAAATTCAATATGCATGCGACTAAATATTTAATTGTTGCGCACATGCTTGAGTGGTTGATTGAGCAGCCTGCCAGAGGAAAAAAAAAACCAAAAAAAATAGTGATGCTAAGTTTTTGGTCAATGTCCCTTTTTCTTTTCTGCCCGTAGTGAAAAAAAACAAACTTTCTGATTTGATCACCTTGTGACATTCAAAAACATGATCCGATGCAATGGAGTTGTAGGAGACAAAATTATATGAACTTTCATTTTTTCTTCTTCTTTTAAATAGTTATTTTTTACCGTTGAATTTTATTTTTAAATATGGGTGCTTGGCCATCCATTTTAAACACGTTGGATCAAGCTCGAAAACAATATTTTTTTAATTTCTTCTTTTCTTACTATGAATATTTTCATGAAATCTAAAAGACTGTGTTGTTGGATTGTCAATGTGATAATCAATGTGGGCCCAACGACCCTTTTTAATGTTTGAAATCTACAAAAATAAATATGTGCGCAACATGCAAGAGGGAGAAGCTCTCTCTATTACTGATGTCATTGCGACACATGGCAAATGTTTGTTGGGTTGTGAGCCGACATGTCATAGGGCCTCTGGGGCGTTAGTCAAAAACGACGTTCATTTAGCATTTCTCAAAAAAAAAAAAAAAAAAACGAAACAAAACAAAACAAAAAACAAACAAACAAAATTGATTAACAAGTTGTCTTGGATGAGTCAAATAAAAACATTTTAAAATGAATAAATTTTTTAATTTTTTATTCTGTACAAAAGTCTTGTACCCAAAGAAAAAACTTTTTTGACATGTCTAGATGCATTTTTGAGCTCATGAAGAAAGTAGACAAGTTGATTAAATATTTTGTGGAGTTGACTTAATGACTTGATTCAATTTAATTTTTGGGGCCTATTCACCTCACAATTCATTTAAGTCCACTTGGAAACATTTTAGTTAACTCGATGAATTTTAAAACTCTAACTTAAACAATGAAATTGTTAGTGAATCCAAAGAATATTTGACATGGGAGGGCACTGAAACAACCATTTTCAAATTTGATGGTGCCTCATGATTCAATGGTTTTACCTAGGGAAAATTACTATAAGGACCCTTGCGGAAGAGTTTCTTTCTAAATGGTCCATAAGTTTTGGGTGTTAGCTTGACATGACATTTAGTAAATATTTTCCTTCTTAATGGTCCCTCATACTATCGAGTTCATAATTTTTATTGTCGAACTCGACGCTTTTTTAATTACTGTCTAGTTCACCAATTTTATTAAATAAAAAGTGGTGAACTCAACACAGGTAATACCTTCCCAATTTCAATTTTTAAGTTTTTTCGACTAAAATACATGAAAAGATTGACTAAAAACTTGAGATAACGACTTGTTTAAATGAGTTCAATCCAAAAGAACCATTATACATAATTAAAATCATTGATATTCCTCGTGTGAAAACCATTTAATGGTTTAGATCTAAGGATGATGAGTAAGGACAATAATTAAAATCAAAGTAAAAAAATTAAATCAATTATATTTACGCATCATTCTCAGGTAATAATTAAATCATTTTCTAGAAATCATTAATAAATCTAATTCTTTTAACGACCATTCCCCAAGGATGGGGGTAGGTGAAAAAAATGCAATGAGGCAAGTAGGCTTAAAAGATTACTAAACATCTTTTTCACGTTTTTGATAAACATATTTTTATCATACATTGTATGACCTAGTCCAATAATTATAAATATAATTTATTTAATCTTTGGAATTAGTGTCATATCTTAAAATTAATTAACAAGATTTTTTATTCTATAGTATTACAAGCCCTCCTTGAGATGTACACCATATGAAACCTTAAATTATATAATACATAAACGTCATAACAACTCTGAATTTAATATTTGTTTTATTTATTATTTTTTTAGATGATTAAAACAAACGACAACTCTTTTACAAGATAATAATTGAATAGAGTGGAAAGTTCGTCCGCCAATTAGGATATTTTGCCAGAATTTTTTCTAACATACGATGACCATAGACCAAAATACCCTAAACGGGTAGCTTAAATTCTTTGTCAACAAGCGTGGACTATCAAGAATTTTCAATCCATCCTTTAAAAAGTAGGGGTAAAATAGGAAATTTTCCTCAAGTTAGAAATGGAAGTGGGAAAAGGGAGAAAAAAACATTGAATGCTTAGGTGTCTATGTTATTGAAATTTGAGGAGAAGAAGAAGGCTTGCTTGTTTGATCCATCAAAGAAGGGAAAATGGCGATCCATTCATGTTTCAATGCAACATCTAATGAAAACATGTATTCTTCACCAATTCCTTTGATTGGCTTATATACAGCGGCAGCCACTTTGGTATGTTTTCTATTTATGATTTGTGATCTATTAAATGGGTTGCATAATAGGAAGCCATGGATTCCTTGTCGATTCTTCTCACTCAACTCACTTACACTCACTCTTCTCGCCATAGCTACAAAGCTTCCTGTAGATCTCACTAGTTCAATGCCTTCTGCTCAAGATCAACTATCCAAACTTACTGGCACTGTCTTAATATGCATTTCGATGAGTTTTTTCTCATCATCACTTCTAACTCAGAGTGATTCTGAATGCTTATCCAATATCATCTCCTTGAGCATTTTCGTAGTAACTGTGATTGTCAATGTTTGTATACAGATTGTCACTGGTGTGATCTTCTCATTCCTTGTAGAACATGTCATAATTATGTCCTGCATGCTTTTATTACTCGGAGTGTTGTGGTCCTTGTTCAAACTAAATCACCCTCTTGATATGTCCTCATATTCTAACATTGAGGATCAACTTAAAAAGAGTGACCCTTCAAATTCAGAGAGTAAGAATATGGTACATAGATTGAAATTGTTTTATGTATCCCACTATAAAAAAGATGTTGAGACTGTAATCGGCGATGAATTTTTTGTGTTCAGTACGGGCATGTTGTCCACACTTTGCACACTTGTTCTCTCGCAAGCCGCATTTCGATCACTTGCTCTTAAGGAGGTAGAGTTTCAATGTGGAATTTCTGCTTATAAATGGTCAATGTGGATAGTGGTTTCAACTCAAATTTTCACTGTCTTAATAGGAAGTATAGCAAGTGTATTGAGATGGTGGTTTAAATTCAAAATCTCTGAAGAAATAAAATTTTCTGATGTTTACTTCTTCCCTTCTTCCTGGGTTTCATCGTCTTTGATAAAGCTCCGCAATCAAGCATTCTTCAAAATCTTTAGAATGAGCCTCATGTTTATCTTACAAACGATTGCAACGAATGGTTTGTGGATATTACACATATTGAACACGGCATTGTATGTCTTGGCTTATCTCTTATCTTTGGTGTTAATGGTGTGTTTGATGGCAATCTCTAAAGTTTGTTTTGGTAAACAAAGAAACAATGAAATAATCCATATGGATGTAGAAGAGTGGATACAAAGAAACGGTGAAAAAGCGATAAAGAGATTGATGGAGAAACATGAAAAGGATTATCCCACTCATCTAATCCAATTGCTTTCCCAAACTAATCCATCTGAAGAGTCAACTACCAATACAATGTCCAGTTCACATGAGAACAAATTCTCTTGTCTTTTATTGGTAATCATTGCAAGAGTTGCTATCGTTGCTCTACCAGATACCCTTATTTCTTCTCTAGTTCAAAGCTTAGATGAAGCCTTCGAAATCATTTGTTTCATTGACGAGAAAGTGAATGCCAAAGACACGGATTGCAAGATGAGATGTGCAACGGCAAAAGAATTGTGGATGAACAGGGACAATGCATGCCATTGGTTTCATACGAGATTCATTAAACCCACAGTTAAAAAATGTTATTCACCATCGTTTAAGAAATCTATGGATGGAAGTTCTCGATCGCAACATCAATTGGACATACGTTGTGCACTTGGGATTATTACAGAATTAAAGGTGACATCTAGTGAAACTTGGTGTTTCATTGATCAATATCTACATCCAAGGGAAGTTATAGACATCTTCTATGAGCTTATCATTGGACAAGAGTCTCCGAGACCATACACGTCAATCAATGAGTTATATGTGCACATGGAACACATATTTGTGGACATATTGCACTTTTTCCTCCCTCAACTCCCACTTGCCATATTCAAACATGTTCTCGAGGGTCCCATTATAGAACGTGAAGAAAGAGCAGGATTTGTCTTGAAATTCCTTTGCAAACTTGAACCGTTAGAGCATAAAATTCATTGGTCATTTCCGGATGGAACTGACATGACTAGCTTTATAATCATGGATCCTGCAATAGACTCTCAGCGTATCGAACCAGTGGAACAAAATGTAGATGTTACTCATACAATGAGTGAAGATTGTGTAATTCCAGAACTTGTTTGAACAACATGTCATGTAAGTACATTTTTTGTTTTTAGTTTTAATTCTTAATTTTACAGTATTGGTTGAAGAAATTTCTTCTTCTTTTCCTTAATTATGACGATCATTTATTTTGATTAATTAGTAATCTAGTCCCATGGATCCTTCTACAGGATGTGGCGTGTGCATGTTTTTTTAATAGACAGAGTCCTAGCATACATGTTGGAGAACATCGATGTTTCATGAGGCTTTATTACTTTGTGATCAATTTGTTCACTCCATTTTATTTCGAGTATGTCCAGGCTCGCATGTTGTGCAAAGTGTCATGTATTTATTTATTTATTTTTTTTAAATTTCTTTTTTTTTGTGTACATCATAGTTCCTATAGCTTTCCCTTGTTTGGTCTAAAAGGGTACAAAATTAGGAAACATATTTGAATATTTGTAATGTATAATTGGGTGATGCAAAATATTGGTAATTTGTTTGTCTCTTAGCCATATATCCGAGTAAGAACTATGCTACGATGGATGTTATTAAGTAAGAGAAACCATGCCGTGTGTGTGTGTTTGCTTAATTTCTTTCAAATATATAAATAAGATTTATTTAATATTTAAATGATTAGTTTTATATATTTTAAAATTAGTTAAAAATGTTTTTTCTTTTAAATTACTCCAGAATCCTTGAGATCCATACCATAAGTAACATTAAATTATATAATGTACAGAGGACATAACAACTTTCAATTTTTTATATATATTTAATATTTTGAGATATTTAAAATAAACGTAATTTTTTATAAGATTCGTTGAATGGAAAGGAAGGTTCATCGACCAATTAGAATGTGTTATTGACTTTTACAAGAATTTGTTTTCTTTATAGAGAAATTCTATTGCCACACCAACTTTTACTAAAATCACCTAAAGATGTGTGCTAATCTTCATTAATATCATATCATTCGGGTGCTCTTAGAAAAATTTGGTGCGGCCTTAGATTCTCTCTTTTTATAATATACAATGATCAAAATACCCTTAAGGGTACTTTGGGTATATTGACTCTATCTAAAGGAACTCCTGCACAAATAAATTAAATTTGGGAAGCAAACCATTTTAGATGAAACTAGCTTTAATTTTTCTCAGTCAGACTTCATACATTAGTTTGATAAGTATTTGGGATCGCTAAGGTAGATTATATTTTGACTATCCTGTCAAGACACATACCCTACATTTAGGTGGGGTGTTGAAAAATTTTAACCCACAATTATTAATTTTCTATTAAGGTGAATTAATAGATGCTAAAAAAAATTAAAAAAAATCATATTTTATATATATCACAAATATTTAATTATTAAAAATAGATTATTTTGTTTCAAAAATAATTAAAACCAGATGACTTGGCTAAATTTTCATAAACTTGACCAAGATTTTCAAAATATCATTAGGTGATTCATTTTGGATCTTGAGTGAGTCAATTTCAACAGTGATACACAATGAATTTCTTGTAATCCACCAAATTGTCATGGGCTCATATAAGTTTCAAAACCATGGCATATGAACACTCAGAAATATTGCTATGTGATCCACTTTAGTTCTTTGTCTCAAAAAATAAGGAAAGACCAAATTCTTTCTTGATGAATGTAAGTGTTTGTTCTATAGAAATCATTGAGATGCTTATTATAGACAATGTAGTAGATATTTTCATTAATTAATTTTTTCAATTGTTATTATAATAATCAATTGAAATTATGCCCATTTGAAGTTAATATTGAGCGAATATTTGTTTTTTCCCACTTAAATTTCTTATTATTGTAAAGCCTAACCCAAACTATGGGTCCAAGGGAACCATATTATTTAAATTAGTTACTTTCTATAACTATTAGTGTATGTGGCACCATTTATTTATTATTATATTATTTTGAAGAAATCTAACATAGTTCAACAAATATTTTTAAGTAGTTTCCATAAGTTTGTTTTGTGTCAGTAATTTATTAGAGAAGATTGAGATCAAGAGGAGCATGTGATCAGTTTGGAACATAACTGTATCCCAACTATTCTTGGAAGGTAATACATTGATATACATACAATGCGTTGAAAGTAAGAAAAGAAATTCAATACTTTGATATACATACAAAAATATTATTCAATGGAATCACCTTGAAATTGGGTTTTAGACTAAGTCGTGCATAATGGGATTCCAAATATATTTTAATGGAGTATTATTTGGCTCTGAAGGGTTCACACCTCGATTCAAATTCAAATCTTCTAAAGAAATTTATAATTTTTCCAATTATTAAGAGATCTAGTGTCAATTTCTAATTGAGTTGAACATCAAGAAGAACCAAGCTATTTAACAACAAAAATTGTACTCAACGTGTGAACATGGAAGGTCCTTCACTACTTTCTAGTTGGGTATATATATAAATGCCGGATGGAAACATCCTCGTAATTGTGTTTTAAAACTTTAGGCTCAAAATCCATTGTGTGGAAACCCAATCCGAAATTTACGCTAACTTGAGGAAGACTTTTACAAGGTTGTTAGATGGCTCTTAAAGGGTCCAAATGTTCATTAAAAATGAAGTCTTTTAAGAGAAATTTTATATTCTTTCTTTTCAATTATAATTTTTTAATATGATGTCTACACCAAATGGTATTTGGAAGAGAAAGGGAGCGGGTTAAGATTGGGTCCTCAATAGCGCTAGAAAGTTTAGAGAGACTAAGGGTATTATCGTAAATTCATTTGTCGAGTTGGAAACTCACAAAATTAACTCATTTGAAACGGTTCAAACCCACTGGTTTATCCCGTCAGACCGTTGCTCGATCATGGGGGACAGACCCAATCAGAGTCTAATCGGGTCCACTTTGAGAAAATCACAAAATAGCTTGATGATCAGCCAACATCATCTGTGATCTTCTTATGTTTCGGGAGTAAGGGATCTTTCGGTAAACCACATGTGACGCCCCGCCAAACGCTAACACAAATCCCAAGGCCAAATCCCAAGGTACTAGGTGGCACCTCGAAATTTCGGCATGGTCTCCTCTATTTATGTTAGCGTTTCACGGAACTCAAACCTGATAAACCAATTTATAACAAAACCTGTATATAAAAATGTAGATACAGGAAAATAACAGCGGAAGACTAATTACATCTATCATGTAAGTAGATCAGAGTGCGGAAGATTTATCAATATACAGGCTTACCAAAACACTCTCACTCTAACAGAGGCCTAAACTCTCAAATCCAAAAACTACATACATCCTGGATGAAATTGACAACACTAAGGGATGTGGTCCTAGTGCTCACCAGGCAATAAAATCTGATCGTCGATCTGATCGACCAGATACTCCTCAATTACTGCCTCTACGCCTGCCTCGACAGTTGCAAGTGCTGAAACTAAAAAAATAGGAAGGAAAGGGTGAGTAACAATGGTTACCCAGTAAGTCCACAGCCAATTCCTACTAATAACCCTTCCTAAGTATGATCGAATAAAGCATACTGAATATTTTAATACATGCAAGGTTTTACAAGATAAAATACGATCAACTGGTACATATAGCCAGGGATGAGCAACTAAACAGTTTAAAAATTACACATAGCATCAATCGTCCATACTCGTTACACATTCTCCATTTTATACAAATAATGTTGACAACATTGAAATAATAGACATGCTTCTCAGTTTATAATCCGAAATATAACAACAGATACATAATACAAATGGTGGAGTATTGGAATTAAAGAGTTGGGATTCACGACTGGATCGCTCCCAGTCAGGACATGATATTACAACATAAATCTGACTTTTAGTTCCTGATTTTGTGGCCGGTTGCTGCACTTACCACATTGGTGACCATTTATCCGGCTCAGGCTGGCCGTTTGACGTGACCGTAAGCAATGGGTCTCTTTTCGATGTGTCAGAACGTTCGACTACTACTAGATTGTTAGTGATCACTAACTAATCATCTTCGTCTATGCCTATCAGGCGTACATGTGATTCCCAAATGACACTCCACTCGTATACGACCACCTTTACAATACACGTTCACTAGTAAAGATAAGAAAGGAATGGACCCGGATTCCAGTTGTGACTCCACTCTCATACGCGTCCCATACCACGTATGAGTTTGGTGGTCCCTACCGTACATCCCAGGATAGTGCACCCCTCCGGATGATGTGACACACTATCCCTTCAGGCATTCACAAACCCTTTAACAGCTCACAAAATAACTACGTATATATATATATGATTTTTCATTTAAAACAAAAGAGAAATTAACAGAACAGGGTTGAGAACGGATATCCAGTTCCTACCATGCAACCGTGGCCACCCGGCCTAAAATAAATAACAGTACTCAGCGCAAGCGCTAACATAATCGGAAATAAACATGCAACCCTTTCATTAATAACCTGGATATCCTTTCACCAACCTACACACAACATACAATGTAAAATGCAGACATCACCCCGCGGGTGTGATTCTGACATTTTACCGTTCATTCCCTTTTCCCATTCTCTCAACGTTCTCATTTTTCATCCTTTCAAATCAACCATTCATTTTCAATCTTTCAAAGTCATTCTTTTGGTCTTTCCATTGAAAACCACCGAAGTTTATTAAAAAACAAGGTCCCAGCGATGCTCGGGACCAAAGCTGTTAAAAATAGAGAAAGCTGGTGAAAATTTGGCTAAGTGTCAGAAACTCAATTTTTCAAAGTTTTCGAAATTGAAAATGGATTTTTCGAAATGAATGTCTCGATCATGAGATTCGACACCATATAGTTTTTGTAATCTAATTCAAAGAAACGCGAAAGTTATTTCATTTTGAAAACTTGCCGAAAACATCGAAAATTACGTTTTGTTCTTGAAACCAAAATTCGGATTTTGATCCTTTGAGATTTGGATCTTAAAACCATTCCCATTGTTCCGAAATGGGGGGTAAAACCTTAATTTCATTAAAGAACTTAAAGTAAATGGAAAGTAAAAATTAAAGAGGACATTTACTTAAATGTTTTTAATGAAATAAAGGGTGGAAAATAGTGTATAAGGTGTGAGGAGGTCAAGCCAAGAGTCAGAACACTGTTCTGATCAAAACTGTGTCTGTCGGTGGCTATCGGTGGCAGAATCAGGATTCTGTCGGTGGAACCGACATATTGGTCATCGGCAGATGTCCGTGGAACCGACAGAATGCCTTTGGTAGGTGCCGGTGGCACCGACCCTTCCCACCTACAGCCTGAACCTTACTCGAACCTTCGAGTTTTCGATCCATGTTTCGGATTCTCCTTCCATTCTTCGAATCATTCAACCCACCCACGATTTTGTTATCAAAATTCGATAAAACATAAACAAAACACCTACTTCTACCATGAATTTGAAATCAAACACCAATTTCTACGATTTAAATGCAAACAATAAGTTTTGTTTCAAAACCCTAAATGCACATTTCGAAAATCTAAAGCTACCAATAAGAATTGGAAGTCCCTTACTTGGTTGTGGACGCCAATGATACAAGCTAGCACTACAAATCAGGGTTGGATGGCTCAAGAGTCGAGGTTGGGCTGACTTGGATGCGAAACGAGCGAGGGTTTGCAAGGTATCCGACAATGACGTTCTCCTTCGCTTCTATAATGAAGTAAAGACCTAGCTCCTAACTCGATGAAGCCCTCGGACGGAAGATGGGGAGGTTTACTCGAGCTACCCGGCTGGTTTTGATGGAAGATGAAGAAAACGAACAAGAATGAACAACCAAAGGTGGTGAAGTTGTAGCCCTCGTCGTGGCCGACAACTTTGCCTTCTTCGTCGAGGTTCAACTCGGCTTCGTTCGCGCACAAACTTGACGGAAATGGGTCGAAACCCTAGGGTGGAGAAGTGGCTGTCGTTTGGGGTTTCCTTAGAGAAAAAGAGGAAATAATGAAATAAAAGAAATCAGATTCCTTTTTATAATAAAGCTGGGGGGCATACTTGTAATTTCCCCCTTATTTCTAGTTTCGATCGTAACTTAACTATTCGGACTCAAAAAACGACAAACGAATATACCATTTCGAATAATTTTTCGATTCGGATCTAATGGTGTCATCAAATCTTTTCGATTCTCGCTCTAACGAAATTCCACTGTTTTGGGTCCCACTTAACACGAAATTCGAGGATTCTATAACTTCTCCATCCGAATTCGAATTCGGACTCGCTTACAGGCTAATGTATATATTTCGATCCTTTTGAATCTAATGGCGAAGTTGATTTTCCTCGAAATTAATCATAACAAAATCCGAGTATTTTACTCTAAGTCTCTCCTTCGATATTTTCTTCCAGATCTCACCATTTAATTTTCTCGAGATATGAGTTGAAAATCCGGGGTGTCAAGAGATCGCAATTGGGCTCGAGCGAAGTGGGTACAGGTTCTTGTGGTCACGACGTCGTCCACCAACATCCAAGTTTGATACACCAAGTGATTACACAAATCTCGAAGAAGTTCTTCCTGATGGGTTCTTGGAGTGAACGGAAGGGAGGGGTTTAATGTGTGGTTGGGCCCACAAGTGTCAATCCTGGCCCACAAGGCGATTGGAGGATTTGTTTCACATTGCGGTTGGAACTCAATTTTGGAAAGTTTATGGTTAGGTGTACCGATATTGAGTTGGCCTCTTTATGCGGAGCAAAAACTTAATGCGATTGAGTTAGTGAGAGATTTGGGATTAACGGTTGAGATTAATTCAAAATTCTGAACTAATTTTATTTTGCTTGGTCTTATTCTTTTTAGAATCTTTGTTGAGTTTGGTCCCACATCAGACACTCATTGTTGCTGTAAAATTGTACGTATAAGACTATCAAAGGGACGAATTTTGTTTACTTATTAGGCATGGTCCGTCTTAGGCCTGTTAAGTACCTATACATATTATAATTGCAATAAGACACTTTGGAGGCGGTCCAATAAAAAGGCCCTAACAGTAATGTGCCTGTCCGTGTTCTATATAAGTGAATTTTAATTTGGTCTCCATCCATTATCATTGGGCATGTCAAGTGAGAATTTTTCCTGCTTCAATATAAGATGATTCTGCTACGTTTCTTCTTATAGAATTTTTCCGTCGTAACATCTATATACTTCAAATTATCCTTCCCATAGGTTATCGTAGTAACAAAGTGCTTATATTCCCCACGAAGTGAGTTCAAGAACAACAAAACTTTGTCCTCATCACCAATAACCTCTTCAAGATTTGCCAAGTCTGCAAGTAACTTGGTGAAATCATTCAAATGCTAGACATAGAAATACCCTTCCTCATACTGAATCAGTAAAGTTTCTTTTTCAAATGGAGACGATTTTGAATACTCTTAACTAGATACTTCTCTTCCAACATCGACCACATAGTCTTAGCCAAAGTCTCATTCATAACTTGGTACTTTATGTCATACACCAAACATGACCTAATTTGGCCACATGCCCTTTTATTCATCTTACACCAAACACTATCATCCATCTCCTCCGGTTTTTTTCCAACACCTTGTCCAAATCGAGTTGACAAAGGGCATCAATGATCTCACATCTCCACATGCCGAAGTTGTTTGTGCCAGTAAATTTCTCGACTTCGATCTTAACATTAGAAAACATCATAGTTGTGTTACCCTTTTTACCACTTGCTGAAGCAATAGAACTATTCTCCGATTCATTAGAATTCACCATAGTTCTTTCAATTTTCATAAACTAATCACCAAACCAATGAATCAAGGAAAAACCAATTACCTTAACTCCTGATGAACACCAAGAAGCTAACCTCGGCGCTTTGATACCAATTTGTTGAGTTACGAAGCAAAAAAAAAAGGGTCAATACAAATATTAGCTTTACGAAATAATGAACAAATCATGCATAGAACAAGAGCACACGTAAGATTTGTAGTGGTTCGGCAAATTGCTTACATCCATGTGCAAACGGAGAGGGATATTATTGATGATATGAAGGGTTCGCTCAAGAACCAGAGAGAGTTTCTGTTCTCTCTATTGTTTTTTTTTTTTTTCTCTCTGTTTTCTCTCTCTATTTTTATTTTCATTTTTTATTACTTATTTATAAGTAAATAAAATCAATCGACAATAGAGAATGAGTTTCCTATTAGGAAACTGGTTTATCTCTGATTCGGTCTTGAATCTTAAGTCCATTGCAATTTTGATTGAACTACGTTTCAGCAACAGATTGAGCTACATTTCAGCAGCGTTATCTTGAAGAAGAATTGTTCCTCCAATAGGATTCTGATTGAGCTATGTTTCAGCAGTCAATAGGACTCTGATTGAGCTACATTTCAGCAGCATTATCTCCAATAGGATTCTTTCCAACAAAATGGTATCCCAAAGAAAAAGTAGAAAGAAGTAAAGCAACCAACTTTACTCCATGAGGAGTGCAAGTATCAATCCTTTTGCACCATTTGTTGTCTCAAGCCCAAACCTCTGTTGCTGAAACAGTCATCCTTGACTCCACAATTTTTTTATCTTGGGAATTGTCCATGTTTTAATATGACAGTGTCGAGAAAGGGAAAAACTACAATAAATGTTGGTCTGCTAATAGTGTCCAATAAAGGGATATATCAAATATTCACTCAAATGTGGCGGGATATATATATATATATATATATATAAATTACCCATTATTTTCATCCTTGCCTTAATCATTTGAAGAAAATCTTAGATTGTTTTATTCAAAATTCTCCCATTTTGCATCTCCTAAAAAATCTTATATTTCATTAAAATTTGAAGGTTGAAGCAGATATAATATCTTAAGGTGAAGATGATTGTTTTGAAGAAATTAAATCAAGGGCCAAAGATGTGATTAATTTTAAGGGGAAAAAGAAGTGTATTTCAAACCTTAGGATAACATGGTCAAAATTTGTATTTTGCACTTTTAATATCAAAGTCATTTTTAACATATTTAGTAATAGCTTTTTAATCGTTTAAAAAATTTATTGTCAACCAAAAACACTTTTTTTATTTAATAGCCTAGAAAAGTGTATTCTCCCAAAAAAATAAGATGATTCCACAACATATTTTGATTATATATATATATATATATATATATATATATATATATATATATATATATAGTTTTAATTAAAAAAATCATGATTTTGGCTACAAATTAAAATTATGGCATTATTGTCATTTGTTAGTAGTTTATTAGAGAAGATTGAGATCAAGAGGAGCATGTGATCAGTAATTTAATAGCTGTATCCCAACCATTCTTGGAAGGTAATCTCTAAAATATTTAAAGAATTGAAAGGCAAAATAATAACCCAAAATACTTCAAGTTTGAATACATTGAAACATCATGGATATTTGTTCAATGGATTTAAACTAATGCGTTGAAAGTAAGAAAAGAAATTCAATACTTTGATATACATACAAAAATATTATTCAATGGAATCACCTCGAAATTGGGTTTTAGACTAAGTTGTGCGTGATGGGATTCCAAATATATTTTAATGGAGTATTATTTGGCTCTGAAGGGTTCACACCTCGATTCAAATTCAAATCTTCTAAAGAAATTTATAATTTTTCCAATTATTAAGAGATCTAGTGTCAATTTCTAATTGAGTTGAACATCAAGAAGAACCAAGATATTTTACAACAAAAATTGTACTCAACGTGTGAATATGAAAGGTCCTTCACTACTTTCTAGAATGTGAGGTGAATTATCTTATCTTTATTTATTATAAAGAGAGAGAGAGAGAGAGAGAGAGAGAGAGAGAGAGAGAGAGAGAGAGAGTGTGTGTGTGAATTGTCTATATATTTATGGGAAATGTTCAGCACCCTAAGTTTTACCACACACTTTAACAAACGTTTTTTGTCCTACATGGGTTAGAAGTTTTGGAATGGGCTGATTTTTGGTGAGGATGATTTCTATGATTAGAAGATCATCCTCCCCAAAAATCAGCCCATTCCGAAATGTTTAGCCCCATGTTTACACGTTGAAAAATCGTGGACCGTCCATTTTTTTGTAAATCATTTTTGATGGGGTTAGAAGTTTTGGAATGAGCTGATTTTTGGTGAGGATGATCTCCTCACCATAGAGATCATTCTCACCAAAAATCAGCCCATTCCGAAACTTCTAACCCATGTAGGACAAAACGCATTTGTTAAAGTGTATGGTAGAACTTAGGGTGCCGAACGGGACCCTATATTTATATATATAAATGCCGGATGGAAACATCCTCGTAATTGTGTCTTAAGACTTTAGGCTCAAAATCCATTGTGTGGAAACCCAATCCGAAATTTATGCTAAATTGAGGAAGACTTTTACAAGGTTGTTAGATGGCTCTTAAAGGGTCCAAATGTTCATTAAAAATGAAGTCTTTTAAGAGAAATTTTATATTCTTTCTTTCCAATTATAATTTTTTAATATGATGTCTACACCAAATGGTATTTGGAAGAGAAAGGGAGCGGGTTAAGATTGGGTCCTCAATAGCGCTAGAAAGTTTAGAGAGTTTAAGGGTATTATTGTAAATTCATTTGTCGAGTTGGAAACTCACAAAATTAACTCGTTTGAGACGGTTCAAACCCACCGGTTTATCCCGTCGGATCATTGCTCGATCATGGGGGACAGACCCAATCAGAGTCTAATCGAGTCCACTTTGAGAAAATCACAAAATGATTTGATGATCAGCCAACATCATTTGTGATCTTCTTATGTTGCAGGAGTAAGGGATCTTTCGATAAACCACAGGTGCAGGAGATCGCAATTGGGCTAGAGCGAAGTGGGTACAAGTTCTTGTGGTCACTACGTCGTCCACCAACATCCAAGTTTGATGAACCAAGTGATTACACAAATCTCGAGGAAGTTCTTCCTAATGGGTTCTTGGAGCGAACGGAGGGGAGGGGTTTAATGTGTGGTTCCGCCCCACAAGTGTCAATCCTGGCCCACAAGGCGATTGGAGGATTTGTTTCACATTGCGGTTGGAACTCAATTTTGAAAAGTTTAGGGTTTGGTGTATCGATATTGGGTTGGCCTTTTTATGCGGAGCAGAAACTTAATGCGTTTGAGTTAGTGAGAGATTTGGGATTAGCGGTTGAGATCAATTCAAAATTCTTAACTAATTTTATTCTGTTTGGTCTTATTCTTTTTAGAATCTTTATTGAGTTTGGTCCCACATCAGACACTCATTATTTTTTCTCTCTCCTTGTAAGTTCTCGGGTCTCTTTTCCATGTCACCTAATTCATATATCTACGTGTCTTGGCCCAATTTTGACCCATTTAAACACTATAATAGATAGGAATTAAGACACATGTTCTGCTTGTTGTTGCTGTAAAATTGTACGAATAGGACTATCGAAGGGACGAATTTTGTTTAATTTAAATAGGTCTGTTTATTTATTGGGCATGGTCCGTCTTAGGCCTGTTAAGTACCTATACATATTATAATTGCAATAAGACACTTTGGAGGCGGTCCAATAAAAAGGCCCTAACAGTAATGTGCCTGTCCGTGTTCTATAAAAGTGAATTTTAATTTGGTCCGACCCGCCCGACCGACCCATTCCATCCATTATCATTGGGCCTGTCAAGTGAGAATTTTTCCTGCTTCAATATAAGATGATTCTTCTACGTTTCTTCTTATATAAATTAGGGTAAATTACACTTTGACCCCCTGTGCTTTGGCATAATTCCTTGTTGACCCCTTAACATTTTTTTCCCTTTTTATTAAAATCATCTAGAATTGAGACAAGTTACATCATCTATGAGAATTCTCAAAAGCAAAAAAATTCAATAATTCCTTGTGCTTTGGCATATTTATTTATATATTTATATATATAAAACTGCTTTGGTGAAAGTAATGCATTATGAAATTCAATATGCATGCGACTAAATATTTAATTGTTGAGCACATGCTTGAGTGGTTGATTGAGCAGCCTGCCCGAGAAGAAAAAACAAACAAAAAACAAAAAATACTGATGCTAAATAAACTTTATTTTTGGTCAACGTCCCTTTCTCTTTTCTGCCCGTAGTGAAAAAAAAATAAACTTTCTGATTTGATCACCTTGTAGCATTCAAAAACATGATCCGATGTAATGGAGTTGTAAGGGACAAAATTATATAAACTTTCATTATTCTTTTTCTTCTTTTACATAGTTATTTTTAAATATGGGTGTTTGGCCATCCATTTTGAATACGTTGGATCAAGCTCGAAAAACAATATTTTTTTAATTTCTTTGTTTCTTACTATGAATATTTTCATGAAATCTAAAAGGCTGTATTCTTAGATTGTCAATGTGATAATCAATGTGGGCCCAATGATCCTTTTTAAATTTTGAAATCTACAAAAAAATAAATATGTGGGCAATGTGCAAGAGAGAGAATCTCTCTCAATTGCTGATGTCATTGCGCCACATGGCAAATGTTTGTTGGGTTGTGAGCCAACATGTCATAGGGCCTCTGGGGCGTTGGTCAAAAACGACGTTCATTTAGCATTTCTAAAAAAAAATAACAAACAAACAAACAAACAAAATTGATTAACAAGTTGTCTTGGATGAGTCAAATAAAAACATTTTAAAATGAATAAATTTTTTAATATTTTATTCTGTACAAAAGTCTTGTTCCCAAATAAATAACTTTTTTGACATGTCTAGATACATTTTTGAGCTATTGAAGAAAGTAGACAAGTTGATTAAATATTTTGTGGAGTTGAGTTAATGGCTTGATTCCATTTATTAATTTTTGGGGTCTATTCACCTCAAAATTCATTCAAGTCAAGTCCACTTGGAAACATTTTAGTTAACTCGATGAATTTTAAAACTCTAGCTTAAACAATGAAATTGTTAGTGAATCCAAAGAATATTTGACATGGGAGGGCACTGAAGCAACTATTTTCAAATTTTTTAATTTGATAGTGCCTCATGATTCAATGGTTTTACCTAGGGAAAATTACTATAAGGACCCTTGCTGAAGAGTTTCTTTCTAAATGGTCCATAAGTTTTGGGTGTAAGCTTGACATAACATTTAGTAAATATTTTCTTTCTTAATGGTCCCTCATACTATCAAATTCATAATTTTTATTGTCGAACTCGACGCTTTTTTAATTACTGTCTAGTTCACCAATTTTATTAAATAAAAAGTGGTGAACTCAACACTGGTAAAACCCTCCCAATTTCAATTTTTGAGTTTTTTCTACTAAAATACATGAAAAGATTGACTAAAAACTTGAGATAACGACTTGTTTAAATGATTTCAACCCAAATGAACTATTATACATCGATTTTCATTCAAAAACTAAGAAAAAGGTGAAAAAACCCCAAGTTTTTTTTACGTACATCTTTAAAAATTTTGAAAAAACCCTTGAAAATAGTTTTTTCTTCTTTCTTAAATCCTTTATGACAAAATAGAATCTCCGAAACCGATTGAGGTGTAAAAATCCAATTTTTGATGAATACGATGAATTTAAATGGTTAGGACATTGAATCGTGAGAAATATGAGAAATGAGGTGCATGGATCATTTAGAAAGAAAAATTTATTAAATGTCTTGCCAAGTAATCGCGGAAAACTTAGGGACTATTAAGAAATTATTCCCTCTCCGAGGGTCCCTTAACTAGTTTTCCCTTTCATCTAGGTAGGACGTCAGTAGGGTAATAATGAAAGGAGGTTGCTAGCTTAGAATATCAAAATATTTATGTTCCTCATATGAAAGACCATTTAACGGTTTGGATCTAAGGATGATGAATAAGGACAATAATTAAAATCAAAGTAAAAAAATTAAATCAACCATACTTATGTATTATTTTCATGTAACAATCAAATCATTTTCTACAAATCACTAATAAATCTAATTCTTTTAAGAACATTCACCAAGAATGGGCTAGGTGAAATTGCAATGAGGCAAGTTGGCTTAATTAATTAACAAGATTTTTTAATCTAAAGTATTACAGGCTCTTCCAGATGCCCTTATTACTTCTTTAGTTCAAAGCTTAGACGAAGGCTTTGAAATCATTTGTTTCATTGATGAGAAAGTGAATGCCAAAGACAAGAATTGCAAGAGGAGATGTGCAACAACAAAAGAATTGTGGATGAATAGGGACAATGCATGCCATTGGTTTCATACGAGATTCATTAAACCCACGGTTAAAAAATGTTATTCGCCGTCGTTTAAGAAATCTATGGATGGAGGCTCTCAATCGCAACTTCAATTGGACATACATTGTGCACTTGGGATTATTAAAGAATTAAAAGTGAAATCTGATGAAACTTGGCTTTACATTGATAAAGATCTACATCCAGGAGAAGTAATAGACATCTTCTATGAGTTTATCATCGAACAAGAGATACGGAGAACATACACATCAATCAACGAGTTATATGTTCACATGGAACACATATTTGTGGACATTTTGCACTTTTTCCTCCCTCAACTCCCACTTGCCATATTCAAACATGTTCTCGAGCGTCCCATTATAGAACGTGAAGAAAGAGCAAGATTTGTCTTGAAATTCCTTTGCGAAGTTCAACCGTTAGAGCATAAAATTCATTGGTCATTTCCGGATGGAACTGGCATTACTAGCTTTATAACCGTTGATCTTGCAATAGACACTCAGCGTATCGAACCAGTGGAACAAAATGTAAGTGAATTTTAATTTGGTCCGACCCGCCCGACCGACCCATTCCATCCATTATCATTGGGCCTGTCAAGTGAGAATTTTTCCTGCTTCAATATAAGATGATTCTTCTACGTTTCTTCTTATATAAATTAGGGTAAATTACACTTTGACCCCCTGTGCTTTGGCATAATTCCTTGTTGACCCCTTAACATTTTTTTTTCCCTTTTTATTAAAATCATCTAAAATTCAATAATTCCTTGTGCATTGGCATATTTGTTTTTTTTTTTTTTCAATATTTGAAAAGTTCAGGTTTACTTTGGTGAAAGTAATGCATTATGAAATTCAATATGCATGCGAATAAATATTTAATTGTTGAGCACATACTTGAGTGGTTGATTGAGCAGCCTGCCTGAGCCCAAAAAAAAAAAAAATAGTGATGCTAAATGAACGTTTTCTGCCCGTAGTGAAAAAAAACAAACTTTCTGATTTGATCACCTTGTGGCATTCAAAAACATGATCCGATGTAATGGAGTTGTAAGGGACAAAATTATATGAACTTTCAATTTTTAATTTTTTTTTCTTTTACATAGCTATTTCTCACCGTTGAATTTTATTTTTAAATATGGGTGCTTGGCCATCCATTTTGAACACGATAGATCAAGCTCGAAAAATAATATTTTTTTAATTTCTTCTTTTCTTACTATGAATATTTTCATGAAATCTAAAAGGCTGTGTGGTTGGATTGTCAATGTGATAATCAATGTGGGCCCAATGATCCTTTTTAAAATTTGAAATCTACAAAAATAAATATGTGGGCAATGTGCAAGAGAGAGAAGCTCTCTTATTACTGATGTCATTGCGCCACATGGCAAATGTTTGTTGGGTTGTGAGCCAACATGTCATAGGGCCTCTGGGGCATTGGTCAAAAATGACGTTCATTTAGCATTACCCCACTGACGTCCTACCTAGATGAAAGGGAAAACTAGTTAAGGGACCCTCGGAGAGGAAATACTTTCTTAATAGTCCCTAAGTTTTCTGCGATTACTTGGCAAGACATTTAATACATTTTTCTTTCTAAAGATGCAATTTCGATAGATCCAACTAAAGTCGAGGCAGTTTTGAATTGGGAACAATCGAAGAGTATTTTTGACATCCATAGCTTTTTGGGTCTAGCTAGGTAATACCGACGATTTATTGAGGGTTTCTCTCGTCTAGTGGCACCGATGACTCAGTTGACCAAGAAGGGAGTGAAGTTTAAATGGACGAAAGAGTGTGAAAAGTCTTTTCAAGAATTTAATAAAAGATTGACCTTAGCACTTGTATTGGTTATCCCAACAAGTGGAGAAGGGTATACTATCTATAGTGATGCGTCACTAAGAAGTTTAGGATGTATCTTGATACAACAAGGTTGAGTGGTTGCCTACGCGTCTCGTCAATTGAAGAACAATGAACAAAATTATCCTACACATGATTTAGAATTTGCGGCGATTGTTTTTGCCTTGAAGATTTGACGACATTACTTGTAGAGAGAGAGATTTGAAGTTTATTTAGATCACAAAAGTTTGAAGTATATTTTTACCTAGAAGGAACTGAACTTGAGACAAAGGCGGTGGATGGAATTTTTAAAAGACTACGACTTTAGTCTCCACTATCACCCTGGTAAGGTGAACGTCGTAGCAGATGCCTTAAGCAGAAAATCTCAGGAACTAATAGAGGGTTTAAACTTGCATAAGAAGAAGATGCTTGATGTAATCGAAGACTATGATCTCCGTGTTGGAAGATAAGAATCTCAAACTTATGTTTATAACTTGGTAGCCCAACCAACCCTTATCCATATATTAATTGAAGCATTGAGGGATGACCATGAATTGAAAGAAATTCGAGCTGAGATAGAAGATGGGAAGAATATAAATGGATGGTCATTCGGTACATATGGTGGTCTAAGGTACCTAGGGAAGCTGTGTATACCAAGTAGTGTTCAATTGAAAAGAGACATTCTCAATGAGGCTCATTGATCTAGATATACCATTCATCTTGGAAGCAACAAAATGTATTGTGACCTAAAACGTCAATTTTGGTGGAAAGGAATGAAAAAGGACGTTGCAAAGTATGTGTCAAGGTGCCTCACATGTCAACAAGTGAAGGTAGAGCATCAGAGGCCTGCAGGATTGTTGTAGCCATTGCTGGTAGCTGAATGGAAGTGGGATCATATAACTATGGACTTTGTGTCAAGATTACCTAGAACCCAACAAGGTAAGAATGTTATTTGAGTAATTGTTGATAGATTGATCAAATCGACACATTTCCTTGCGATAAAGATGAAAAATTCCTTGAATACGCTAAGTTAACTTTATATTAAGGAAATTGTTAAATTGCATGGAGTACTTTTGTCGATTGTGTCAGATATGGATTCTCGATTTACGTATCAGTTTTGGCAAAGTTTATAGAATGCATTGGGGACCTAGTTAAAGTTCAGTACTGCTTTTCATATTCAATTGGATGGTCAATCTGAGCGGATTATTCAAATTTTAGAAGACATGTTAAGGGCTTGTGCTCTAGATTTCGAGGGTAGTTGGAGTGATCACTTATTGCTAGCCGAGTTCTCATATAATAAGAGTTTCCAGTCGAGTATTGGAATGGCTCCATATGAAGCATTATACGGGAGGCCTTGTAGATCCCTTATTTGTTGGGCAGAGGTTGGAGAGCGGACTCTCCTTGGACCAAAAATGATCCTAGAAACTACTGAGAAGGTTAAATTGATTCAGGATCGGTTGGTTGCTACACAAAGCCATCAAAAGAGTTATGCTGACATACGACGGAGACCCTTAGAGTTCCAAGTTGGTGATCATGTATTTTTAAGAGTGACTCCACACAAAGGTGTGATACGTTTTGGTAAACAAGGGAAGTTAGCCCGGAAATTTATTGGACCCTTCGAAGTTATTGGGAGGATTGGGGAATTTGCTTATAATTTAGCATTGCCACCACAACTATCTAGAGTTCATGATGTGTTCCATGGGTCGAAGCTTCGAAAATATGTCCGGGATCCAACACATGTCATTGAATGACAAGAAATAAAGGTTAAAGAAGATGTGACCTACGATGTTAAGCCTACTTAGATCTTGGATACTAGATGATTGGGGGGTAGTTTGATTGTGGGCATTACCGTTCAACAGCAAAACTTAGCAAAAGCTTTGAAGAAAAACAATCTTTGGATTTTACCACAAAGAGGTGTATCGGGTAAAGTCGCGGGGTGGGGAGACTTGATCTCACGACCCTGGGGAGAACACCCAGATCGTTGAATCATTGCTCCACCACTCGGGTGGTAAAATTTACTATTATTTGGATTATGGGTTATTGCTTACCTAAGAGATGGCCCAAAAATTAAACAGTTCAAATTAATTCGTTAGTGAGGTATGCATACAGAACATAATGACCCATAAAATAAAAAAATGCCATTCAAGAGAAAAACCAAGCAAAAGCTTTGAAGAAAAAGGATTTAGAATAGAGAACAACCAATATATAGAAAATTTCAGAATCTTTGGATTTTACTTTTATTTTATAGATATATATATATTACTAGGTCATCTCTTATCTAAGAGATGGCCCAAGAACTAAACTGTTTGAATCAATTTATTGGTGGGGTTTGCATTCATTGTGGAGATTTCCACCCTTTGCAGTATGTCGAGGGATTTGGTTGGTGAGGACCGGGAGACTATTCCAAGGGGTGGAATCCTCAGCTCAGGTGCTCTTAATTGGTATTCTAGGGCTGTTGTTTTGTTGGTTAAAATTTTTATAGACTTTAAAGTGTGTTCTCCGAAGAGTTTGTATTTAGGTGGGAATCTTTGTGCTTGAGTTAGTTTGTGTTTTCTTGTTAGGTCGGTCATCTCGACTTCCTTGTAAATATTCTTTTGTACTTTCATTAATAAATAAAAACACTATCCAAAAATATAGTAAATGAAGTCTTATTAAATAGAGCTAAAAACATATAATATGGTGCCAGACTCTTACCAGGGGAAATGAGTGCTCATTGAACATGGCAACAGCACAGGATCCAGATGTAGAAGCCCAACAATGATGTTTGGTATCGAATTGTGGTAAGGGCGGTTCAAAGTTGTTGCTAACTTGATAATCCACACCGTGTTCTTGTACATTCATCTGGCCCTTGGGCTTAAATTTCCTATCGTTCAGCATACTGAAACTATATGGCAAGTACGGGTATTGACCACTTAATTGTAGCCTCAAGCACACAGTTCTGCTCAACTCGTTCAAGGAACCACTTTCATGTCCTAAGGTATCTATTTCTGCTTCTTTACCCGTGCCAAAGTAACTAGAATAGCTTGGTAGGGAAGCATCGGCGGAGCACTCAATATCTTTTTTTTGATAAGTAGCATTGCATTCAAGAAAAAACCAAATCGATCGAGTTGACCAATCTGGAAAGGCTGTATAGATCAGAACTATTCACGCATATACCCACAAATCCCATCCCAATTATACAAAAAATCCTAAAAAAACAAGCCCCTAAACTCCTTCTAAACTTTGGACCAACAAAAGATAAAACCCAAAATAGACATAATCGAATCGGTACAATCTTTGTGTTTTTCCTCAAAAATACGTCTATTCTTTTCAAACCAGCACATCCCCCAACAAATTGCGAATGGTGTAATACTCCACGACATTCTCCTTGTGCCGCCAAACAAGTACCCAATTGTCGACCAACCAATGAATATATCCTAAACCGATTTGGGTAAGTATGTCAAACTTAAAAAAATGAATCCAAATGGCATGTGAGAATTTACAGTGGATTAGAAGGTGATGATTCTCCGTTATCCATACATAGCAAGCACCAACTCGCCCCGCATCATCCACGCCGCATCAAAAATCCGTCATTTGAATCCTTCCTAAAGCTATTGTCCATGTGAAGAAGAAAACTTTGCTTGGCACTTTCAGGCCCCAAATTGAAACATGAGGAAGTAATGATTCCCCATCATTGCACAAGGATTGATAGAATGAACGAATAAAAAACCTTCCATCCTTACTCGCTGTCCATATCCTCTCATATTCTCTTCCTGTGCGTAGCTCGATACTTGAAAAGTTGATAACTAGTTTACCAGCTTCTTGCAGTTCCAACTCATTAACATCTCTTCGGAAACCAAGATCCCATTCCCATTCTCCACCCACATCTCTTTGGAAGGATGTAATGGGTTGCCCTTTCTTTGAGGATATGGAGTATAAGTTTGGAAATACCTCCATTAGAGGTCGATTGCCACACCATGTGTCTTCCCAAAATCTTACCCGGTTGCCTCGACCCACCTTAAATTTGATTCTCGCTATGAGTAATGGGATAATCTTCGTGATGCCTTTCTACAATCTGCACCCATATGGTTGTCTTATTGGTCCGCTTTCCCACCATGTTTGCTTAGATCCGTACTTGTCTTCTATGACTTGTCTCCATAAGTTGTTCCCATGAGTCCCGAATTTCCACAACCACTTCCCCCTCAAAGTCAAGTTTATTTCCTGGAATTTCCTAACACTGAGGCCTCCTTGTTTCTTAGCTGAACAAACCTATTTCCAATTCACTAGATGATGCTTTCTACTCCCATCTCTGTCATGCCATGAAGAGTTACGAAACAACTTATCTAACCTTAATTCTACACTTCGAGACTTTGAAAGAAGAGAGAGAAAGTATATTACTATACTAGACAGTACACTTTTTATCAATGTCAGTTTACCTCCCTTGGATAGATAATTGGCCTGCCACATTGCTAGCTTCCTTTTGATTCTTTCCACTATTGGACCCCAAATTGCCACCCTCCTATATGGGGCCCCCAAAGGCATCCCCAAGTATGACGAAGGCAGACTACCCACCTACCAACCCAACGAAACTGCCAGAAAAGTTACGCATCTAACCAATCCAACCGGGACTACTTTACTTTTCCTCATGTTAACTGGGATAGCTGACACCGCTTCGAAACAACACAACAATCCACCTAATCTCCTTGTCGAATCTATGGAATCATCCAAAAATACTAGCGTATCATCTGCGAATTGAACATGTGAAATAGTCACAGTGCATGCACATACTGAAAACCTCGAGAAATATCTATTCGCTGCTCCTCTTTCCATCATCTCCCCAAATGCTTCTACTACTATAATAAATAAGAAAGGGGACAAAAGGACCATTTGTCTAAGCCCTCTCGTACTCCTAAAAAAATCGTGGGGGCGTCACATTCACTAACACCGAGTAAGATGGGGAAGTAATGCACGCCATAACCCATGAGATCCATTTCCTTCCAAATCCCAAGTTCCCCAGCATATATTCCAAAAATTGCCAATTGACGTGATCGTAGGCTTTTTCAAGGTCCACCTTACACACCACACTCACTTTATCAGACTTCAATCTCGAATCAATGCACTCGTTTGCTATCAGAACTCCATCCAGAATCTGTCTTCCTTTGATAAACACGCTCTGATTACACCCTATTAGGCTTTGAATGACACCTTTTAATCTTTTAGCAAGTATGCTTGTGATGATCTTGTAACTAGTGTTCACCAAGCTGATAGGTCTCAGGTCTTTAACATCTTTAGTCCCTGCCACCTTTGGGATTAAAACGATGAAAATACAATTGGAGTCCCGGTCCAACACTCCCTCTTTGAAGAATTCATTTATTAGCGCGATGAAGTCACACTTGATGATATCCAAACAAGTTTTATAGAACTCCACAGGGAAACTGTCAAGCCTAAGTGATTTATCGTTTTTCATGTTTGAGATAACATCCCAAACCTCGTCTTCTTCAACGGGTCTTTCCAGCCATTCGCCTTGTAACTCAGATAATCTATTAAACTGTAGTAAATCAGGTTTCGGTCTATCATCAGTTCTGTCAGTATACAATTTCGAGTAGAAATCCACGATCCTCTTAGCAACCGCCTTTTCTCCTTCCAACCACTCCCCATTCACCTACAGTCTCATGATGTGGTTGTTCCTGCCTCGAGCATTGGCCATGTTGTGGAAGAATTTTGTATTACTATCCCCTTATTTAAGCCATCTAATTTTGAATTTCTGCTTCCAACTGATCTTTTCCATAAGTGCCAACCACTGATATTTCTCACAAAGGTTTAGTCTTGTTGCCCTATCATCCACTGAGATAGGGTTCATCTCTTCCTTACGATCCAAGTCTTCAATTCTCGACAGAACCTCCTTTATCTGCGCATCCACCCTTCTGAAGAATTTTTTATTCCATTCTTTTAATGCCTTCTTTAAGGCCTTCAACTATTTTCTGAATACCTCCCTACTGATCTTGCAAATGAAAAACTCCTCCACCATTCAATTACCAACTCCTTAAAATTGTGTTGCTTCAGCCACATCACTTCGAAGAGAAACGAAATGGGGCCCCTACTGAATGGCCCTGTTTCCAACTAAATAGGGCAATGATCAAAAACTGGGTTTGGAATAGCCATTCGAGAAATCTGGCAGAACAATGAAGTCCAATTATCTGAAACCAAAAATATGTCTAATCTATTAAGGGTAGGTATATCGTGATGATTGGACCAAGTAAAGATTCTACCCTAGAAGGGATCTTTATTAAATTGTTTCGATTCACAAATTCCCCAAATCTCCTCATCCTTGTTGTTAGCCGCGATCTTCCTTATTTCTCACATACAAACCTAATAACGTTGAAATCTCCTCCCAAGCACCACAGATAGTTCCAATAACTGCCCACGCCATCCAACTCCTTCCAGAACTGCTTACGTTCCACTTTTTATTAGGACCGTACACTCCTGAGAATGTCCAACTATCTTCCTTCCAACACACCAACACAATATAGATACAGAAAAGGCTCCCAATAAAGAATCCTCCACCTCGATCACCCTTTTGTCCCAAAACACCCAAACTCCCCCTGTTGTCCCATTTGCTGTAAGAACCTTCCAACCCACATTCCCACCACCACAAATGTTACGTATCACCGCCGTATCCACTTAGTCTAATTTAGTTTCTTGAAGTATTACAATGTGTGGCTTATGTGCTTGAAGCAATGCCTTAATCAAAGCCCTTTTGATCTTGTTTTTGAGTCCACACACATTCTAAAAGAAAAGTCTAATCGTCATTCGCAACCTTAAGTTTCCTCCTGCTCCTTAAGACTAAGGACATTCCAGTATTGATCATATCCCCTGATTTTTGCAGTTCTTGGACCTCTTTAACCAATCTGACCCTTAACTTCTTCACTTTATTTTCATCCACCATCTCAATTCCTTTCCCTTTACTTCGACAACTTTGCTATCTTGTCTCCTCTTGATCCACCTCTGTACTTAGGATTAATTCCACCACGTCCCGGATACTCGCTTGTTCCTCGTCTTGTGGATCATAAAATTCGCCAATCCCAATCTGTTTCTTAAGTACCAGCTCTAATAGAATATTGGTACCTTCTGACAACCCTTCTGTAGTCAACCCAGTAGCCCAACTAACTTCACTCAGATTATAAATGATCCAGTCATCTAGTATTTCCACTATTTGATTTTTCGATCTATTCCTTCCCCAGCTCCCTGAACTCTCCTCTTTATCTACCATGTCTAAGGGGATGACATCCGTTTCAATTTCCACCTGTATGACGTCTCCTATAACAAAGCTATCGTGTTCTCCTCCATTTACGAACTCCCCACTATCACAACCATTTCTCCGAAGATCCAAATCTTCAACGAATTGTAGTAGCTATAGAAAATCTCCTGTCCCAAGGCATATGTTCCTCCCCACTTCCAATCATCTACCAACTCATGTTGCAACACTTCATATCTTCCGGACTGAGTTCCAACACTAGATAATCGCTTACACACTATCGGTTCCTCATGGACCAACACCATAGACCCTTCGACGATTGGTACTGTCTCTATGTGAAAGTAAATAATATAAAGGGAGAGAATTGTGTTCTTCTTCTCTGACTCTTTTAGAGAAAAAAGGCTTTGTATTTATTTACACAAGAGATTACAGACCACATCTTTTTTATTGATTCAACCAGCTGGATTTTCTATGTTTAGAATATGATTCACACTAATTTGGTGCTGAAATCAAGCAATATATCTATGGATTGAATCTTTGGTAATCCAGGAGATATGATTCAGTCCACTTTCCTTAACCATTCAATTTTCCTTAATAGTCCATTTTCCTTAACCATTCAGTTTTCTTTAATATGCCCTCTCAAACTTGACGTCACGGGTGTGATGGTGAGTTTGTTGCAAAGATGGTGGAAGCGGGTAGTAGAGAGACCCTTAGTTACGATATCAACAAGTTGATCCTTCGTGGAAATGAACCGAACTTGAAGATCACCTTTAGCCACTTTATCTCTATCAAAGTGGAAATCAATTTCAACATGCTTTGTTCGAGCATGGAAGACAGGGTTGACAGATAAATATGTTACGCCAATGTTGTCACACAATATAGTAGGTGAATGAGATAGGAACAAGCCGAGCTCATACAGTAGAGATTGAAGCCAAGTAAGTTCAGCAGCTGCCCCTGCTAGGGCACGATATTCACTCTCAGTGCTCGAACGGGCCACTGTCGGTTGTTTGCGAGATTGCCAAGAGATAAGATTGGAGCCCAAAAAAATTAGGTAGCTACCTTAGGATTTGCGGTCATCGAGACAACCAGCCCAATCGACATTCCTGTAGGCGGATAGATGGAGTGATGGACACCGATCAATGCGAAAGCCATGAGTGGCAGTATGTTTTAGGTATCATAAAATCCTTTTGACAAGTGCCCAATGATCTTCAGTAGGTTGTTGCATGAATTGACATGCCTTATTAACCGCGAATGAGATATCAGGCCTAGTGAGAGTCACATATTGGAGAACGCCAACGGTGCTACGATATAAGGTGGGATTAAGCATGGGAGTGCCTGAGTGCCTTGACAACTTGCTGTTTGATGCAATCGGAGTAGTGATAGGCTTTGAACCATCCATTTTTGTTTGACGAAGAATTTCATATATGTACTTGCGCTGAGAAAGGTGAAGGCTGGATGCCCAAAAAGTATTGTAATACACCCAAGTCCTTAATGAAAAATTCTTTCCCAAGCCGAGAGAGAAGGTAAGAGAGAGCTGTATCTTGATTACTAGTCACAAAAATATCGTCAACGTAGACAAGGAAGAAGATGATAATTCCATCGCGGCGGTAGATAAACAAAGATGTATTAGTTTTGGAGCCGACAAAGCCAAGTTCAAGAAGAAAAGAGCTAAGTCGATGAAACCAAGCACGTGGGGCTTGTTTTAGACCATAAAGTGACTTCCTTAATTGGCACACATGATGAGGATGTTGCTTGTCAACAAAGCCTGGGGGTTGGGCCATATATAATTCTTCCATTAAATTGCCGTAGAAAAAGGCGTTATTGACGTCAAGTTGGTGGATTGGCCATCCTTTTGAGACAACGATAGAAAGGACAATTCTAATTGTGGTTGGTTTCACGACTGGGCTAAAAGTATCTGTGTAATCAACTCCTTCTTGTTGATTATACCCTTTAGCGACTAAGCAGGCCTTATGACGTTCAATGGAACCATTCGCACAACGTTTGATTTTGAAGATCCATTTACTTCCAATGATTTTACGATGGCCCGGTGGAGGTGTGAGAATCCAAGTACCATTCCGTATGAGAGCATCAAATTCAGAAGACATTGCTTTTCGCCATTTAAGGAATTTGGAGGCTTAGGTAAAATAAGTGGGTTCAATGTCAATAGTATCAGGAGGAGCTAATGGATGTTTTGTGGCTGTATATGTTTGAAAGATAGAGGAAGACAAATATTTGTTGTTGGGTTTGTGGGTGCCAGCCTTAAGTCTGGTAGTCATATGATGAGTATGGGATGGTGGTGTTTGAGTGGGACAAGGCATAGGTAGAGATGTAAAGGGATTAGTAACTGCTTCATTGGACTGGGGGTTGATTATGTTAGTTGTACTAGGGGAGTTTGTAGAGGCAGTTGGATGAGGTAAGGATTGATTAAGGGAGTTGGTAGGTGTAGAGGCATGTGGGGGTGCACTAGGAGAAGTAGTTGGAGGGGAAGGCTGGTTTATATGAAGAGAAGAATATATTGGTGGTGGTGAGGTAGGATATGACATGGATATGGCTGGGCATTGGATTGAGGAATGATTTGGTATGGTAAAAGGGAATTTATCTTCATCAAAGATGACATGGCGAGTGATGATGATCTCAGGTGGTGAGACTAAAGCATTTGTAGCCACGATGGCGTGAACTATATCCGATAAAAACACACATGGCTGAGCGGTACTGTAATTTGTGAGAGTTATAAAGATGAAGTAAGGGATAGCAAACACAACCGAAAATGCGTAATGAGGGATAGTCCAGTACACCTCCATACAATTTTTCCCATGGAGATATATTATTAAGATTCTGAGTTGGAAGCCGATTAATGAGGTGAACTGTTACTTCAAATGCATGATTCCAAAATTGAAGAGGAATGGAACTATGTGCCATTAGAGATAGTCCCGTTTCCACTATGTGTCTATGCTTTCTTTCTGCAGTACCATTTTGTTCATGCGTATGAGGGCATGATACGCGATGTACGATCCCACAATCGCTTAAATACAATGAAAGTGAACGGAATTCTCCTCCCCAATCAGATTGAAACTCTTTAATTTTCTGAGAAAACTGATTTTCAACTAATGACTTGAATTTCTGAAAGGTGGATAATACCTCAGATTTATTAAAAAAAGGATACACCCATGTCAACTTAGAAAAATTGTCTAAGAATGGACATAATAACGATGTCCCTCTATAGATGGTATAGGAGAGACGCCCCATACATCGGAATAGATGAGATCCAATGGGCCACTGCTTATAGACATAGACCTTGAAAAAGGAAATTTGTGAGATTTGCCTAGTTGACATGCTACACATACTCCTGATCCTTTATCCGAAATGAGTGGAAGACCATGTTTGTTGAGAATTTGACGAATAGTACAAAATGCTGGGAAACCAAGCCAATTATGCCATTGTTTAAGAGATTGCATCTTGCCAATAAGAGATGTTTTATGCTTGTTTTCATGGTGAGGGACGAATTCATAAAGCCTATTGGTATTCAGTCTTTGATGGAGTATCTTCCCTGAACATCGATCTTTGATGGTAAAATGAGAAGGATGAAATTCAAAAAATACGTTATTATCTTGAGTAAAGCAAGAAACATATAATAAGTTTTTGGTTATTGCAAGAACATGTAGCATATCTTTAAGATGAAAATTAAAGGACTTTGTAGGCAAATTAGAGTGTCCAATATGATGTATGTCCAAACCTGTTCCATTTCCAACTTTCACCATCTCTTTACCATTATAATCAATGTGAACATTGAGATTGCTGAGTTCAGAAGTGATATGATTTGTGGCCCCAGAATCTGGATACCAAACCTTATGAGGATAATTCTGGGAAGTGTAAAGGGCATGAGATGATGATGCATTTGGGGTTGCATATAAGGCAGTTGGTGGAGTGCCATTATCTAGAAGAAATGCATGATTAAATTGGTGATGGCATTGTAAAGTAGTGTGACCAACCCGGTTACAAACTTGGCATAGGGATCGACCATTGTTTTGATTGAAATGTGGTAATGGTGTACCACGTCCATAGTGTTGGCTTCGTCCACGACCACGATGTTGATTGGGCCCCTTTCCTTTGAAATCTTGTTTCCCACGGTTTGGTGGGAACAAGGTTTTAACAGCAGCATTAATACTAATGTTGTTTGATATGTTACGACATCATTGATATGGATTTCTTCGCTTAGAAGAAGACCTTGTAGATCAAAGATTCAAATTTGGGCATCATGAGTGGTGACAGATGTCACAAATGGCGCTTATTCTGGACTTAGTCCACCAAGAACATACAAAATGTAATCTTCATCATCAACTGGTCTAGATGCCATGGCCAGTTGATCTGCAATAATTTTAGCATTTAAGAGATATTCTGACATTGTGTCACCGCCCTTCTTCATTTAATGGAGTTGCATTTGAAGTTGCATGATTCGTCCCTTTGAATGGCCGGCAAACGTTGCAGCAAGATGATTCCACACTTCTCGAGATGTGGTGAGTCCTACGACTTGAGCAGCAACAGATTCTGTTAATGAGGAAATGATCCAACTAAGTAGTAGTTGGTCTTGGCGATGCCATGCTATGAATTCAGGATTGATGTCTAAAGAGTTTTTATCTGTAAATTTAGATGGACATAGATTTGATCCATCCACAAACCCCATCAAATCATATCCTTTTAGCAATGGCAAAAATTGTGATCGCCATATGAGGTAGTTTGTTGGTGATAATTTGGTTGGAAGATATCGATGGATGTTGGTCGGAATGGTGGAGGAAATAGAAGTCGCAATGGTTGAAATATTGTGCAGAGCGTGAGTGCTCTGATACCATGTGAAAGTAAATAATATAAAGGGAGAGAATTGTGCTCTTCTTCTCTGACTCTTTTAGAGAAAGAAAGCTTTGTATTTACTTACACAAGAGATTACAGGCCACATTTTTTGATTGATTCAACCAGCTGGATTTTCTATGTTTAGAATATGATTCACACTAATTTGGTGCTGAAATCAAGTAATATATCTATGGACTGAATCTTTGGTAATCCAGGAGATATGATTCAGTCCACTTTCCTTAACCATTCAACTTTTCTTAATAGTCCATTTTCCTTAACCATTCAACTTTTCTTAACACTCTACATCATCTTCCTGATAGCCGATCTTATCTAGACCACCAGCCCCAACTGCCTCCATCTTCATCATGTCCTTAATGAGATCCCCTTCCAAGAATATAGGGCTCGAAGGTTTCGGCCCTACCAATCCACTGGCGCTTTCACTTGCTAAAACCCTATCTGTTGTAACTATAACACCCTCTTTTGTATTCACTTCTCTATCCGGACCAACTATTTGAGCCAAATCAGAAACAGACTGAATGCATACATTTGAATGCGTTGGACCTGGATTGTGCCTTTCAATCGTCTCGTAAGAGGGCTGAGTATTAAACGCTGGGCCTACATGGTTAGGCAGCTAATCTGTCTCACAATTGGGCAGGGAACTGCCCACTGCAAATGATGGGCCGCCTGATCCAGAGAATATCTCCACCTCACCAACGGGCTGCACATTAAGGACACTATGCGCTGGGCCTACTTTGTTAACCAACTCGACTATCTCACTATCGGGCTGTGGACTGCCCCCTGAATATAATGGGCCGCCTGATCCAGAGAACTTTTCCACTTCGTTTTCGGGCTGTTCGTTAAGCTGTTGGTTAATAGCTGGGCCCATGTGGTTAAGCAGCTGCTGGTATGTCTCACGATTGGGTTGGGAGGCGCCCATTGCATAAAACGGGCCTGGCCCAGAAATCTGCTCCATCCCACGATCGGCCCGAATATTAAACTCATGAATCAATGGACCACCAGGTCTAGTTGTTCGGTCCGTCTCGTATAAAGCCCACCGCGCTAGGCCCTACCGATGTTCCAACTCTGGTTTTGGCCCCCCCCCCCCAACGGTCTCTATCTGTCTAACCTTGATTGTTTCTCGCCTAGGTCTTTGCGATGCTATTACAGTTAGCATACCAAGCTCTTAGTCCAACCACCTGAACCGCATAAACACAAGGCAGACACAATTAATGATTTAAAATAGAGAGCTGTTATTGGCACCCCAACTTTTACTTATTACACCTCAATTTCCTAAATTATTTCTCAAACCTGAATTAAAGATTAAAACAGACCATTCATCAAACATTACAAAGGTTTGGGTATAATTATTATCTCAGTAGAACAAAACATTATAAGACTAATTCAAACAATTTCAGTAGTTATTTACAATTATGATCAGGCTCATATAAAATCTTAAACCCAAAAAATAGAAATCTAGTATAAAAAGAAAAAGAGAATCTTGTTGGGGTGCCGATAGAAGCTCTCTAAAAATAACATAAAAAGGGGGTCAACTGACCTATAATTTAACCCTCCTTCACCATTTTAACAGTTGTAACTTGTAAGGGCCTCTAACATTATTACTATATTTAGTGTGTAAGACTAGGATAGACAAATTCAGCACTAAGTACAAAATAAAGTGGTACTTATTTCTATGAATAGTTTAAATAGAAGATAAGATAAATTTGTTTGAGATATTTGGTGCATGTTGAAAGCTCTAAAAGGGGAGATAGGCTCAAAATAAAGTTGAATAGGAAAAATGGTTCATGAAGATAATGCTAACGATGATTTTACGTTGGATAAGTGATAACATATTATTATTAAAAAACTATATAAAAAAAAACATTATAACAGTTTTAAAAACGGTGTAAAAAACAGCAACTACTTACACATATGCCACAACAGAGATGGCTGAAATCTGGTATCACAACAATATCATGGCCTCCATTAAAATCATGGATTAGGAACAAGCATATAATAGGTAATATAAGGTCATTGGCATTTTATTAGATTTCCACAAATTTCAGAAATATTTCCATTTCCAAAGGAATTTGACAGGAAATATCACTTAAGCTTTCATTCCGTATATATTTGACAAACTATTTCATGAAACCACTGTTCATTTGTATTTGAATTTCGCTGTACAACAAATTTTGACTGAAATGTTGCAATATGCATTAATATAGTGCAATAATTGCTCGAAATATTTCAATTCTCAAATTTATGTCCCCCTATAAATGATGTGATTTTTCTAGCATTGTAAATAAAAAAATGACAAATCCACTATGATTGGTTGTTGGATATTTGTCACTCTAATCAATTGATAAAGTGGATCAAGAACATTTTTTTTCTATTTAAAGGTAATAAGGAAATTTTTAGAACAGTTTTTTTTCTTTTCGGTATTTTCTTGAAAAATGGGTTTCAGAGGTCTACGTGAAGGTGCCAACTTGCTAAGTTGGTTGAAGTGCGTGATTGTTGATACCACAACCTGGTTCAAAACCCGCCTTCACCTACTAACTCACTTGCTTGTTGAAAAAAAAGAGGCTTCAGAGGTCTATGTATCTATGATGCATTTACATTGGAACCATGCACAATTAAAGGATTTTGGATTGATAACTCAAAAAATATGAAAAACTTCAATTTGCTTTATTTTTGCCCCAATTATACATGGTTGTGCTTGATAATTTAACTTATTCAACAATTTAATAAAATTCAAAATTTCAAAACTGCAAGTTTTGGAGTATTAAATACAAAAGCTTAAATTTAAGTAGCACACTCACCTCCGAGGCAGTAAGTTTGGATCCTTAGGTAGCATCATAAGTTCAGTGTCATTAGTAGGAATCCATGCTAGGTGTTGAGGATGCTGCTCTCCTCCCACTGCCAAGGGTAAATGCATCCCAATCTGAAACTACAAGATCAAACTAATTTACGTGAGAACTTTCCCATTTCTGCACCCATAAACCAATTTAGAGAAATTTACAACAATAGAACAATTGTTACCTGATTAGTGCATTCTAGTGACACAAGTTGCTGCTTACCAAAATTTTCCTGCCAAGTTGAAGTAGATGGTATCAATGTATGACATCATCCTTTCAGGTCAATTACTAGACCTATAAATGATAGTTACGTTCTGTAATTTTAAATTAGAAGTTATTGATCTAAAATGTTTGGGGAGTAGAATGAAAGAAAAACGTATATGAGCAAAGCAGAATCATCAAATTTGTAATCAAAGAAACCAACTATATAAAATGTAGGCCTTACCTTATGTGTTCGAATGCGATTAAGCGATTCCTTGAGAGATTCTTGCATTGCCCTGAGATGTTCTGTATTGGTGATCTTATCTAGATGAGTCCAATAGCTGAAAGGATAAAACCATGTGGAATTATCATTCAAGGGAAAACAACCAACGCATGGATTTCCCGAATATACATTCATGACTACCATTACTGAAAAGGGCATTCCAAAGATTGAGTGCCCAATGTTCTATAACAAGTGCTTAGAATGGGAGTTCATACACCGTGAAGAACACCATAACCAAAAAGAAGAAAAACAGGCAGCAAGAATTTTGTGATAGATAAATTGTGAATCATGATGATACATAACAATTGCACCCAAAACTTCCTCAAACATTCTTAGCATAGCCTAAGCATTGGCATTTGTATTAGGTGAATTTCAGCTTAATAAAATTTACCATCCATCAAGCTAGATTGTAGAACACCAATAGAAGGCATAAGAATAAAAGATCCATATAAAGATTCAAAATTGGAAAAACACATAACTAAGCATACATGCATGAGTTTGATAGAAGATTTCAGCAACAATAACGTAACTGTTGATTTTATTTATTTTTGTTTTGTTTTTGATTTGGTTGGTTATGTATGTGATGGACTTTAGCACATCCAAAACCAAAAATTGACAATCACGTAGATCACACACATGATCACAAGAGTATACGATATGTAGCCATACCCACAAGTCAATACTAGAAGAGTAAAAAAACACAAAGAAAGAGACAAAAAAGGTTCGTTCTTGTAAAAACAGAACCTCCTATGTTTCCAATAAAGAGAACTCAATATACAAATAAAGGCAACATCCATAACCGATGAGGATATCATACATACAAATTTCAACTTAAGATTTTTACTTTATGTTTTATTTAAAGGTTTTAGTTACTTTTTTTATATTTGGATCTTATATTTGGGTTTATTTTTATGTTTTTAGTACATGATCTTAGTATAGTTGTTTTTTTTTTTATTTTTTATTTTTTTGTTGGGGGGGGGGGGAGGTAGTTTGGTAAATTTATTATGTCTTTTTATTAAAAGCTTATATAGGTCAAAAATATAAGGGAGATAAAATTGTGATAATTAGGAATTTTTGTAATTTTTTATCTTTAAGTTAAGGGTAGTTTAGGTTGTTTTATAAGTATATAAATAAAAAAAAAAAATCAATAAAAAAAAGGAGGCTGAGGTGACCTACCCACAGAGGTACAAGAAAAAGAAAACAAAAAAATTAATTAGACTCAAAGGCCCTGGTTGTAGGGGCGGAGCCAAGATTTTGCTCATGTGGGGCAACCAAGAGTAGAAAAAAAAATTCTAGGGACAATTAAGATAAATAAAATAGTTGTGGGGGCAACTAAGAGAGGGAAAAAAATTGTGGGGGCAATAGTGATAAATTTCTTTATCCGCCCCTAAAATATGTCGTAATAGCACATTAATCTGTAGAATTTGAAAACTCTTGTGGGGGCAAGAGCCCCCACTCTAAATCTGCCCCTGCCTGCTTGGTACCATGCAAAAGCTTTATACCACAAATAATTTGCAACACTGTTTAGGCTGCAAACTATTTGCTGAAATTTGTAAAGGGTTTAAGAGGTTCAAGCAAATAATTTTCAGAATGTAACCAAGCATTTGTAAATTAGATTCCAGCAAATCATTTGCATTATACCAAACATGGCCCAAATTACAAATTACATCCCATCTAATAAAAAAAAAATCATCAGAAAACACTCTCTTATACTCCTTGAAAACTTGTTCCCAAAAGAACAAGAATCCCAACACAGAGTAAGTTGTCATCCTGAAAAGAGTACTCGTTGTCCTCGAAAATCCTGCTATTCCTTTCTTTCCGCAACACAGGATAATTTAGATATTTCGATCTCTTTGCTTTAGGGCTTTTTTTAGTATTTAAATACTTTTATATTATTTACAACAAATTATTGATTTTTTTTACTGGACCTAAACCACTTTAAACCTTGTTTTTCCAAGCCCTACTTGCTGTTTAGCACCTAACCAACAACCCGAAACCTAACCGTCTTCCGTTTTTTAAGCCTAAAACTTCTCAAGACCTTATTAATTTGCTGCCCAACAAATCAGCACTACTTCTTTGGTTATTTTTGCATTGAAATTGAGCTTGGAAATATGTATTGAGCATCTAATTGAAACCCTGGCTTAGAGGAAGGCTTTACGTATGGTCTTAGATTCATTATCCTAGGGATTATCTTCATGGTCTTGCATCAACTTAGGTGGAGTTCAATTTAAATAGGAAATCTTTCAAAGCCAAGTAATAGGTCTCTTTCATGTAGAAGGAATGAAGCATGCTAGAGCTTTCGGAGGGAAGGAAGTAGGGATAGATTCCCTTTTTGTGATGTCCACTTTAAGAAGAGTTCAAAGGGGTCTTCTTAGAAACTTCTTCGAAAAATTTCACCTTTAGATGGGAATATATTATTTCATCTGATAAGAGTATGAGCTTCATTGTATTTTTGGTGTTTGCACCAACATGATGGTCTTGTTTTTTAGTTTTTCCTCTTTTCCTTGGGTTGCTAAGTTGTTAGTTTTCTTAACCATTGCTTTAGCTTCCACTTCTGCCTTTTTTTTCCCTTCTGTTGGTTAATGAAACTGCCTTGCATATCCAAATGAAAAGTGTATGACAACTGAATATGACTAGTTCTCAAGCTATTGATAAGAAAATATATGTAATAATTCGATATGAAACTGTCATTTATGTTTCGTTGAAATGAAGTTAGATCATCCAATGAACAAGAAGTTTGTCATGAGAATTCAATTGAAGATGCTTTAAGTCAGTCTTGTCTCACAAAAATAATGTCAGATTTTAGATATAATGCAGTGGAATCAATTATCCCATTTTGGCTGGTTTTTCTCTTTACATGACATCTAGTACGTACCTTACAATTTCTAAGGCTGAATCCTATATTTATTCTATGATCATATCACCTGATTTTTCCCCAAGAAATCATTGTTTTCATTGTCAAGAAACTGTTGGGTTATGTCTTCTATTCTTATATATGGAGATTGTCGTGGATTCAAATCGGATCTTTTGATGATCCGTTAACGACCCATTTAATTTGTAACATGTGGAGTTTGCACGTTGATTATCGGGGGTCTGGGGACGAAGCCATATACCCCGAGTAGGAACTATGCTATGATGGATGTTATTAAGTGAGAGAAACCATGCTATGTGTGTGTGTGTGTGTTTGTTTAATTTCTTTCAAATATATAAATAAGATTTATTTAATATTTAAATGATTAGTTTTATATATTTTAAAATTAGTTAAAAATGTTTTTTCTTTTAAATTACTCCAGATTCCTTGAGATCCATACCACAAGCAACCTTAAATTACATAATATACAGAGGACATAACAACTTTAAATTTAATTTATATATATATATATATATATATATATATATATATATATATATATATATATATATTATTTTATTTTTTAATATTTTTATATATTTAAAACAAACGTAATTTTTTTTATAAGATTCGTTGAGTGGAAAGGAAAGTTCATCGACCAATTAGAATGTGTAATTGACTTTTACAATAATTTGTTTTCTTTATAGAGAAATTATATTGCCACACCAACTTTTACTAAAAGCACCTAAAGATGTGTGCTAAGAAGATTAATGTCATTGGCGTGCTCTTAGAAAAATTTCGTGCGGCCTTAGACTCTCTCTTATTATAATATACAATGATCAAAATACCCTATAAGGGTACTTTGGGTAATCTTGATGGCTGCACAAGTAAGTTAAATTTCAGAAGCAAACCATTTTAGATGAAATTACAAAATACACTTAATTGCTCTTCCATCTGGACTTACCAAGTCAAATAAAATTAAAACTCGAAATATATTTGAAACCTTCACATATCATAGGGAAACTGAATTTAATTTTTCTCAGTCAGACTTCATACATTAGTTTGGCTTACGGTTCTTGATTCATATTTTGATCAAGTATTTGTGATCTCTAAGGTAGATTATATTTTGACAATCCTGTCAAGACACATATCCTACTTTTAGGTGGGGTGTCGAAAAATTTTCACCCACAATTATTAATTTTCTATTAAGGTGAATTAATAGATGCTAAATAATAAAAATTATATTTTATATATATAAAAAATATTTAATTATTAAAAATAGATTATTTTGTTTCAAAAATAATTAAAACTGAATGACTTGGCTAAATTTTCATAAACTTGACCGAGATTTTCAAAATATTATTAGGTGATTCATTTTGGATCTTGAGTGAGTCAATTTCACCGGTGATACACAATGAATTTCTTGTAATCCACCAAATTGTCATGGGCTCCTATAAGTTTCAAAACCATAGCATATGAACACACAGAAATATTGCTATGTGATCCACTTTCGTTCTTTGTCTCAAAAAATAAGGAAAATAAACCAAATCCTTTCTTGATGAATGTAAGTGTTTGTTCTATAGAAATCATTGAGATGCTTATTATAGACAATGTAGTAGATATTGTCATTAATTAATTTTTTCAATTGTTATTATAACAATCAATTGAAATTATGCCCATTTGAAGTTAATATTGAGTGAATAAATGTCTTTTCCCCCCTAAATTTCTTATTGTACAGCCTGACCCAAACTACGGGTCCAAGTGAACCATATTATTTAAATTAGTTACTTTCTATAACTATTAGTGTATGTGGCACCATTTATTTATTATTATATTATTTTGAAGAAATCTAACATGGTTCAACAAATAGATGTCATTTCTAAGGTAAATACTAGATGATTGAGGGTTAGTTTGATCAAAGGCATTTAAGTAGTTTCCATAAGTTTGTTTTGTGGTTGGCGAAATTGAAAAATAATATACATATCATAAGGATTGTAGAGTTTGAAGATGATTATTTTTTGTGAAAAGATCATGGTTTTGGTTACAAATTAAAAAAATGGCATTATTGTCATTTGTTATTAATTTATTAGAGAAGATTGAGATCAAGAGGAGCATATGATCAGTTTGGAACATAGCTGTATCCCAACTATTCTTGGAAGGTAATCACTAAAATATTTAAAGAATTGAGGGGCAACCATATTTGAAAAGTTCAAGTTGGCCATTTGCCCCCACTCCACCTCATTTTAATTGGATATTTAATTTGATTTTTCATTTTAATGGGTTATGTAATTTTTAATTTAAGTCGATTTTATTTTGATTTTGTTGGTTGGTTAATTTTTAGTTTGTTTTTTTATATTAAATGTGGTTGCTTTCATTTTAACTGTTAGATTTTAATTTTAATTATTTAGTTTTAATTGTTGGAATTTTTAATTTGAATTGTTTAGCTTTAATTGTTTGGATTTTTAGTTTTAATTGTTTGGATTCTTTAATTTGAATTGTTTAATTTTTATTGTTTGGATTCTTTAATTTGAATGGTTTAATTATTTAATTTGAATTTTATTTTTAGTGTAGATTGGATTTTGATTTTGATTACCTTTTCCTAAGGATTGGGATTTCTAAGTTGAATTTGGATGTTGAGGGGCCTTTAAGTCATTTTTATGATTTTTCTTAAATTTCTCAATTTTTGTCGATTTGGATCCCGTGAGACTCGAAATCACATTTTGAGTGCAATGGAGTTACTTACGAGATTTTTCAGAGGTTCGAAATTTATGAAGGGTAATTTTGTCATTTTGCCAATTTTTGAGGATTTTTACGAATTCTACCATGAGGTTTCTTTCAGTCCCAACATGATTATTTCTATGTTTCAAAGTCATATTTTTCTAGTGTAGCGAGGTCTCTAAGTTCTTGAACTGTGTATTAAACCTAAAACGTACATACTTGCTAAATCAGGTGTAAGGTGTAGCGATCCTAAGCATGCGTACATTTCTATGTCGAGTTGTAACGAGTAGAGGAGATGAAAAGAGTGGAAACGAAATGAATCAATGACAGTACTTACAAGCCTTTGAGTTCTTTATGCTCATCATTAGGAATTTACGGTAATTAGGTGACGAATTGTCGAATTAGGCAGATGCAAAAATGGGGTGTCTACACATACATTCCGCTACCCCATTCTGTTGCGGTGTCTTTTTAACGGTGAAATGTCGAACAATACCCTCATTCTGACATACATGCAGGAACAGATCACTAGTATACTCCTTGCCGTTATCTGAACGGAGCATTTTGATCTTTTTGCCAATTTGAGTTTCCATAGCCTTCTTCCACCTCAAAAAATATCTCTAGGACTTCATCCTTACATTTCATGGTATATACCCACACACGCCTAGAATAATCATCAACAAAAGATACAAAACAATGCATACCTCCAAGCAATGCATTGTTGGAGGGTCCCTAAACATCTGAGTGAACATAATCGAAGATTCCACAAGTACGATCGATAGCTGTGCCAAACTTCACCCTTGTCTGCTTGCCTAGAACACAATGCTCACAAAAATCTAACTTGCACATCTTAGCACTCTTCAATAACCCTTGGTTTACTAGAACATGCAAAGACTTCTCACCAGTATGTGCCAATCGCATATGCCACAACCTTGTAGTATCTTTATAAGTAGTTTCCACATTCCCCGCAGTAGCAACATCTCCCATAACAACCTCACCATCCAAATAGTAAAGATTATTATTCCTCCTATACCCTTTCATAACCACCATGGATCCTTTAAGGATCTTCTTCACACCATTCTCAGACACAACTTTGCACCCTTCAACCTCAAGAGTGCCTTTCGAGATGATATTCTTTTTCAAAGTAGGAACATAACGAACATCTTTCAACTCCTTAACTGTACCGTTGTGCAACTTAAGACGGAGTGAACCTATTCCCAAAATGTGACAGGACTGATCAGTTCCCATCAACACAGTACCACAATCTAGCTTCTTAAAGCTATAAAACCACTCCCTTTCGGGACATATATGATGGGTAGCACTTGAATCCAAAATCCATCCCTTCGAATTAGCAACACACACTCGACGATACAACCAAAGAAAAATCAAAATCAGAACCGTCCTCATGATGAGTAACATTCACTGAGGAACCCTCTTTCCCACCTTGCTTCCTTTTCAGGAGGACAGGGCAATCCTTTTTCCAATGTCCCATCTCCCGACAGAACGCACATTGATCCTTGGCTAATTTCTTCTAATCAAAACTGCAATCTCTCGATTTCGATCGAGAGTTGTTACCACTAGATTTCTCTTACTTTTTCTCCTTATACCGACCACGATCTACAGACCTCCCGCTTGTCACTAATACTTTTGACACCACCTGGTCACCATCGCGTTTCTCCTCTTTCCTGTACTCATTGTTGACCACCGCCGTCGTAACATTTGTATACTTCAAAGTATCCTTCCCATAGGTTATCGTAGTAACAAAGTGCTTATATTCCCCAGGAAGTGAGTTCAAGAACAACAAAGCTTTGTCCTCATCACCAATAACCTCTTCAAGATTTGCCAAGTCTGCAAGTAACTTGGTGAAATCATTCAAATGCTTAGACATAGAAATACCCTTCCTCATATTGAATCGATAAAGCTTCTTCTTCAAATGGAGACGATTTTGAATACTCTTAACCAGATACTTCTCTTCCAACATCGACCACATAGTCTTAGCCAAAGTCTCATTCATAACTTGGTACTTTATGTCATACACCAAACATGACCTAATTTGTCCACATGCCCTTTTATTCATCTTACGCCAAACACTATCATCCATCTCCTCCGGTTTTTCTTCCAACACCTTGTCCAAATCGAGTTGACAAAGGGCATCAATGATCTCACATCTCCACATGTCGAAGTTGTTTGTGCCAATAAATTTCTTGACTTCGATCTTAGCATTAAAAAACATCATAGTTGTGTTACCCTTTTTACCACTTGCTGAAGCAATAGAACTATTCTCTGATTCATTAGAATTCACCATAGTTCTTTCAATTTTCATAAACTAATCACCAATCCAATGAATCAAGGTAAAACCAATTACCTTAATTCTTGATGAACACCAAGAAGCTAACCTCGGCGCTTTGATACCAATTTGTCGAGTTACGCAGCAACAAAAAAAAAAGGGTCAATACGAATATTAGCTTTACAAAATAATGAACAAATCATGCATATAACAAGAGCACACACAAGGTTTGTAGTGGTTCGGCAAATTGCTTACATCCATGTGCAAATGGAGAGGGATATGATTGATGATATGAAGGGTTCGCTCAAGAACCAGAGAGAGTTTCTGTTCTCTCTATTGTTTTTTTTTTTTTTCTCTCTGTTTTCTCTCTCTATTTTTATTTTCATTTTTTATTACTTATTTATAAGTAAATAAAATCAATCGACAATAGAGAATGAGTATCCTATTAGGAAACTGATTTATCTCTGATTCGGTCTTGAATCGTAAGTCCATTGCAATTCTGATTGAGCTACGTTTCAGCAACAGATTGAGCTACGTTTCAGCAGCGTTATCTTGAAGAAGAATTGTTCTTCCAATAGGATTCTGATTGAGCTACGTTTCAGCAGCATTATCTCCAATAGGATTCTTTCCAACAGAATGGTATCCCAAAGAAAAAGTAGAAAGAAGTAAAGCAACCAACTTTACTCCATGAGGAGTGCAAGTATCAATCCTTTTGCACCATTTGTTGTCTCAAGCCCAAACCTCTGTTGCTGAAACAGTCATCCTTGACTCCACAATTTTTTATCTTGGGAATTGTCCATGTTTTAATATGACAATGTCGAGAAAGGGAAAAACTACAATAAATGTTGGTCAGGTAATAGTGTCCAATAAAATCAAAGGCATTTCTTATCGAATATTGAGATCAAGGAGTATTTCATCACTTTAAAAAATAAAGGGATATATCAAATATTCACTAAAATGTGGCGGGATATATATAAATTACCCATTATTTTCATCCTTGCCTTAATCATTTGAAGAAAATCCCAGATTGTTTTATTCAAAATTCTCTCATTTTGCATCTCCTAAAAAATCTTATATTTCATTAAAATTTGAAGGTTGAAGTAGATATAATATCTTAAGGTTGAAGATGATTGTTTTGAAAGAAATTAAATCAAGGGCCGAAGATGTGATTAATTTTAAGGGAAAAAGAAGTGTATTTCAAACCTTAGGACAACATGGTCAAAATTTGTATTTTGCACTTTTAATATCAAAGTCATTTTTAACATATTTAGTAATAGCTTTTTAATCGTTTAAAAAATTAATTGTCAACCAAAAACACTTTTTTTCATTTAATAGCCTAGAAAAGTGTATTCTCCCAAAAAAATAAGATGATTCCACAACATATTTTGATTTTATATATATATATGGGTAGCGTTCAATGGCTAACTTTTTAGCAAACTTTTTGGCAAAACATTTTTCAAAACATGAGTTAGAGGTTTTGGAATGGGCTGATTTTTGGAGAGGATGATCTCCACGGTGAGGAGATCATCATCACCAAAAATCAGCCCATTCCAAAACTTCTAATCCCATCAAAAACAGTTTACAAAAAATGGACGGTTCACGATTTTTCAACACCGGTAAAACCCACCCTTTTCCAATTTTTGAGTTTTTATTTATTTATTAAAATACATGAAAAGATTGACTAAAAACTTGAGATAACGACTTGTTTAAATGATTTTAACCCAAAAGAACCACTATACGTCAATTTTCATCCAAAAACTAAGAAAAAAGTGAAAAAAAAAACCACTAGTTTTTTTATGTACATCTTCAAAAAATTTGAAAAAAACCCTTGAAGATGATTTTTTTCTTCTTTTTTAAATGCTTTCTGATGAAATAGAATCTCCAAAACTCGATTGAGGTGTAAAAATCCACTTTTTGGATGAATACGATGAATTCGAATGGTTAGGGCATTCCATTGTGAGAAATGTGGGAAATCAGGTGCATGGACCATTTACAAATATAAATTTATTAAATGTCCTGCCAAGTAACCACTAAAAACTTAAGGACTATTTAGAAAGAATTCCTTCTGCGAGGGTCCTTTAACTAGTTTTCCCTTTTATCTAAGTAGGATGTCACTGGGGTAATAGTGAAAGGAGGTTGCTAGATTAGAATATCAAATTGTTGATCTTCCTCATATGAAGACCATTTAATAGTTTGAATCTAAAGATGATGAGTAAGGACAATAATTAAACTCAAAGTAAAAGTTAAATCAATTATATTTATGCATTATTCTCATGTAACAATCAAATCATTTTCTAGAAATCACTAATAAATCTAATTCTTTTAATGAACATTCACCAAGGATGGGGTAGATGAAAAAATTGCAATGAGGCAAGTTGGCTTAAAAGATTACTAATGAGCTAGTCTAGATTTTGACAAATACCCCATATGACCTAGTCCAATAATTATAAATAAAATTTATTTAATCTTTGGAATTAGTGTCATATTTTAAAATTAATTAACAAGATTTTTTATTCTAAAGTATTACAAGCTCTCCTTGAGATCTACACCATATGAAACCTTAAATTATATAAATACACTGGTCCTAACAACTCCAAATTTAATATTTGTTTTATTTATTATTTTTTTATATTTTTAAAACAAACAACAACTCTTTTACAAGATATAATTTAAAGGAGAGGAAAGTTCGTCCGCCAATTAGGATCTTTTGCCATAATTTTTTCTAACATACGAGGACCATAGACCAAAATACCCTTAAAGGGTACCTTAAATTCTTTGTCAACATGCATGAACTATCAATAATTTTCTAGTCATCCTTTAATAAGTAGGGGTCAAGTTAGAAACTAAAGTGGGAAAAGGAAGAAAAGAACATTGAATGCTTGGTCCATATGTTATTGAAATTTGAGAAGGAGAAGGCTTGCTTGTTTGATCCATCAAAGAAGGGAAAATGGCGATCAATTCATGTTTCAATGCAACATCTGATGAAAACATGTATTCTTCACCAATTCCTTTGATTGGCTTATATACAGCGGTGGCCACTTCTATATGTTTTCTGTTTATGATTTGTGATCTATTAAATGGGCTGCGTTATAGGAAGCCATGGATTCCTTGTCGATCCTTCTCACTCAACTCACTTACACTCACTCTTCTCGCCATAGCTACAAAGCTGCATGTAGATCTTACTAGTTCAATGCCTTCTGCCCAAGATCAACTATCCAAACTTACTGGCACTGTCTTAATATGCATTTTGATGAGTTTTTTCTCATCTTCACTCCTAACTCAGAGTGATTCTGAATGTTTTTCCAATATCATGTCCTTGAGCATTTTCGTTGTTACTGTGATTGTCAATATTTGTATACAGATTGTCATTGGTGTGATCTTCTCATTCCTTGCAGAGCATGTCATAATTATGTCCTGCATGCTATTCTTGCTCGGAATGGTTTGGTCCTTGTTCAAATTAAATCACCCTCTTGATATCTCCCCATATTCAAACACTGATGATCAACTTAAAATGAGTAACTTTCGAAATTCAGAGAGTAAGAATATGGCACATGGATTGAAATTGTTTTATGTATCCCACTATAAAAACAAAGCTGAGCTGGAACTCGATGATAGCATAGTTTGGATCGGTATCGGCATGTTGACCACACTTTGCACACTAGTTCTCTCACAAGCCGCATTTCGATCGCTTTTTCTTAAAGAGGTGGAGTTTCAATATGGAATTTCTGCTTATAAATGGTCAATGTGGATGGTGGTTTCAACTCAAATTATCACTGTCCTAATAGGAAGTATAGCAAGTGTATTGAGATGGTGGTTTGGATTCAAAATCCAGTACGAAATAAAATTTTCTGATATTTACTTCTTCCCTTCTTCCTGGGTTTCATCGTCTTTGATAAAGCTCCGCAGTCAGGCATTTTTCAAAATCTCTAGAATGAGCCTCATGTTTATCTTTCAAACGATCGCAACGTATGGCACGTGGATATTATACATGTTGACCGTAGTATTGTATTTCTTGGCTTATCTTGTATCTTTAGTGTTAATGCCGTTTTTGATGGCAACCTCTAAAGTTTGTTTTGGTAAACAAAGAAACAATGAAATAGTCCATATGGATGTGCAAGAGTGGATACAAGGAAACGGCGAAAAAGAGATAAAGAGATTGATGGAGAAACATGAAAAGGATTTTCCGACTCATCTAATCCAATTGCTTTCCCAAACTACTCCATCTGAAGAGTCAACTACCAATACGGTGTCCAGTTCATATGAGAACAAATTCTCTTATCTTTTATTGGTAATCATTGCAAGAGTTGCTATCATAGCACTACCAGATACCCTTATTTCTTCTCTAGTTGAATGCTTAGACGAAGCCTTCGAAATCATTTGTTTCATTGACGAGAAAGTGAATGCCAAAGATAAAAATTGCAAGAGCAGATGTGCAACGGCAAAAGAATTGTGGATGAATAGAGACAATGCATGCCATTGGTTTCATACGAGATTCATTAAACCCACGGTTAAAAACTGTTATTCACCATCGTTTAAGAAATCTATGGATGGAGGTTCTCGATCGCAACTTCAATTGGACATACGTTGTGCACTTGAGATTATTAAAGAATTAAAAGTGACATCTGGTGAAACTTGGTATTTCATTGATAAATATCTAGATCCAAGCGAAGTTATAGACATCTTCTATGAGTTTATCATTGGACAAGAGCCTCAAAGAACATACACGTCAACCAACGAGTTATATGTTCACATGGAACACATATTTGTGGACATATTGCACTTTTTCCTCCCTCAACTCCCACTTGCCATATTCAAACATGTTCTCGAGGGTCCCATTATAGAATGTGAAGAAAGAGCAAGATTTGTCTTGAAATTCCTTTGCAAAGTTGAATCGTTAGAACATAAAATTCATTGGTCATTTCTAAATGGAACTAGCATTACTAGCTTTATAACCGCTGATCCTGCAATAGACAGTTAGCATATCGAACCAGTGGAATAAAATGTAGATATTACTCATACAATGAGTGAAGTTTGGGAAATTCTAGAACTTGTTTGAACAATATGTCATGTAAGTATATTTTTTGTTTTTAGTTTTAATTTTTAATTTTACAGTATTGGTTGAACAAATTTCTTCTTTTTTTCCTTAATTATGACGATCGTTTATTTTGATTAATTAGTTATCTAGTCCCATGGATCCTTCTACATGTTGTGGCGTGTGGATGCTTTTTTAATAGACAGAGTCCTAGCATACATGTTGGAGAACATTGATGCTTTATGAGGCTTTATTACTTTCAGATCAGTTCGTTCACTCAATTCTATTTCAAGTATGTCCAGGCTCGCATGTTGTGCAAAGTGTCATGTACTTTTTATTTTTATTTTAAATTTCTTTTTATTTGTGTTCATCATAGTTCCTGTAGCTTTCCCTTGTTTGGTCTAAAAGGGAACAAGATTAAGAAACATATTTGAATATTTGTAATGTATAATTGGATGATGCAAAATATTGGTAGTTTGTGTTTGTCTCTTAGGCATATATCCGAGTAGGAACTATGCTATGATGGATGTTATTATGTGAGAGAAACCATGCCATGTGTGTGTGTGTGTGTGTGTGTGTGTGTGTGTGTGTGTGTGTGTGTGTTTGTGTAATTTCTTTCAAATGTATAAATAAGATTTATTTAATATTTAAATGATTAGTTTTATATATTTTAAAATTACTTAAAAATGTTTTTTCTTTTAAATTACTCCAGATTCCTTGAGATCCATACCATAAGCAACCTTAAATTATATATATATATATATATATATATATATATATATATATAGATATAATATTTTTAGATATTTAAAATAAACATAATTTTTTTATAAGATTCATTGAATGGAAAGGAAGGTTCATTGACCAATTAGAATGTGTAATTGACTTTTACAAGAATTTGTTTTCTTTATAGAGAAATTCTATTCGCACACCAACTTTTACTAAAAGCACCCAATGATGTGTGCTAATCTTCATTAATATCATATCATTGGGGTGCCCTTAGAAAATTTTGGTGCAGCCTTAGATTCTCTCTTTTTATAATATACAATGATCAAAATACTCTATAAGGGTACTTTGGGTATATTGACTTTATCCAAAGGAACCCAATTCTTATGGATATTATGAACTATTGTTTTTTTTTTTTTGTTATTATGAACTTTTATTTTTTTGTTAGTAATCTTGATGCCTGCAACTCCTGCACAAGTAAAATAAATTTGGGAAGCAAACCATTTTAGATGAAATTACAAAATACACTTAATTAAAAATTTGCTGAAATTACCCTTCCATCTGGACTTACCAAGTCAAATAAAATTAAAACTCAAAATATATTTGAAACCTTCACATATCACCGGGAAACTAACTTTAATTTTTCTCAGCCAGACTTCATACATTAGTTTGATTAGAGGTAAATTGGCTTACGGTTCTTGATTCATATTTTGATCAAGTATTTGTGATCTCTAAGGTAGATTATATTTTGACTATCCTGTCAAGACACATATCCTACTTTTAGGTGGGATGTTGAAAAATTTTCACCCACAAGTATTAATTTTCTATTAAGGTGAATTAATAGATGCTAAATATAAAAAAATATTTACTTATTAAAAATAGATTATTTTGTTTCAAAAATAATTAAAACCAGATGACTTGGCTAAATTTTCATAAACTTGGCCGAGATTTTCAAAATATCATTAGGTGATTCATTTTGGATCTTGAGTGAGTCAATTTCACCGGTGATACACAATGAATTTCTTGTAATCCACCAAATTGTCATGGGCTCCTATAAGTTTCAAAACCATGGCATATGAACACTCAGAAATATTGCTATGTGATCCACTTTGGCTCTTTGTCTCAAAAAATAAGGAAAGTAAACCAAATTCTTTCTTGATGAATGTAAGTGCTTGTTCTATAGAAATCATTGAGATACTTATTATAGACAATGTAGTAGATATTGTCATTAATTAATTGTTTCAATTGTTATTATAATAATCAATTGAAATTATGCCCATTTGAAGTTAATATTGAGCGAATATTTGTCTTTTCCCCCTTAAATTTCTTATTGTACAGCCTGACCCAATCTATGGGTCCAAGTGAACCATATTATTTAAATTAGTTACTTTCTATAACTATTAGTGTATGTGGCACCATTTATTTATTTATTATTATATTATTTTGAAGAAATCTAACATAGTTCAACAAATAGATGTCATTTCGAATGTAAATACTAGATAATTGAGGGGTAATTTGATCAAAGGCATTTAAGTAGTTTCCATAAGTTTGTTTTGTGGTTGGAGAAATTGAAAAATAATATACATATTATAAGGATTGAAAAGTTTGAAGATAATTACTTTTTGTGAAAAGATCATGGTTTTGGTTACAAATTAAAAAAAAATGGCATTATTGTCATTTGTTAGTAATTTATTAGAGAAGATTGAGATCAAGAGGAGCATGTGATCAGTTTGGAAGATAGCTGTATCCCAACTAATCTTGGAAGGTAATCTCTAAAATATTTAAAGAATTGAGGGGCAACCACTGTACAGGGGTATTTACAATATTTGAAAAGTTGAGGTTGGCCATTTGCATGCGACTAAATATTTAATTGTTGAGCACATGCTTGGGTGGTTGATTGAGCAGCCCGCCAAAGAAAAAATAAATAGTGATGCTAAATGAACGCTGTTTTTGGCTAACGTCCCTTTCTCTTTTCTGCCCGTAGTGAAAAAAAACAAACTTTCTGATTTGATCACCTTGTGACATTCAAAAACATGATCCGATGCAATGGAGTTGTAGGGGACAAAAGTATATGAACTTTCATTTTTTTTTTTTTTCTTCTTTTAAATAGTTATTTTTCACCATTGAATTTTATTTTTAAATATGGGTGCTTGGCCGTCCATTTTGGACACGTTGGATCAGCTCAAAGAACAATATTTTTTTAATTTCGTCTTTTCTTACTATGAATATTTTCATGAAATCTAAAAGTCTGTGTTGTTAGATTGTCAGTGTGATAATCAATGTGAGCCCAACGACCCTTTTTAAGTTTTGAAATCTACAAAAATAAATATGTGGGCAACGTACAAGAGAGAGAAGCTCTCTCTATTGCTGATGTCATTGCGACACATGGCAAATGTTTGTTGGGTTGTGAGCTGACGTGTCATAGGGCCTCTGGGGCGTTAGTCAAAAACGACGTTCATTTAGCATTTCTCAAAAAAAAAAAAAAAAAAAAAACAAACAAACAAACAAACAAACAACAAACAAAATTGATTAACAAGTTGTCTTGGATGAGTCAAATAAAAACATTTTAAAATGAATAAATTTTTTAATTTTTTATTCTGTACAAAAGTCTTGTACCCAAAGAAATAACTTTTTTGACATGTCTAGATGCATTTTTGAGCTCATGAAGAAAGTAGACAAGTTGATTAAATATTTTGTGGAGTTGACTTAATGACTTGATTCAATTTAATTTTTGGGGCCTATTCACCTCAAAATTCATTTAAGTCCACTTGGAAACATTTTAGTTAACTCGATGAATTTTAAAATTCTAACTTAAACAATGAAATTTTTAGTGAATCCAAAGAATATTTGACATGGGAGGGCACTGAAACAACCATTTTCAAATTTTTTAATTTGATGGTGCCTCATGATTCAATGGTTTTACCTAGGGAAAATTACTATAAGGACCCTTGCGGAAGAGTTTCTTTCTAAATGATCCATAAGTTTTGGGTGTTAGTTTGACATGACATTTAGTAAATATTTTCCTTCTTAATGGTCCCTCGTACTATCGAGTTCATAATTTTTATTGTCGAACTCAACGCTTTTTTAATTACTGTCTAGTTCACCAATTTTATTAAATAAAAAGTGGTGAACTCAACACAGGTAAAACCCTCCCAATTTCAGTTTTTAAGTTTTTTGACTAAAATACATGAAAAGATTGACTAAAAACTTGAGATACCGACTTGTTTAAATGATTTCAATCCAAAAGAACCATTATACATCGATTTTCATTCAAAAACTAAGAAAAAGGTGAAAAACCCCAAGTTTTTTACGTACATCTTCAAAAAATTTGAAAAAACCCTTGAAAATAGTTTTTTCTTCTTTCTTAAATCCTTTCTGACGAAATAGAATCTCCGAAACTTGATTGAGGTGTAAAAATCCAATTTTTGATGAATACGATGAGTTTGAACGGTTAAGGCATTCAATCGTGAGAAATATGAGAAATGAGGTGCATGAACCATTTAGAAAGAAAATTTTATTAAATGTCCTGCCAAGTAACCACGCAAAACTTAGGGACTATTTAGAAAGAATTCCCTCTCCGAGAGTCATTTAACTAGTTTTCCCTTTCATCTAGGTAGGACGTCAGTGGGGTAATAATGAAAGGAGGTTTGCTAGATTAGAATATCAAAATATTTATCTTCCTCATATGAAGACCATTTAACGATTTGGATCTAAGGATGATGAGTAAGGACTATAATTAAAATCAAAGTAAAAAATTAAATCAACTATACTTATGCATTATTCTCATGTAACAATCAAATCTTTTTCTAGAAATCACTAATAAATCTAATTCTTTTAACGAACATTCACCAAGAATGGCGTAGGTGAAATTGCAATGAGGCAAGTTGGCTTAATTAATTAACAAGATTTTTTATGCTAAAGTATTACAGGCTCTCCTTGAGATCTACACCATAAGAAACCTTAAATCATATAATACACAAAGGTAATAACAACTCAAAATTTAATATTTGTTTTATTTATTCAATGGAGGGGAAAGTTCGTCCGCCAATTTTGATGTTTTGGCAGAATTTTCTAGTCATCCTTAAAAATTAGGGGTAAAATAGAAAATTGTCCTCAAGTTAGAAAATCCGTTCTGACGAAATAGAGTCTTTAATTGAGATGTCAAAAATTCAATTTTTGGATGAATATGATGTGTTTGAACAGTTAGGGCATTCAATTATGAGAAATGTGGGAGATGAGGTCCAAGGACTATTTAAAAAGAAAAAGTTTATTACATGTCATGCCAAGCAACCGCTAAAAATTTAGGGATTATTTAAAAAGAATTCCCTCTATGAGGGTCCTTTAACTAATTTTCCCTTTTATCTAGGGAGGATGTCAATGGGGTGATAATGAAAGGAGGTCGCTAGATTAAAATATCAAAATTGTTGATTTTCCTCGTATGAAAACCATTTAATGGTTTGGATCTAAGGATGATGAGTAAGGACAATAATTAAAATCAAAGTAAAAAATTAAATCAATTATATTTACGCATTATTCTCAGGTAATAATTAAATCATTTTCTAGAAATCACTAATAAATCTAATTCTTTTAACGACCATTCACCAAGGATGGGGTAGGTGAAAAAAATGCAATGAGGCAAGTTGGCTTAAAAGATTACTAAACATCTATTTCATGTTTTTGATAAAGATATTTTTATCATATATTGTATGACCTAGTCCAATAATTATAAATATAATTTATTTAATCTTTGGAATTAGTGTCATATCTTAAAATTAATTAACAAGATTTTTTATTCTACAGTATTACAGGCTCTCCTTGAGATCTACACCATATGAAACCATAAATTATATAATACAAAGAGGTCATAATAACTCCAAATTTCATATTTGTTTTATTTATTATTTTTTTAGATAATTAAAACAAACAACAACTCTTTTAGAAGATAATAATTGAATAGAGAGGAAAGTTCGTCCGCCAATTAGGATATTTTGCCAGAATTGTTTCTAACATACGATGACCATAGACCAAAATACCCTAAAAGGGTAGCTTAAATTCTTTGTCAACAAGCATGGACTATCAAGAATTTTCTATCCATCCTTTAAAAAGTAGGGGTAAAATAGGAAATTTCCTTCAAGTTAGAAACTGAAGTGGGAAAAGGGAGAAAAAAACAATGAATGCTTAGGTCTATATGTTATTGAAATTTGAGGAGAAGAAGAAGGCTTGCTTGTTTGATCCTTCAAAGAAGGGAAAATGGCGATCCATTCATGTTTCAATGCAACATCTGATGAAAACATGTATTCTTCACCAATTCCTTTGATTGGCTTATATACAGCGGCGGCCACTTCGGTATGTTTTCTGTTTATGATTTGTGATCTATTAAATGGGTTGCATAATAGGAAGCCATGGATTCCTTGTCGATTCTTCTCACTCAACTCACTTACACTCACTCTTCTTGCCGTAGCTACAAAGCTTCCTGTAGATCTCACTAGTTCAATGCCTTCTGCTCAAGATCAACTATCCAAACTTACTGGCACTGTCTTAATATGCATTTCGATGAGTTTTTTCTCATCTTCACTCCTAACTCAGAGTGATTCTGAATGTTTTTCCAATATCATCTCCTTGAGCATTTTCGTAGTAACTGTGATTGTCAATGTTTGTATACAGATTTACACTGGTGTGATCTTCTCATTCCTTGTAGAACATGTCATAATTATGTCCTGCATGCTATTATTACTCGGAGTGTTGTGGTCCTTGTTCAAATTAAATCACCCTCTTGATATTTCCTCATATTCTAAAACTGATGATCAACTTAAAAAGAGTGACTCTCAAAATTCAGAGAGTAAGAATATGGTACATAGATTGAAATTGTTTTATGTATCCCATTATAAAAACGATGCTGAGATGGTAATCGAAAATGGCTTGATTTGGATCGGTATGGGCATGTTGCCCACACTTTGCACACTGGTTCTCTCACAAGCCGCATTTCGATCGCTTGTTCTTAAGGAGGTGGAGTTTCAATGTGGAATTTCGGCTTATAAATGGTCAATGTGGATGGTGGTTTCAACTCAAATTTTCATTGTCCTAATAGGAAGTATAGCAAGTGTATTGAGATGGTGGTTTGGATTCAAAATCATTGCAGAAATTGAATTTTCTGATGTTAACTTCTTCCCTTCTTCCTGGGTTTCATCGTCTTTGATAAAGCTCCGCAGTCTGGCAGTCTTCAAAATCTCTAGAATGAGCCTCATGTTTATCTTGCATATGATTGCAACAAATGGCCTGTGGATATTACACATATTGGTCATGGCATTGTATATCTTGGGTTTGCTCTTATCTTTGGTATTAATGGTGTGTTTGATGGCAATCTCTAAAGTTTGTTTTGGTAAACAAAGAAACAATGAAATAGTCTGTATGGATGTGCAAGAGTGGATACAAGGAAACGGTGAAAAAGAGATAAAGAGATTCACGGAGAAACATGAAAAGGATTCTCCCACTCATCTAATCCAATTGCTTTCCCAAACTACTCCATCTAAAGAGTCAACTACCAATACGATGTCCAGTTCACATGAAAACAAATTCTCTTGTCTTTTATTGGTAATCATTGCAAGAGTTGCTATCGTAACACTACCAGATACCCTTATTTCTTCTCTAGTTCAAAGCTTAGATGAAGCCTTCGAAATCATTTGTTTCATTGACGAGAAAGTGAATGCCAAAGACACGGATTGCAAGATGAGATGTGCAACGGCAAAAGAATTGTGGATGAACAAGGACAATGCATGTCATTGGTTTCATACGAGATTCATTAAACCCACGGTTAAAAAATGTTGTTCACCATCGTTTAAGAAGTCTATGGATGGAGGTTCTCGGTCGCAACTTCAATTGGACATACATTGTGCACTTGAGATTATTAAAGAATTACAAGTGACATCTGGTGAAACTTGGTGTTTCATTGATAAATATCTAGATCCAAGCAAAGTTATAGACATCTTCTATGAGTTTATCATTGGACAAGAGCCTCAGAGAACATACACGTCAATCAACGAGTTATATGTTCACATGGAACACATATTTGTGGACATATTGCACTTTTTCCTCCCTCAACTCCCACTTGCCATATTCAAACATGTTCTCGAGGGTCCCATTATAGAACGTGAAGAAAGAGCAAGATTTGTCTTGAAATTCCTTTGCAAAGTTGAACCGTTAGAGCATATAATTCATTGGTCATTTCCGGATGGAACTGGCATTACTAGCTTTATAACCGTTGATCCTGCAATAGACACTCAACGTATCGAACCAGCGGAACAAAATGTAGATGTTACTCATACAATGAGTGAAGATTGTGAAATTCCAGAACTTGTTTGAACAACATGTCATGTAAGTACAATTTTTGTTTTTTTGTTTTAATTTTTAATATTACAGTATTGGTTGAACAAATTTCTTCTTTTTTTCCTTAATTATGACAATCGTTTATTTTGATTAATTAGTTATTTAGTCCCATGGATCCTTCTGCAGGTTGTGGCGTGTGCATGCTTTTTTAATAAACAGAGTCCTAGCATACATGTTGGAGAACATAAATGCTTTATGAGGCTATATTACTTTGAGATTAGTTCGTTCACTCCATTTTATTTCAAGTATGTCCAAGCTCGCATGTTGTGCAAAGTGTCATGTATTTTTTATTTTTTTTTAATTTCTTTTTATTTGAGTTCATCATAGTTCCTATAGCTTTCCCTTGTTTGGTCTAAAAGGGAACAAAATTAGGAAACATATTTGAATATTTGTAATATATAATTGGGTGATGCAAAATAGTGGTAGTTTGTTTGTCTCTTAACCATATATCCCATTAGGCACTATGCTACGATGTTATTAAGTGAGAGAAACCATGCTATGTGTGGGTGTGTGTGTTTGTTTAATTTCTTTCAGATATATAAATAAGATTTATTTAATATTTAAATGATTAGTTTTATATATTTTAAAATTGGTTAAAAATGTTTTTTCTTTTAAATTACTCTAGATTCCTTGAGATCCATTCCATAAGCAACCTTTAATTATATAATATAAAGAGGACATAACAACTTGTAATTTAATATGTATATATATATATATATATAATATTTTTAGATATTAAAAATAAATGTAAATTTTTTATAAGATTCGTTGAATAGAAAGGAAGGTTCACCGACCAATTAGAATGTGTAATTGACTTTTACAAGAATTTTTTTTATAGAGAAATTATATTGCCACACCAACTTTTACTAAAAGCACCCAAAGATGTGTGCTAATCTCCATTAATATCATATCATTGGGGTGTTCTTAGAAAAATTTGTTGCAGCCTTAGATTCTCTCTTTTTATAATATACAATTATCAAAACACCCTATAAGGGTACTTTGGGTATATTGACTTTATCTAAAGGAACCCAATGCTAATGGTTATTATGAACTTTTATTTTTTTGTTAGTAATCTTGATGCCTGCAACTCCTGCACAAGTAAATTAAATTTGGGAAGCAAACCATTTTAGATGAAATTAAAAATACACTTAATTGGAAATTTGCAGAAATTGCAAATTAAAACTCGAAATATATTTGAAACCTTCACATATCACTGGGAAACTAGCTTCTATTTTTCTCAGTCAGAATTCATACATTAGTTTGATATGAGGTAAATTGGCTTACGGTTCTTGTTTCATATTTTGATCAAGTATTTGGGATCGCTAAGGTAGATTATATTTTGACAATCCTGTCAAGACACATATCCTACTTTAAGTGGGGTGTTGAAAACTTTTCACCCACAATTATTAATTTTCTATTAAGGTGAATTAATAGATGCTAAATAATGAAAATCATATTATATATATATATATATATATAAAACATATTTAATTATTAAAAATAGATTATTTTGTTTCAAAAATAATTAAAACCGGATGACTTGGCTAAATTTTCATAATCTTGGCTGAGATTTTCAAAATATCATTAGGTGATTCATTTTGGATCTTGAGTGAGTCAATTTCATTGGTGATTCTCAATGAATTTCTTGTAATCCACCAAATTTTCATGGGCTCCTATAAGCTTTAAAACCATGGCATATGAACACTCAGAAATATTGCTATGTGATTCACTTTGGTTCTTTGTTTAAAAAAATAAGGAAAGTAAACCAAATTCCTTCTTGATGAATGTAAGTGTTTGTTCTATAGAAATCATTGAGATACTTATTATAGACAATGTAGTAGATATTGTTATTAATTAATTTGTTCAAATGTTTTTATAATAATCAATTCAAATTATGCCCATTTGAAGTTAATATTGAGTGACTATTTGTTTTTTCCCACTTAAATTTCTTATTGTAAAGCCTAACCCAAACTATGGGTCCAAGGGAACCATATTATTTAAATTAGTTACTTTCTATAACTATTAGTATATGTGGCACCCTTTACTTATTTATTTATTTATTGTCATATTATTTTGATGGAATCTAACATAGTTCAATAAATAGATGTCATTTCTAAAGTAAATACTAGATGATTGAGGGGTAGTTTGATCAAAGGCATTTAAGTAGTTTCCATAAGTTTGTTTTGTGGTTGGAGAAATTGAAAAATAATATACATATCATAAGGATTGAAGAGTTTGAAGATGATTATTTTTTGAAAAAAGATAATGGTTTTGGTTACAAATTAAAAAATGGCATTCTTGTCATTTGTTTGTAATTTATTAGAGAAGATTAGGATCAAGAGAAGCATGTGATCACTTTGGAAAATAGCAGTATCCCAACTAACCTTGGAAGGTTATCTCTAAAATATTTAAAGAATTGAGGGGCAACCACTGTACAGGGGTATTTACAATATTTGAAAAGTTCAGGGTGGCCATTTGCCCCCTCTCCACCCCACACATGTATATATATATATATATATATATAACTGCTTTGGTAAAAGTAAATAATTATGAAATTTGGTATACATGCGACTAAATATTTAATTGTTGAGCACATGCTAGGGTGGTTGTATGAGCAGCCCGCCGGTGCAAAAAAATACAAAAATACAAAAACAATAGTGATGCTAAATGAATTGTTGGGGACAAAATTATATGAACTTTAATTTTTTTTTCTTTTCTTTTAAATAGTTATTTTTCACCGTGAAATATGGGTGCTTCGTGGGCGTCCATTTTGAACACGTTGGATCAAGCTCAAAAAACAATATTTTTTTTAAATATCTTTATCCTTTTTTACTATGAATATTTTCATGAAATCTAAAAGACTATATTGTTGGATTGTCGATGTGATAATCAATGTAGGCCCAACGACCTTTTTTTAAGTTTTGAAACTTACAAAAATAAATATGTGAGCAGCGGGCAAGAGAGAGAAGCTCTCTCTATTACTGATGTCATTGCCCCACATGTCAAATGTTTGTTGGGCTGTGAGTCAACACGACATAGGGCCTCTGGGCATTGGCCAAAAACGACATCCATTTGAGCATTTCTCAAAAAAAGAAAAATAATAAAAACAGAATTGACTAAAGATTTGTCTTGGATGAGTCAAATAAAAACATTTTAAAATGAATAAAAATTTTCATTTTTTATTCTGTACAAAAGTCTTGTACCCAAATAATTAACTTTTTTGACATGTCTAGATGCATTTTCGAGCTCATGAAGAAAGTAGACAAGTTGATTAAATATTTTGCAGAGTTGAGTTAATGACTTGATTCCATTTAATTTTGGGGGCCTATTCACCTCAAAATTCATTCAAGTTAAGTCCGCTTGAAAACATTTTAGTTAACTCGATGAATTTTAAAACTCTGGCTTAAACAATGAAATTCTATTTGACATGGGAGGGCATTGAAGCAACCAGTTTCAGTTTTTTTTATTTGATGGTGCCTCATGATTCAATGGTTTTACTTAGGGAAAATTACTTTAAGGACCCTCACGAAAGAGTTTTGTTCTAAATAGTCCCTAAGTTTTGGGTGTTAGCTTGACATGATATTTAGTAAACGTTTTCTTTCTTAATGGTCCCTCATACTATCGAGTTCATAATTTTTATTGTCGAACTCGACGTTTTTTCATTTAGTGTTGAGTTCCCTTTTTTTTTTTATTGTCGAACTTGACGTTTTTTTAATTACTGTTTAATTCACCGATTTTATTATATAAAAAGATTTTTTTTTATTTATTGATAAGCTAGGGTTAAAGGGACCTCACCCTGAAAACATTACTACCGAGTGTAGATACAAGTTAAATCTTCCTCAACGATTCTCAAAAGTTCCTGAATAACATTACACATTTCTTCATCAACGAAGAAACCATTTGAAAAAAGTACCCTGTTTCACTAAAAAATCCGCTGCCTGATTTTTTCCTTCCAAACAGATTCAAAAGAACAGTCCACAGAAAGAAGTCTTTGTTATGCAAAAGTTGTGAACTCAACACTAGTAAAACCCACACATTTTCAATTTTTGAGGTTTTTCGACTAAAATCCATGGAAAGATTATTAAAAACTTGAGATAACGACTTCTTTAAATGATTTTAACAAAAAGAACCATTATACATCAATTTTCATCCAAAAACTGAGAAAAAGTGGAAAAAACCCCTAGTTTTTTTACATACACCTTCAAAAAATTTGATAAATCTCTTGAAAATGATTTTTTTTCTTCTTTCTTAAATCCTTTCCGACGAAATAGAATCTCGGAAACTTGATTGAGTGTCAAAATCCAATTTTTGCATGAATACGATGAGCTTGAACGGTTAAGACATTCAATCGTGAGAAATTTAGGAACTGAGGTGCACGGACCATTTACAAAGAAAAATTTATTGAATGTCCTACCAAGTAACTGCTGAAAACTTAGGAACTATTTAGAAAGAATTCCCTTTGCGAGGGTCCTTCAACTAGTTTTCCATTTTATCTAGGTAAGACGACAATGGGGTAATAATGAAAGGAGGTTGCTAGATTAAAATATCAAATTATTGATTTTCCTCTTATGAAGACCATTTAAGGATGATGAGTAATGACAATAATTTAAATGAAAGTGAAAATTAAATCAATTATATTTATGCATTATTCTCATGTAACAATCAAATCATTTTCTAGAAATCACTAATAAATCTAATTGTTTTAATGACCATTCACCAAGGACGGGGTAGGTAAAATTGCAATGAGGCAAGTTGGCTTACAAGATTACTAATGAGCTCTTTCATTTTGGTACATCTTTTTCATGTTTTTGATAAACATATTTTTATCATATATTGCAATTTCAGATTTTGACAAATAATTATAAATAAAATTAATTTAATCTTTGGAAGTAGTGTCATATTTTAAAATTAATTAACAAGTTTTTTTATTCTAAAGTTTTACAGGCTCTCCTTGAGATCTACACCATATGAAACCTTAAATTATATAATATATTGTGGTCCTAACAACTCCAACTTTAATATTTGTTTTATTTATAATTTTTCTAGATTTTTAAAACAAAACAACGACTCTTTTACAAGATATAATATGTGTGTTTTACAAATGTGTTTAATTATTTATGAGGTTGAGGATCTTAGGGAGGAATCCAACTTTTGATTCTGCACACGCAATCCACTGTTCTCCTCCATTATTTGAACATGTTCTAACTTTAGTTTTTCGTTCTCAATCTCCTGTTGTGAACCACAAATACATACAAATTAGTTGCAAAAACCAGGAAACAGCTCATAGAGGTCCCAAGATATAAGAGAGATGCTGACATTTGCTCGAGGTTAGAAACACATGACACTGATTATGCTATGTAGAACAAATGAAAAATGAAAGATTGATTTTCATCTACATAAATTAACAAAGCCTGATCATGCAAAGAAAATCAATATGAGAAAAAAATTGCACTCGATTGGGAAAAAAAAAAACAAAGGTCATCATCTCAGCAGTCAACAGAGACCAGTTTCCACCAAATTTAAAGCCCAACTGGATATATCCATCCACTTGATTTAAGAATATAGTCAGTTTTTAAAAAAGTATTTGCAAACTTCTATAGTTTGGTACTTTAGTTACTACAAAAGTTTTATTAGGAGAAATCCATGTATGGAACAATCCTATATCTGTAATTAATGCAGTTAGAGGGTTTAGATTACTTTTAATAGTTTAACCATGAAATCCATTGTTCTCCTCTAAAAGAAACTAATTCCAGCAAAGAGGAATAATGTGGTAGTAAGATTAACAAAGCAGTATACCATGCGCAGTCATAATGTACATTTTAGAGTAAATTACTATTTCGTGAGATAAATATAACGAAATTCCAATTCGGCTAACTGTTCATTTTAATTCCCCAAACATGATGTACGAGATTGCAGGTTTTTCAAGTGACAATCTAGCTAAAAAATAGCAAACCTGTGAGATAGCCACTTGAAACCTTTGAGATTGTCACTTTGAACCTGCAAGTTAGTCACTTAAGAAACCTGTGAAATCGTTGTTCAAGCTTTGGGAATTAAAATGAACAGTGATCCGAAATTAGAATTTCGTCAAAAGTTGACCACGTTTTGGGAAATTTCTCTACATTTTAATTCAGAAGATAATCCCTCCAAAGAAAAAATTATTCTTAATATGTTAAAGATTTGAAGGTGTGAAATTATCAGAGAATTCCCCTAACCACATGCATGTTCTTTTAATACCAAAATGATAGATGTTAATTGTTTTTATGATAACAATGAAAATGGAAATTGTGGAAGTTCAAGCATATTTTTTCAAAGGTAAGCTGGAATTGATACTCAAGACATCAGAGTTGCATTGCAATATGTCAAAAAACTGAGCTATGAATCGAAGCCTAAAGTTCAAGTAATCAGTAAACCTTCAATATAAAAGTTCTAAATACAGCATTAAAGTAATTCATATGCTTGGATTTTATAGATGACCTTTAAAAAGTACACATTCACACAATGATTCATATGCTGGAAAACAAAGTATATTGCTAGAAGAGACGAGAACGATAAACTTACTTTAAAAACAGGGTAGTCAAGTGTTGGTGTTTCATATACCCCTCCTTCACCGCATACATTTATACCATAGATCCTGCAAGAACATAAAAAAATGAAAACCCCTATTATGGCATAAAACAAATAATACAATCCAACTTGACACACTCTTTCAATGGATGCAAATGGTGCTATAAGTATGCAATATGTTTTCCCAAGTCTTTAGAATAAAATTTCGATGATAATGAGCGTTGTATAATTTAGTAACACCTTACCATGAGTCAAAATTAAGAAATTTGTATCTTACCTTAGAGTCATTAAGCCCCAAAAGATGGGAAATAATATTTTCTCCAAACGGCTATTGTTTTTAACTAGCTGAACTGTCCATTTGTAAGCTCTATAATCAAAATTATCGGCACTTTCTATACACATAGATCTGACACGTTTGTTCTCTGCCCAAGCCAGTCTTACTATATCTTTCACCAAGGTTGTTTCATAATAAATAGGCTCTTCACATGCTATGCCCTTAGCCCACACCTATGTGTGGTCCTACATTGCTCTCTTAGGCATTTTGTAGCGCTTTGGATTCCAAGCAGGTACCAACAAGCACCCACCACCTATTCACATGTGAATTAAGTTAGATTTTTTTTTGTTTGATTGATGTGAATCAAGTTAGATTTATCGATCATGTGATCATGAAACTGTTGGAAAGAATCCTATTGACTGCTGAAACATAGCTCAATCAGAATCCTATTGGAGATAGAATCCTATTGGAGGAACAATTCTTCCTCAAGATAACGTTGCTGAAACGTAACTCAATCTATTGTTGAAACGTAGCTCAATCAAAATTGTGATGGACTTAAGATTCAAGAAGGAATCAGAGATAAACAAGTTTCCTAATAGGAAACTCATTCTCTATTGTAGATTGATTTTATTTACTTATAAATGAGTAATTAAAAACGAAAATAACAAATAGAGAAAACAGAGGAAAAAAAAATGATAAAGAGAATAGAAACTCTCTCTAGTTCTTGAGCGAATTGCAACCCTTCATATCATCAATAATATCCCTCTCCGTTTGCATGTGGATGTAGGCAATTTTCCGAACCATTACAAATCTTGTGTGTGCTCTTGTTCTATGTATGATTTGTTCATTATTTCGTAAAACTAATATTCGTATTGAACCTTTTTTTGCTGTGTAACTCAACAAATTGGTATCAAAGCGCCATGGTTAGCTTCTTGGTGTTCATCAGGAGCTAAGGTAATTGATTTTACCTTAATTCATTGGTTTGGTGATTAGTTTATGAAAGTTGAAAGAACTATGGTGAATTCTAGTGAATTGGTGAATAGTTTTATTGCTTCAACAAGTGGTAAAAAGGGTAACACAACTATGATGCTTTCTAATGCTAAGATCGAAGTCGAGAAATTTATTAGCACAAAAAACTTCGGCATGTGGAGATGTGAGGTCATTGATGCCCTTTGTCAACTCGATTTGGACGAGGTGTTGGAGGAAAAACTGGAGGAGATCGATGATAGTGTTTGGAGTAAGATGAATAAAAGGGCATGTGGCCAAATTAGGTCATGTTTGGCACAAGACATAAAGTACCAAGTTATGAACGAGACTTCGGCTAAGACTATGTGGTCGATGCTGAAAGAGAAGTATCTGGTTAACAGTATTCAAAATCATCTCCATTTGAAGAAGAAGTTTTATCGATTCAGTATGAGGAAGGGTATTTCTATGTTTGAGCATTTGAATGATTTCACCAAGTTACTTGCAGACTTGGCAAATCTTGAAGAGGTTATTGGTGATGAGGACAAAACTTTGTTGTTCTTGAACTCTCTTCCCGAGGAATATGAGCACTTTGTTACTACGATAACCTATGGGAAGGATAGTTTGAAGTATACAGATGTTACGAAGGCGGTGGTCAACAATGAGTACAGGAAAGAGGAGAAACGCGATGGTAACCAGGCGGCGTCAGAAGTATTAGTGACAAGAGGGAGGTCTGTAGACCGTGTTAGGTATAAGGAGAAAAAGAAAGAGAAATCTAGTGGTAACAACTCTCGATTGAAATCGAGAAATCGTAGTTTTGATCGGAAGAAATTGGCAAAGGATCAATGTGCGTTCTATCGGGAGATGGGACATTGGAAAAAGGATTGCCCTGTCCTCTTGAAAAGGAAGCAAGGTGGGAAAGATGGTTCCTCAGTGAATGTTGTTCATCGTGAGGACGGTTCTGATTCTGATTTTTCTTTGGTTGTATCGTCGAGTGTGTGTGTTGCTAATTTGAAGGGATGAATTTTGGATTTAGGTGCTACCTATCATATATGTCCCAAAAGGGAATGGTTTTCTAGCTTTAAGAAGCTAGACTGCGGTACTGTGTTGATGGGAACTGATCAATCCTGTCGCATTTTGGAAATAGGTATGCTCCGTTTTAAGCTGCACAACGGTACAATTAAGGAGTTGGAAGATGTTCGTTGTGTTCCTGTTTTGAAAAAGAATATCATCTCGAAGGGCATTCTTGAGATTGAAGGGTGCAAAGTCGTGTCTGAGAATGGTGTGAGGAAGATCCTTAAAGGATCCATGGTGGTTATAAAAGGGCATAGGAGGAGTAATAATTTTTACTATTTGGATGGTGAGGTTGTTATGGGAGATGTTGCTACTGCGAGAAATGTCGAAACTATTTCCAGAGATACTACAAGGTTGTGGCATATGCGATTGGCACATACTAGTGAAAAGTCTTTGCGTGTTCTAGTAAACCAAGGGTTATTGAAGGGTGCTAAGACGTGCAAGTTAGATTTTTGTGAGCATTGTGTTCTGGGAAAGCAGATAAGGGTGAAGTTTGGCACAGCTATCAATCGTACTCGTGGAATCCTCGATTATGTTCACTCAGATGTTTCAGGACCCTCTAGGAATGCATTGCTTGGAGATATGCATTATTTTGTGTCTTTTGTTGATGATTATTCTAGGCATGTGTGGGTATATACCATGAAACATAAGGATGAAGTCCTAGAGATATTGTTGAGGTGGAAGAAGGCTATGGAAACTCAAACTGGCAAAAAGATCAAAATGCTCCATTCAAATAATGGCGGGGAGTATACTAGTGATCCGCTCCTGCACATATGTCAGAATGAGGGTATTGTTCGACATTTCACCGTTAGAAAGTCACCACAATAGAATGGGGTAGCGGAACGTATGAACCAGACTTTGTTGGAGAAAGTTCGATGTATGTTGTCTAATTCTGGGGTAGGCAAGGCGTTTTGGGTTGAGGCAATCACTTAAGCATGTTACCTAGTAAATAGATTGCCTTCATTTGCAATTGGTGGTAAAACACCATTGGAAGCCTGGTCTGGAGAACCTGCTAATGATTATGACAATATTCGGATTTTTGGGTGTCCAACTTAATATCATGTTTAATAATGGTAAATTGGATCCGCATGCAAGAAAGACGCTTTTTTTGGGTAAGAAGAAAGGGGTAAAATGTTATAAACTTTGGGATCCAGATTACAGAAAGGTAGTTATTAGCTGGGATGTCAGTTTTAATGAGGCTTCTATGTTTAAGTCACAGGACTCTAGGCATGGAGAGAAGAGAACGGGCAAGATATTGCAGCAGGTGGAGATTGATGTGTATTCACCAAATTCTGTTAATTCTGTACCAAGAGATGGTTCACTTACCGATGTGACAGCGAGAATTGGGCAGTTAGCTGATGTCTCGTTTGATCAATACATAGATGAAGAAGAGGTAGATGAAGGTACAGATTGTGAAGTCAATTGCAACTACAAAACCAAAGAGGAATTATAAGCAACCTGGTTGGTATATTAAAGATATGGTACATCCAAAGAAGATGTCAAATATGGAACTTCTTAGTGCAAAGGCTATGGTAGCCTATGCATTACCAATCATTGAAGAAGATGTTCCCTCCACTTATCATAGAGCTGTTTATGGTCCTGAAGCTAACGTTTGTGAAGAAGCAATGAAGGAAGAGATGTTTTCTCTTCATAAGAATGGAACTTGGGAACTTTCTAAGTTGCATAAGGAAAGAAAGCGATTGGGTGTAAGTGGGTGTATACAAAGAAACATGGATCTCAAGAGAATGATGTGCGATTCAAGGTAAGACTCGTAGCCAAGGGCTATGCTCAGAAGGAGGGGATTGACTACAATGAAGTATTTTCTCTAGTGGTGAAGCACTTCTCCACTCGTATCCTTTTGATCTTGGTAGCACAATACAATTTGGAGTTACATCAACTAGATGTGAAAATTGCATTTCTACATGGAAATCTAAATGAGGAGATCTATATGACTAAGTCGAGTGGTTTTAAAGTTTTTGGTAAGGAAGAGTATGTGTGTAAACTGAAGAAGTCATTGTGTAGTTTGAAACAATCTCCAAGACAGTGGTACAAGTGATTTGATCAGTTTATGGTTGGACAGAAGTACAAGAGAAGTCATTATGATCACTATGTCTATTTACGCAAGCTACGTGACAGGTCCTTTATCTATTTGCTCTTGTATGTGGATGATATGCTTATTGCATGCAAGCATAAATGTGAGATTGATAAGTTGAAGAAACAGATGAGTCAAGAATTTGAAATGAAGGATTTGGGTGACGCTAAAAAGATTTTAGGTATGAAGATTGTTCGTGATAGGGAGAAGGGAATAGTTCATCTGTCACAAATGTCATATTTGACGAAGGTACTTGCTCGATTTGGTGTTGATGAAAATACAAAGACTGTGAGTACTCCCCTTACTCCTCATTTTAAGCTTAGGGCTTCAATGTCTCCTACTACTGATGAGGATCGTTTTATATGGGTCACGTTCTTTATGCTAGTGCGGTTGGTATTTTGATGTATGCTATGGTTTGTACTTGACTGGATGTTTCACAAGCAGTTGGGATGGTTAGCAGGTATATGCATGATCCTGGTAGGGATCACTGGAAAGCTGTGAAGTGGATTCTATGGTATCTTAAAGGTACTGTAGACATTGGTTTGGAATTTCGTAAACAGGGTTCTATGGATCAATTTTGTGTTGGTTATATGGATTTCGACTATATGGGTGACTTGGACAAGAGGCGGTCTACTACTGGGTACGTGTTTAGGTGGATGACCGGTTAGTTGGAGGTCAACGTTACAGTCTACTGTAGCCTTGTCGACTACAGAGGTAGACTATATGGCTGTGATGGAAGCTATAAAGGAGTCAATTTGGATGAAGGGTCTTTTGCATGATTTGGGGATCAAGATTGAACATCTTGATGTTTTTTTGTGACAGTCAGAGTGATATCTTCTTGGCAAAGGATCAGGTTCATCATCAGCGCACGAAGCATATTGACGTGTGATACCATTTTGTAAGAGAAATTCTTGAAGAAGGTGAGATTCATTTAAAGAAGATTCGTATAGATGATAATCCTGCTGATATGTTTGCAAAGATTGTTTCAGGGATTAAGTTCAATCACTGTTTGGACTTGGTCCAAATTGTTTATATGGCTTGAGTTGGCCCTTGAGAGGGATTTACAAGAACTACTAGCGGCTTGATCCATTTTATCACAGTACGTAGGCAGCCATTGTTGGTGCAGTCGTTTTTAGTCCTTCAGGACATTTGGGAGATAGGTGTTAATTTTTTGCTGTTTGGGATGCTTGGGGTTCGGCTCAGTTTTGGGAAATCTTCATCGAGGTGGAGAATTGTTGGAAAGAATCCTATTGGAGATAGAATCCTATTAACTGCTGAAACATAGCTTAATCAGAATCCTATTGGAGATAGAATCCTATTGGAGGAGCAATTCTTCCTCAATATAACGCTGCTAAAACGTAGCTCAATCTATTGCTGAAACGTAGATCAATCAGAATTGCGATGGACTTAAGATTCAAGACTGAATCAAAGATAAACAAGTTTCCTAATAGGAAACTCATTCTCTATTATCGACTGATTTTATTTACTTATAAATAAGTAATTAAAAATGAAAATAAAATATAGAGAAAACATAGAGAAAAAAAAAACGATAGAGAGGACAGAAACTCTCTCTAGTTCTTGAGCGAATTGCAACCCTTCATATCATCAATAATATCCCTCTCCATTTGCACGTGGATGTAGGCAATTTGCCGAACCACTACAAATCTTGTGTGTGCTCTTGTTCTATGCATGATTCGTTCATTATTTCGTAAAGCTAATATTCGTATTGAACCTTTTTTTGCTGCGTAACTTAGAAGAGAATGACAAAAGCAATAAAAAAGAAAATAATGTACACAAAACAAAGTATGATTTACATATAAATGGTCCCTATTGTCTTAAAATTCTACCCTCGAGAGTAATTCATCACCACTTGGAAAAAAATTACTGTCCGACAATTCTCCACATGCTTCTATCAAAAGCTCTCCTAAAATCTTAGTTTCTTTGTTCAATTTCACTCTCGCGTGTAACCCTAAGATGAATTATCAAACTATTATATATCACATATACTAAAGTTGTCCCTATCTAATTCACCTAATGATATCGATCAAAAAAAAAAAAAAATTCACCTATTGATGAGTCATTTGGTGGAGCTTTCATTTGGGGACCAAAAGTTTTATCCAAAGTAGTCGTCTTTGCTTAGCCAACTTTGCACTTGTGGAAAAATCATAGTAAGCTATGTCATGTGCAAAAATAAGGAAAAAAAGATAAAATGTTGAAAGCATTAACAATCAAATGTCTGGTCGTTGTCCCATCAAATTGCCTACAATTGTCCCATTTCTTTTTCTTATTCCATGTGTTTTGGATTTTTCATTTTTATGGGCTATTTATTTTCTAGCTGATGATCATGTTATGATTTTAATTAATACTAGAGGACGAACCATATTAGCTATTTTATGGTGTGTGTGGAAAGAGAGAAACCCTAGAGTCTTTGTAAAGGAAAATGATGAATGAGGTAATTTTAGACATAAAAGCAACTTTGTTTCTTTAATTTGGTTCAAGTTGAACAAGGATTTCAAAAGGAAAATGCTACTTAGTAAGCCTAATCTTCGATCAATAATATCCCTATATATATATATATATATATATATATATATATCTATATCAGAAAGAAAAACAAATTAATCTCTATGGTACCTCCAATATAGATAAGAAATTTATCGAAACTGTTAAGTGACATAGACTCAGAACTAGAGAAGCTATCGATATGGTGATAGTGAAGTAGAACGAATACTCACATGTGATGCAGTAAAGTACGCAATCATGTTAAGTGCAATACCCCACCAAGCAGTGCCAAAAATATATCCAGAGAAGGTTTGCATACAACGTAAGAGGCAGACGGAGTGGTAGATTTTTGGGAGATATTGGAAAAGGAACGTTATCAAGAACACCGTCGTCACCATTGTCGTTGATCCTCTTTCCAACAGAGAGGGAATTGCTACCCATAGCATAATCTGCGAAAAAAAAAAAAAAAAATTGTGATTAATCCTTGATAAAGTCAAGAAGGATTTATTGAAATAATAATGATTAAGTAAGGTATATAAAATTATAAATTATATGAATTATCTAATTTAGAAGATATGTAAATATAATTCATTGAATTTATGTGATTATTATAAATTATATAAATTATTTAATTTAGAAGAGATGTTAATATAATTCATTGAATTTATGTGATTATTACCTATCTAAATCCATTTCTAATTTCAAGTGGGAAGATTGCATATGATGACCTAGAAATTAGAAAGGGGTATTCTTTATTGTATAAAAAAAATACTTAGTACAAATGGAGATCATTAGACCTTTGGAATGCAAATAATTGAGTACAATAGTAATTTTCAAATATTTTTACTATCCTAGCAAGAAATTTGATGAAAACTATTTATTCTCATAAGTATTTAATATTTATTTTTAACTCATTTTTTAATATATAAGAGTATGTGTGAATCTTTTTTACTTACATTTAGGTATGTAGTCACAAAATGGTGGACCAATTATTGTAGTTCATAGGATTGTCGTACATATCTTAAGTTAACCATGTCGTTCATCTGCATATGATTGAAATTATAAGAAAAGTAAACTGACACTAGATTTTCTAGAAGATTTGATTTATGTAAGAATGAACTTTAAAATGAAGATCAGTTGTGATGATCTTGAGAAGCAAGACAAAAATAAACAATCCTAAGCATTTTAGACTGCTTCTTGAAAAAGTAGATGTACTCCAGAGGAGTTCAAAAAAAAAAAACAGATGAAGCTACTACAAGTAATTGTGAAGATAATATTTTTCACGAATTATTTGGGCTTAGATAATGGACCTTTTCTATTTTGGATGTCTTAATTTCAGAGTTTGGTAACTTGATTAGTAAATATGTCTTATTTTATTTTATACTTTATTTGAATTGGTTAGTAGGAAAATCAGAATTCTGAATTTTTAAATTTATATATATCATGTGGATGTGAATTGTGGACCTGCTTTATTTTAGATTTGGATGTTTTTAATTTTATTTTGGTTGCTTGAACTGTTGATTTGATCTATTTGTGTCTTATTCTGTTTTATTGAATAAAGATTAACATAAAAGGTAATAGGCTACATTTATTGATATGTATAGCCGAATTTTTACATTTTTTGGAGTGCTAAGCTCGAATTATACCCAAACTATTTCTATCATTCTCCAATTTTTGCTGAATTTTTCAACAAACTATTAGATGACTTTTCCGAATTGTACCTGATTTACCATACTTTTGCCGTAAACCAAATTTCTAACCATGGTCAGATTTCTAGGATAGCCCTCAATAGGTTTATGCAGGGGCGGATTTAGAGTGGGGCAATGGGGGCACTTGCCCCCGTAAGAATTTTCAAACCTTCTTTGGAGTAATGAACTACTGCTCTCCCAATTTGTTTTACACTCTTAGTTGCCCCCACAAAATAGTTTCCATTGTTATGTTGCCCACAAAAAAAAAATTACAATCTTCGTTGCCCTCACAAAAAAACTTCCTCTCTTACATTGCCCCCACATGAGTTAAATCCTGGCTCCGCCCCTAGGTTTATGAACTAATTACCTTCGATATCTATTGTGGGAACCTCCTCATCTTTAACTTATCTTCAATTTTTACTTCTCAACTGTCATTTATGTTTCGTTGAAATGAAGGAAGATCATTCAATGAACAAGAAGTTTGTCATGAGAATTCAATTGTAGATGCTTTAAGTCAGTCTTGTCTCACAAAAATAATGTCAGATTTTAGATATAATGCAGTGGAATCAATTATCCCATTTTGGCTGGTTTTTCCCTTTACATGACTTCTAGTACCTTACAATTTCTCATATCACCTGATTTTTCCCCCAAGAAATCATTGTTTTCATTGTCAAGAAACTTTATTTGATTTATTTATTCAAATTGCTAGACAGTTTTAGATTTTAGCTCCAACAGAAAATTTGTCTCCGGATAATAGCTCATGAACACCCACTTCTACTCATGAAAGACAGTACTTTTACTGTTGAAGTTTCTCTATTTGTGTATGGTAGGCCAGTTACAAAATGTCAGACATGAATCCCGAGGATGTCAAGGGCCAGAACATGCAGAGGATTGTTATAGATACTGGTTAGTGCACATGGTTTCTAAAAACTAATAGTATTGTTGACCTTGTCTTCTACGGCATAGTGACAAAATCTACGATTTTTTTCTTCTTCAAAAAATCATGATTTTAAATGTTGTCTATTAAATCACAATTTTTTTCAAAAAGTCATGAAGTTTTTGAAAAAATATTTGATTTTTCAAAAAATCACTATTAATCGTGATTTAATTAACAATTTTTTTGAAAAAATTATAGATTATTTTTATTTTTAGTAGTTTTGAAGTGTTGTTTTATCATTTAGTATATGAAATACATTTTTGTTCTTAAAAAGATAATTTTTATTTATTAATTTTTCCAATGTTTTCTTTTTCTGAAGCTTTCTATTTCTGAATTATTCCCGAATCCTGACTTTGTCACTATGTTCTACAGGAGGTAATGATCAAGAAGAAGTACAGAGGATTATTACCCAAGAAGCCTCCGTTAATATCCAAGGTAACAATTCTTTTCCTGGTTCTTAAATTTAATAACAAATGTGGTTTGTTCTTAATTGGGTATTGGGAAAGGTATTAGTCTTTTGTTTCATGTAAGCTCCACTTTGTAATGATGACTAACCGTTTGTTGTGTGCTTCAAACATGAGTTTGAGTGAGTGCCATGTCAAATTAAATGCCTAATGTCTTGGTGTACTGAATTGGATGCCAACAACAGCAAGGAACACCTTTAGATCAGAAGCCCAAAGGACCACTCGAGGCACTTCGGCCGAAATTGCAGGTATTTTCTATCAGCTTTCCACATAAGAACTTATTTCTGCCACAAACACACCTGGCCTTCTTTCTATTACTGTTTAGTCTGTTATCCATGGCATTATAACACAAAATCCAGTCAAAGACGAAATAGATACATGCATAGACATGTGCATCCATGTGTTCTTGGTATTGATTCCATCTACTGGGACCCTCAAGAGTTGTCATATCTTACACCACCATATTATATTTCCTGTGCTGCAAAGACTCTAGTGATGGGGAGGCTCAGGTTGCATCTACAAATAACACATTTGTTGACACTCCTTACTGGTTTAATTAACCTAATTAACTATAAAAAATGGTCATGACAGCATAACTGAAGTCTAAAGTCCGAAACCTATGTCAATCTCTTCTCTTCTCGTGCCCTTTTTTAGAATTCATTTGTTAAAGAAGCATCATTCATTAAGGTAAAATGTGTCACTAACTTACTTGGTTGAATGTGTCTCTGGATGCATGAAGCCAAAAAAGATAGATTACAAATGCACATGGTTTGGTTGAATGTGTATCTTGGATGCATGAAAAACAAAAGAAGAGGAAAGTCTTTCATAGATTACAAATGCACATAGTTTTGTACCGCCATGTCCATGCAACACATACGTGTTGAATGTATAGTTTCCTCCACTCTCGGGTGTGTCAAGCCCCATGACCCTCTTATACTCATAGTTCTCCCCCTTTCCAACAGATCGATCTTTTGGAATAGTTGATTGGTTAATATGGTATCAAAGCACTAGGGTTGTATAGTTCACAAGTTCGATTCTTGCCACCCTTATGGAGGGTGGTAGAGGGGTTGTTGAGTGTATATTTTCCTCCACTCTCGTGTGTGTCATACCCCAATTAAACCCCGTGGCTCTCTTATATTCATAATTCCCCGTCTCCAACAGATTGGTCTTTCGGAGTAGTAGGTTTGTTGACAATAAGTATATATGGATCCTCTAACAGGATTTTGTACTGACATTGCCTTTTATCTTTTCTTCTCTTTTATGTTTTTTAATTAGCCCACACCACACCAGCAAGCGAGATCCAGGAGATCAGCTTATGCTCCTCCAGATGACGGTGAAGGTGAAGGTGAGCACAGTTGATGACTCCATTCCAAAATGCCATATGTTTGTTGTTCTATTGATTGAATACAGTTCCATTTTTCCCCCCTCTCATAGATGGGGGCAATAACAACAATGCCGATTCAGAGGACCAGAGCTGATGCAAGCAATCCTTGGTGAGACCTCCACGTCCATCCACGTCAATGATCCAATGGTGACATCTTTTCTGATGTTTCCTTGAATAAGAAATACAGAATGATCGTCATACTTGTTGTAAGAGTGAGCCCATGTTGGCCCTTACTGAGTGTACTGTAAACTCTATATTCACATATCATTAAGATACACCTAACAGCGTAAAACTTATCATAGAAACTATTGTTCTGGGATCAGATGGTAGAATTTTGTAGGTAGATTAGAATATGTTGTGCTCATGACTTATTGGTATGGTCAAGTGCAATGGCAGCAAACTTGTTTGCCCTCACTTCATCTTTGCTTTCAATTGTCACCGACATGGTGTGTGATTTCATCTTTAGAGTCAGAACCAAGTCAGTCCTATGTGTCTTTTTACATCGTTTGTTTTACCTTTAAATGAAAAGGGTAATTTTGGGATGCCCCTCCAGGGTCTGTGTGATTGCAGAGAATTTGTATTCCTCAAGGAAGGTCGTCTTAGTAAAACGAATTTTTCCCTTGGATAGCACTTCCGAGGAAAATGTCGAAAAGAGAGCTGGATTTTAGTTTTGGGAAACACAATGTGCAATTATACACCTAAAATCAGAATATTTTTCAGGGAAAATCATTTTTTCTACAATTTACCATGTGCAATCACATGGGGCCTGGTGAAAATCCTGCCCCCAATCGATTTCTAGGCTTCCAAAGGAAGGATAGAAATGCAAAGAAGTTCCAGATTAAGCTTTTTACCTTGTCATTTCATCTACGTAACTGCCATAAAAAATAAGAGGTTGAAGATGAACGAGACATACACATTGACAATGGTTGATTGCGAACCATCTACATGTCTCCTCTGTTTTGTCAACTCTGAAAACGTAAGTGGTTCCTACGAACATAGACCAGAACAAGATTGCACTACTTGATAGAAGTAGGAAACGTCAGTTAAGCCTACGTCAGCCAGTACTCGCTTAATTGACTATACTACACTTTCTCTTCGAGTGTGACAAAACTATAAAGAAGTATGCCCCCTTCCATTCGGCCCCCTAATCGGAGGCCTACACCTGTCCCGAATCTAGTGCCCATGCGGTCACATAAGAGCACACACACACACCTGTGTTGAATTTAGAAGCTTGAAGAGGGTTCCCGTTCGGTTTGGTCACATTTGAGCCCTTCACTCACTACTTGATTCATTACGGGTTCACTCTTCCAAGCCCTTGTGCAGGAAGCACGAAGTCCAAGAGTGGGATTCTTACGTTAGGAGCGTCGTAAATATATGTTAGCTTATTATGTCAAACATTTAATTTTCACGAACATTCTGATCGTACTCAAAAGATCAATTGGGTTTGTTAGACGAACCGATTTTATTATAAAATCTGGTGGAACCCAATCAGACCATCAGTTCAGTCCAATTTTTAAACACTGCTCTTTATAGTTACACTAGTATAGAAACATTATAGATATATTTTCATAAAAAAACTACGAAAAAAAGTGAAGAAAACCTAGTTTTTTTTTACATACCTCTTCAAAATGTTTGAAAAAATCCTTGAAAATGATTTTTTTCTTCTTTCTTAAATCCATTATGACGAAATAGAGTCTTCGATTGAAGTATAAAAAATCCAATTTTTGGATGAATATGAGCGTTTGAACGGTTAGGGCATTCAATTGTGAGAAATGTGGGAGGTGATGTCCAAAGAATATTTAGAAAGAAAAAGTTTATTAAATATCATGCCAAGCAACCTCAAAAAACTTAGGGATTATTTAAAAAGAATTCCCCACGCGAGGGTCCTTGAACTAATTTTCCCTTTTATCTAGGGAGGACATCAATGGGGTGATAATGAAAGGAGGTCGCTAGATTAAAATATCAACTTGTTGATCTTCCTCCTATGAAGACCATTTAACGGTTTGGATCTAACGATGATCAGTAAGGACAATAATTAAAATCAAAGTAAAAATTAAATCATTTATATTTGTGCATTATTCTCAGGTAAAAATCAAATCATTTTCTAGAAATCACTAATAAATCTAATTCTTTTAATGAACATTCACCAAGGGTGGGGTACGTGAAATTGCAATGAGGTCTTTTCATTTTTCATGTTTTTGACAAACTTATTTTTATCATATATTGCAATTCTAGATTTTGTCAAATACCCTGAATGACTTAGTTCAGTAATTATATATAAAATTTATTTAATCTTTAGAATTAGTGTCATATTTTAAAATTAATTAACAAGATTTTTTATTCTAAAGTATTACAGGCTCTACTTGAGACCTATACCATGTGAAACCTTAAATTATATAATACAAAGAGGTCATAATAACTCCAAATTTCATATTTGTTTTATTTATTATTTTTTAGATAATTAAAACAAACAACAACTCTTTTACAAGATAATAATTGAAGGGAGAGGAAAGTTGGTCCGCCAATTACAATATTTTGCCAGAGACCAAAATACCTTAAAAGCGTACCTTAAAAGTAGGAGTAAAATAGGAAATTGTCCTCAAGTTAGAATACTAAAGTGGGAAAAGGGAGAAAGAAACATTGAATGTTTGTTATTGAAATTTAGGAGAAGAAGAGGGTTTGCTTGTTTGATCCATCAAAGAAGGGAAAATGGCGATCCATTCATGTTTCAATGCAACATCCCATGATGATGATGGAAGCATGTATTCTTCACCAATTCCTTTGATTGGCTTATATACAGCGGCCGCCACTTCGGTATGTTTTCTGTTTATGATTTGTGATCTATTAAATGGGTAGCATAATAGGAAGCCATGGATTCCTTGTCGATTCTTCTCACTCAACTCACTTACACTCACTCTCTCGCCATAGCTACAAAGCTTCCTGTAGATCTCACTAGTTCAATGCCTTCTGCTCAAGATCAACTATCCAAACTTACTGGCACTGTCTTAATATGCATTTCTATGAGTTTTTTCTCATCTTCACTTCTAACTCAGAGTGATTCTGAATGCTTTTACAATATCATCTCCTTGAGCATTTTCGTAGTAACTGTGATTGTCAATGTTTGTATACAGATTTTCACAGGTGTGATCTTCTCATTCCTTGTAGAACATGTCATAATTATGTCCTGCATGCTATTATTACTCGGAGTGTTGTGGTCCTCGTTCAAAATAAATCACTTTCTTGATATGTCCTCATATTCTAACACTGATGATCAACTTAAAAAGAGTGACCCTTTAAATTCAGAGAGTAAGAATATGGTACATAGATTGAAATTGTTTTATGTATCCCACTATAAAAAAGATGCTGAGATTCTAATCGGCAATGAAATTTTTGTGTTCAGTACGGGCATATTGTCCACACGTTGCACACTCGTTCTCTCACAAGCCGTATTTCGATCACTTGTTCTTAAGGACGTGGAGTTTCAATGTGGAATTTCTGCTTATAAATGGTCAATGTGGATGGTGGTTTCAACTCAAATTTTCACTGTCCTAATAGGAAGTATAGCAAGTGTATTGAGATGGTGGTTTAAATTCAAAATCTATGAAGAAATAAAATTTTCTGATGTTTACTTCTTCCCTTCTTCCTGGGTTTCATCGTCTTTGATAAAGCTCCGCAATTTAGCATTTTTTAAAATCTTTAGAATGAGCCTCATGTTTATCTTTCAAATGATCGCAACGAATGGCCTGTGGATCTTACACATATTGACCATGGCATTGTTTTGCTTGAGTTATCTCTTATCTTTGGTGTTAATGGTGTGTTTGATGGCAATCCCTAAAGTTTCTTTTGGTAAACAAAGAAACAATGAAATAGTCCATATGGATATGCAAGAGTGGATACAAGGAAATTGTGAAAAAGAGATAAAGAGATTGATGGAGAAACATGAAAATGATTATCCCACTCATCTAATCCAATTGCTTTCCAAAACTACTCCATCTGAAGAGTCAACTACCAATACGATGTCTAGTTCACATGAGAACAAATTCTCTTTTCTTTTATTGGTAATCATTACAAGAGTTGCTATCGTTGCTCTACCAGATACCCTTATTTCTTCTCTAGTTCAAAGCTTAGATGAAGCCTTCGAAATCATTTGTTTCATTGACGAGAAAGTGAATGCCAAAGACATGGATTGCAAGAGGAGATGTGCAACGGCAAAAGAATTGTGGATGAATAGGGACAATGCATGCCATTGGTTTCATACGAGATTCATTAAACCCACGGTTAAAAAATGTTATTCACCATCGTTTAAGAATTCTATGGATGGAGGTTCTCGATCGCAACTTCAATTGGACATACGTTGTGCACTTGGGGTTATTAAAGAATTAAAAGTGACATCTAGTGAAACTTGGTGTTTCATTGATCAATATCTAAATCCAAGCGGCGTTATAAACATCTTCTATGAGTTTATCATCGGACAGGAGCCTCAGAGAACATACACGTCAATCAACGAGTTATATGTTCACATGGAACACATATTCGTGGACATATTGCACTTTTTCCTCCCTCAACTCCCACTTGCCATATTCAAACATGTTCTCGAGGGTCCCATTATAGAACGTGAAGAAAGAGCAGGATTTGTCTTGAAATTCCTTTGCAAACTTGAACCGTTAGAGCATAAAATTCGTTGGTCATTTCCGGATGGAACTGGCATTACTAGATTTATAACTGTTGATCCTGCAATAGACACTCAGCGTATCGAACTAGTGGAACAAAATGTAGATGTTACTCCTACAATGAGTGAAGATTGGGAAATTCCAGAACTTGTTTGAACAACATGTCATGTAAGTACATTTTTTGTTTTTGATTTTAATTTTTAATTTTACAGTATTGGTTGAACAAATTTCTTCTTTTTTTCCTTAATTATGACGATCTTTTATTTTGATTAATTAGTAATCTAGTCCCATGGATCCTTCTACAGGTTGTGGCGTGTGCATGCTTTTTTAATAGACAGTGTCCTAGCATACATGTTGGAGAACATCGATGTTTTATGAGGCTTTATTACGTTGAGATTAATTCGTTCACTCCATTTTATTTCAAGTATGTCCAGGCTGGCATGTTGTGCAAAGTGTCATGTATTTTTTTTATTATTATTTAAATTTCTTTTTATTTGTGTTCATCATAGTTCCTATAGCTTTCCCTTGTTTGATCTAAAAGGGTACAAAATTAGGAAACATATTTGAATATTTGTAATGTATAATTGGGTGATGCGAAATATTGGTAGTTTGTTTGTCTCTTAGCCATATATCCAAGTAGGAACTATGCTACGATGGATGTTATTAAGTGAGAGAAACCATGTTATGTGTGTTTGTTTAATTTCTCTTAAATATATAAATCAGATTTATTTTACATTTAAATGATTAGTTTTATATATTTTAAAATTAGTTAAAAATGTTTTTTCTTTCAAATTACTCCAGATTCCTTCAGATCCATACCATTTGAGATGAAATTTGCTGAAATTGCCCTTCTATCTGGGCTTACCAAGTCAAATAAAATTAAAACTCGAAATATATTTGAAACCTTCACATATCATAGGGAAACTAACTTTAATTTTTCTCAGTCAGACTTCGTACATTAGTTTGATAAGAGGTAAATTGGCTTATGGTTCTTGATTCATATTTTGATCAAGTACTTGTGATCTCTAAGGTAGATTATATTTTGACTATCCTGTCAAGACATATATCCTACTTTTAGGTGGGGTGTTGAAAAATTTTTGCCCACAATTATTAATTTTCTATTAAGGTGAATTAATAGATGCTAAATAATAAAAATCATATTTTATATATATCACAAATATTTAATTATTAAAAATAGATTATTTTGTTTCAAAAATAATTAAAACCGGATGACTTGGTTAAATTTTCATAAACTTGACCGAGATTTTCAAAATATCATTAGGTGATTCATTTTGGATCTTGAGTTAGTCAATTTCACCGGTGATACACAATGAATTTCTTGTAATCCACCAAATTGTCATGGGCTCCTATAAGTTTCAAAACCATAGCATATGAACACACATAAATATTGCAATGTGATCCACTTTAGTTCTTTGTCTCAAAAAATAAGGAAAGTAAACTAAATCCTTTCTTGATGAATGTAAGTGTTTGTTCTATAGAAATCATTGAGATGCTTATTATAGACAATGTAGTAGATATTGTCATTAATTAATTTGTTCAATTGTTATTATAATAATCAATTGAAATTATGCCCATTTGAAGTTAATATATAGTGAATATTTTTTTTTTCCTACTTAAATTTCTTATTGTAAAGCCTAACCCAAATTATGGGTCCAAGGGAACCATATTATTTAAATGGGTCCCGTTCGGCACCCAATCATTTACCCAACAATTTGCCCAACATGTTTTGTCCTACATGGGTTAGAAGTTTTGGAATAGGTTGATTTTTGGTGAGGATGATCTCTACAGTGAGGAGATCATTCTCACCAAAACTCAGTCCATTCCAAAACTTCTAACCCCATCACAAATGGTTTACAAAAAATGGACGGTCCACGATTTTTCAACTTGTAAACATAGGGTTAGAAGTTTTTGAATGGGCTGATTTTTGGTGAGGATGAACTTTACAGTTAAAAATCATCCTCACCAAAAATCAGCCTATTCCAAAACTTCTAACCCATGTAGGACAAAACATGTTGGGCAAATGGTTGGGTGCTAAAACATTTCCCTATTTAAATTAGTTACTTTCTACAACCATTAGTATACATATCATAAGGATTGAAGAGTTTGAAGATGATTATTTTTTGTGGAAAGATCATGGTTTTGGTTACAAATTAAAAAAATGGCATTATTGTCATTTGTTATTAATTTATTAGAGAAGATTGAGATCAAGAGGAGCACGTGATCAGTTTGGAACATAGCTGTATCCCAAATAATCTTGGAAGGTAATCTCTAAAATATTTAAAGAATTGAGGAGCAACCACTGTACAGGGCTATTTACAATATTTGAAAAGTTCAGGTTGGCTATTTGCCCCCACTCCACCCCATACATACATATATATATATATATATATATATACATATATATATATATATATATATAGAGGGTCCCGTTCAGCACCCTAAGTTTTACCACACACTTTAACAAATGCGTTTTGTCCTACATGGGTTAGAAGTTTCGGAATGGGCTGATTTTTGGTGAGGATGATCTCCATGGTGAGGAGATCATCCTCACCAAAAATCAGCTCATTCCAAAACTTCTAACCCCATCAAAAATGATTTACAAAAAATGGACGGTCCACGATTTTTCAACGTCTAAACATGGGGCTAAACATTTCGGAATAGGCTGATTTTTGGAGAGGATGATCTTCTAATCATAGAGATCATCCTCACCAAAAATCAGCCCATTCCAAAACTTCTAACCCATGTAGGACAAAAAACGTTTGTTAAAGTGTGTGGTAAAACTTAGGGTGCTGAACATTTCCCATATATGAATAGAAGTTTTGAAAATATCAGCTCATTCCAAAACTTCTAACCCCATATATGAACAAACCGTCAAATATGGGCCTTTTTCACATAGTGTTGTGGTGGTGGTTCTGTTTTGAAGTTTGGCTTTGATTCTCTTTTAATATATCTATGTAAGATTACTAGACCAGCCTTAATGTCATTTTGATGGTTTATTAGCATGTTAAAGATTATATATTTTCTATTATTTATGGTTACCAACTAATGAATGTTTTGCACTTCAACTGGGAAGCCACATACAAACAATCAGCTTGACTCTGAATTTTCTCTGGTGGATCTCAAGATTTTTTAATGGGTTTTAATCCATCCAGACCTGGCCTGCATGTGAAATTAATATGGATGATCAAAACACCCTTATCTTCAATTTAATTTTGATAGAAACCTTTTGTTTTGTTTCTTAAAACCTCCTATTTTAACCTATTAAACTTTTCAAGCTTACTTGAATTCATCCTCTTCAACTTTTCCTAAAAACAATATTTACCATATAAATTAACTTAAGGAGAAATATATATATATATATATATATATATATATATATATATATATATATATATATATATATATATATATATATATATATATATACTTACTTGAATTCATCCTCTTCAACTTTTCCTAAAAACATATTTATCATATAAATTAACTTAAGGAGAAATATATATATATATGAGTAGCGTTCAATGGCCAAAATGTGGTTAGAAGTTTTGGAATAGGCTGATTTTCAGTAAGGATGATCTCTATGGTGAGGAGATCATCATCACCAAAAATCAGCCCATTCCAAAACTTATAACCCCATCAAAAATGATTTACAAAAAATAGACGGTCCACGATTTTTCAACTTGTAAATTAACTTACGTTTGAAGATCATCCTCTCCAAAAATCAGCCCATTCCGAAATGTTTAGCCCCATGTTTAGACGTTGAAAAATCGTGGACCGTCCATTTTTTGTAAATCATTTTTGATGGGGTTAGAAGTTTTGGAATGAGCTGATTTTTGGTGAGGATGATCTCCTCACCATAGAGATCATCCTCACCAAAAATCAGCCCATTCCGAAACTTCTAACCCATGTAGGACAAAACGCGTTTGTTAAAGTGTGTGGTAAAACTTAAGGTGCTGAACGGGACCCATATATATATATATATATAAAAAGGGGGCGGTTCAAGGGCCATATGTAAAAACATATGAAAAAACAATGGTTTTTCAAAACATGGGTTAGAGGTTTTGGATTGAGCTGATTTTTTGCAAGGATGGCCACTGTGATGAAAAGATCATCCTCACAAAAAATCAGCTTAATAAGAAACTTCTAAATCCATCAAAAGTGATTTACAAATTATTAACAAAAATTGGCAAAAATCGACGGTGCACATTCTAAATCACTTTTAATGGGGTTAGAAGTTTCAGATTTGACTGATTTTTTTTTTTCCGGATGATCTTCCCATCATAGAGATCATCCTCACAAAAAATCAGCTCAATCCAAAACTTCTAACCCCTATATTTTTTTTCTCTGTTTTCTCTCTTTGTTTCTCTCTCTATTTTTATTTTCGTTTTTTTTCCTTATTTATAAGTAAATAAAATCAATCGACAATAGAGAATGAGTTTCTTATTAGGAAACTGGTTTATCTCTGATTCGGTCTTGAATCTTAAGTCCATCGCAATTCTGATTGAGCTACGTTTCAACAACAGATTGAGCTACGTTTCAGCAGCGTTATCTTGAGGAAGAATTGTTCCTCCAATAGGATTCTATCTCCAATAGGATTCTGGTTGAGCTACGTTTCAGCAGTCAATAGGATTCTGATTGAGCTACATTTCAGCAGCATTATCTCCAATAGGATTCTTTCCAACAGAATGGTATCCCAAAGAAAAGTAGAAAGAAGTAAAGCAACCAACTTTACTCCATGAGGAGTGCAAGTATCAATCATTCCAACAGAATGGTATCCCAAAGAAAAAGTAGAAAGAAGTAAAGCAACCAACTTTACTCCATGAGACGTGCAAGTATCAATCCTATTGCACCATTTGTTGTCTCAAGCCCAAACCTCTGTTGCTGAAACAGTCATCCTTGACTCCACAATTTTTTATCTTGGGAATTGTCCATGTTTTAATATGACAGTGTCGAGAAAGGGAAAAACTACAATAAATGTTGGTCTGGTAATAGTGTCCAATAAAATCATTTCTCATCGAAGATTGAGATCAAAGAGTATTTCATCACTTTAAAAAATAAAGGGATATATCAAATATTCACTAAAATGTGGCGGGATATATATAAATTACCCATTATTTTCATCCTTGCCTTAATCATTTGAAGAAAATCCTAGATTGTTTTGTTCAAAATTCTCTCATTTTGCGTCTCCTAAAAAATCTTATATTTCATTAAAATTTGAAAGTTGAAGTTGATATAATATCTTAAGGTTGAAGATGATTGTTTTGAAAGAAATTAAATCAAAGGCCGAAGATGTGATTAATTTTAAGGGGAAAAAGAAGTGTATTTCAAACCTTAGGACAACATGGTCAAAATTTGTATTTTGCACTTTTAATATCAAAGTCATTTTTAACATATTTAGTAATAGCTTTTAATCATTTAAAAAATTAATTGTCAACCAAAAACACTTTTTTTATTTAATAGTCTAGAAAAGTGTATTCTCCCGAAAAATAAGATGATTCCACAACATATTTTGATAATATATATATATATATCACAAGGATTGAAGAGCTTGAAGATGATTATTTTTTGTGAAAAATTCATGGTTTTGGCTACAAATTAAAATTAAGGCATTATTGGCATTTGTTAGTAGTTTATTAGAGAAGAATGAGATCAAGAGGAGCATGTGATCAGTTTGGAACATAGCTGTATCCCAACTATTCTTGGAAGGTAATCTGTAAAATATTTAAAGAATTGAGGGACAACCACGTCCTTCTCGGCACACGCGGGGGGTAGGTCATTGTTTGAAATCTGTAAAAGTAAATAATTAAGAAATTTAGTATGCATGCGACTAAATATTTAGTTGTTGAGCACATGCTAGGGTGTTTGTATGAGCAGCCTGCCAAAGCAAAAAAAAACTAAAATAAGAGTGATGCTAAATGGACGTAATTTTTGGCGAACGTCTCTTTCTCTTTTTTTTCCATAGTGAAAAAAGCAAACTTTCTGATTTTATTTTAAATATAGGTGCTTGGTGGCCATCCATTTTGAATACGTTGGATCAACCTCGAAAAACAATATTTTTTTTTTAATTTCTTTACTTTTTTTTACTATGAATATTTTCATGAAATCTAAAAGACTGTGTTGTTGGATTGTCAATGTGGGCCCAACGACCGTTTTCTAGTTTTGAAATCTACAAAAATAAGTATTTGGGCAACGGGCAAGAGAGAGAAGCTCTCTCTATTGTTGATATCATTGTGTAACATGCCTAACGTTTGTTGGGCTGTGAGCCAACATGCCATAGGGCCTCTGGGAGTTGGCCAAAAACGACGCCCATTTAGCATTTCTTAAAATGAAAATAAAAATAAACTAAAAATAAACAAACAAACAAAATTGACTAAAGAGTTGTCTTGGATGAGTCAATAAAAATATTTTAAAATGAATAAATTTTTTATTGTGTACAAAAGTCTTGTACCCAAATAATTAACTTTTTTGACATGTCTAGATGCATTTTCGAGCTCATGAACAATGTAGTCAAGTTGATAAAATATTTTCTGGAGTTGGGTTAATGATTTGATTCCTTTAATTTTGGGGGCCTATCCGTCTCAAAATTCATTCAAGTTAAGTCCACTTGGAAACATTTTAGTTAACTTGATGAATTTTAAAACTCTAACTTAAACAATGAAATTGTTAGTGAATCCAAAGAATATTTGACATGGGAGGGCACTGAAGCAACCAGTTTCAATTTTTTTTATTTGATGGTGCCTCATGATTCAATGGTTTTACCTAGGAAAAATTACCTTAAGGACTATCACGGAGGAGTTCCTTTCTAAATAGTCCCTAAGTTGTGGATACTAGCTTGACATGACATTTAGTAAACGTTTTCTTTCTTAATGGTCCCTCGTACTATCGAGTTCATAATTTTTATTGTCGAACTTGACAATTTTTTATTTAGTGTCGAGTCCACTTTTTTTTATTGCCTAACTCTATGCTTTTTTAATTACTGTCTAGTTCATCGATTTTATTAAATAAAAAGGGGTGAAATCAACACTGGTAAAACCCACCCTTTTCCAATTTTTGAGTTTTTTTATTTATTAAAATACATGAAAATATTGACTAAAAACTTGAGATAACGACTTGTTTAAATGATTTTAACCCAAAAGAACCATTATACATCAATTTTCATCCAAAAACTAAGAAACAAGTGAAAAAAATCACTAGTTTTTTTATGTACATCTTCAAAAAATAAAAATAAAAAAAACCCTTGAAGATGATTTTTCTTGTTTTTTAAATGCTTTCTGACGAAATAGAATCTCCAAAACTCGATTGATGAGGTGTAAAAATCCACTTTTTGGATGAATACAATGAATTTGAAAGGTTAGGGCATTCAATCGTGAGAAATGTGGGAAATGAGATGCATGGATCATTTAGAAATAAAAATTTATTAAATATCCTGCCAAGTAACCACTAGAAACTTAAGGACTATTTAGAAGGAATTCATTCTGCAAGGGTCCTTTTAACTAGTTTTCCCTTTTATCTAGGTAGGACGTCACTGGGGTAATAGTGAAAGGAGGTTGCTAGATTAGAATATCAAATTGTTGACCTTCCTCATATGAAGACCATTTAACTGTTTGGATCTAAAGATGATGAGTAAGGACAATAATTAAACTCAAAGTAAAAGTTAAATCAATTATATTTATGCATTATTCTCATGTAACAATCAAATAATTGTCTAGAAATCACTAATAAATCTAATTCTTTTAATGAACATTCACCAAGGATGGGGTAGGTGAAAAAATTGCAATGAGGCAAGTTGGTTTAAAAGATTACTAATGAGCTAGTCCAGATTTTAACAAATACCCCGTATGACCTAGTCCAATAATTATAAATAAAATTTATTTAATCTTTGGAATTAATGTCATATTTTAAAATTAATTAACAAGATTTTTTATTCTAAAGTATTACAGGCTCTCCTTGAGATGTACACCATATGAAACCTTAAATTATATAAATACATTGGTCCTAACAACTCCAAATTTAATATTTGTTTTATTTATTATTTATTTTATATTTTTAAATCAAACAACAACTCTTTTACAAGATATAATTTAATGGAGAGGAAAGTTCGTCCGCCAATTAGGATCTTTTGCCAGAATTTTTTCTAACATACGAGGACCATAGACCAAAATACCCTTAAAGGGTACCTTAAATTCTTTGTCAACAAGCATGAACCATCAAGAATTTTCTAGTCATCCTTTAATAAGTAGGGGTCAAATAGGAAATTGTCCTCAAGTTAGAAACTGAATTGGGAACAGGGAGAAATAAAACATTGAATACTTAGGTCCATATGTTATTGAACTTTGAGGAGAAGAAGAAGGCTTGCTTGTTTGATCCATCAAAGAAGGGAAAATGGCGATCCATTCATGTATCAATGCAACATCCCATGATGATGAAAACATGTATTCTTCACCAATTCCTTTGATTGGCTTATATACAGCAACGGCCACTTCGGTATGTTTTTTGTTTATGATTTGTGATCTATTAAATGGGTTGCGTTATAGGAAGCCATGGATTCCTTGTTGATTCTTCTCGCTCAACTCACTTACACTCACTCTCCTCGCCATAACTACAAAGCTTCCTGTAGATCTCACTAGTTCAATGCCTTCTGCTCAAGATCAACTATCCAAACTTACTGGCACTGCCTTAATATGCATTTCGATGAGTTTTTTCTCATCTTCACTCCTAACTCAGAGTGATTCTGAATGCTTTTCCAATATCATCTCCTTAAGCATTTTCGTTGTAACTGTGATTGTCAATATTTGTATACAGATTGTCACTGGTGTGATCTTCTCATTCCTTGTAGAGCATGTCATAATTATGTCCTGCATGCTATTCTTGCTCGGAATGGTTTGGTCCTTGTTCAAATTAAATCACCCTCTTGATATTTCCCCATATTCGAACATTGATGATCAACTTAAAATGAGTGACTCTCGAAATCCAGAGAGTAAGAATATGGTACATAGATTGAAATTGTTTTATGTATCCCACTATAAAAACAAAGCTGAGATGGAACTCGACGATAACGCAGTTTGGATCGGGATGGGCATGTTGTCCACACTTTGCACACTGGTTCTCGCACAAGCCGCATTTCGATCGCTTTTTCTCAAAGAGGTGGAGTTTCAATGTGGAATTTCTGCTTATAAATGGTCAATGTGGATGGTGGTTTCAACTCAAATTATCACTGTCCTAACAGGAAGTATAGCAAGTGTATTGAGATGGTGGTTTGGATTCAAAATCCAGTACGAAATAAAATTTTCTGATATTTACTTCTTCCCTTCTTCCTGGGTTTCATCGTCTTTGATAAAGCTCCGCAGTCTGGCATTCTTCAAAATCTCTAGAATGAGCCTCATGTTTATCTTTCAAACGATCGCAACGAATGGCACGTGGATATTATATATGTTGACCATAGCATTGTATTTCTTGGCTAGTCTCGTATCTTTGGTGTTTATGCCATGTTTGATGGCAACCTCTAAAGTTTGTTTTGGTAAACAAAGAAACAATGAAATAATCCGTATGGATGCGCAAGAGTGGATACAAGGAAACGGTGAAAAAGAGATAAAGGGATTGATGGAGAAACATGAAAAGGATTCTCTGACTCATCTAATCCAATTGCTTTCCCAAACTACTCCATCTGAAGAGTCAACTACCAATACGGTGTCCAGTTCACATGAGAACAAATTCTCTTGTCTTTTATTGGTAATCATTGCAAGAGTTGCTATCGTTGCTCTACCAGATACCCTTATTTCTTCTCTAGTTCAAAGCTTAGACGAAGCCTTCGAAATCATTTGTTTCATTGACAAGAAAGTGAATGCCAAAGATAAAAATTGCAAGAGCAGATGTGCAACGGCAAAAGAATTGTGGATGAATAGAGACAATGCATGCCATTGGTTTCATACGAGATTCATTAAACCCACGGTTAAAAAATGTTATTCACCATCGTTTAAGAAATCTATGGATGGAGGATCTCGATCGCAACTTCAATTGGACATACGTTGTGTACTTGGGATTATTAAAGAATTAAATGTGACATCTGGTGAAACTTGGTGTTTCATTGATAAATATCTAGATCCAAGCGAAGTTATAGACATCTTCTATGAGTTTATCATCGGACAAGAGCCTCAAAGAACATACACGTCAATCAACGAGTTATATATTCACATGGAACACATATTTGTGGACATATTGCACTTTTTCCTCCCTCAACTCCCACTTGCCATATTCAAACATGTTCTCGAGGGTCCCATTATAGAACGTGAAGAAAGAGCAAGATTTGTGTTGAAACTCCTTTGCAAAGTTGAACCGTTAGAGCATAAAATTCATTGGTCATTTCCAGATGGAACTGGCATTACTAGCTTTATAACCGTTGATTCTGCAATAGACACTCAACGTATCGAACCAGTGGAACAAAATGTAGATGTTACTCATACAATGAGTGAAGATTGCGAAATTCCAGAACTTGTTTGAACAACATGTCATGTAAGTACATTTTTTGTTTTTAGTTTTAATTTTTAATTTTACAGTATTGGTTGAACAAATTTCTTCTTTTTTTCCTTAATTATGACGATCGTTTATTTTGATTAATTAGTTATCTAGTCTCATGGATCCTTCTGCATGTTGTGGCGTGTGGATGCTTTTTTAATAGACAGAGTCCTAGCATACATGTTGGAGAACATCGATGCTTTATGAGGCTTTATTACTTTGAGATCAGTTCGTTCACTCCATTCTATTTCAAATATGTCCAGGCTCGCATGTTGTGCAAAGTGTCATGTACTTTTTATTTTTATTTTAAATTTCTTTTTATTTGTGTTCACATAGTTCCTATAGCTTTCCCTACTTTGGTCTAAAAGGGAACAAAATTAGGAAACATATTTGAATATTTGTAATGTATAATTCGGTGATGCGAAATACTGGTAGTTTGTTTGTCTCTTAGCCATATATCCGGTTAGGAACTATGCTACGATTGATGTTATTAAGTGAGAGAAACCATGCCATGTGTGTGTGTGTGTGTGTGTTTTTGTGTAATTTCTTTCAAATGTATAAATAAGATTTATTTAATATTTAAAAATGTTTTTTCTTTTAAATTATTCTAGATTCCTTAAGATCCATACCATAAGCAACCTTAAATTATATAATATACAGAGGACGTAACAACTTTAAATATATATATATATGAGAAATGTTCAGCAACAAACATTTTGGCAAAACATTTTTCAAAACATGGGTTAGAGGTTTTTGAATGGGCTGATTTTTGGTGAGGATGATCTCTACGATGAGGAGATCATCATCACAGAAAATCAGCCCATTCAAAAACTTCTAACCCCATCAAAAATGGTTTACAAAAAAAGGACGGTCCACGATTTTTCAACTTGTAAACATGGGGCTAGAAGTTTTTGAATGGGCTGATTTTTGGTGAGGATGATCTCCTCACCGTAGAGATCATCCTCACAAAAAATCAGCCCATTCCAAAACCTCTAGCCCATGTTTTAAAAAATGTTTTGCCAAAATGTTTGTTGCTGAACGGGACCCTATATATGTGTATATATATATATATAAACATAATTTTTTTTAATACTTTTAGATATTTAAAATAAGCATAGTTTTTTTAAAAGACTCGTTGAATGGAAAGGAAGGTTCATCAACCAATTAGAATGTGTAATTGACTTTTACAAGAGGGTTTTTTTTCATAGAGAAATTCTATTGCCACACCAACTTTTACTAAAAGCACCCAAAGATGTGTGCTAATCTTCATTAATATCATATCATTGGAGTGCTTATAGAAAAATTTGGTGCGGCCTTAGATTCTCTCTTTTTATAATATAGAATAATCAAAATACCCTTAACTTTGGGTATATTGACTTTATCCACGGAACCCAATGCTTATGGCTATTATGAACTTTTTTTTTGTTAGTAATCTTGATGCCTGCAACTCCTGCACAAGTAAATTAAATTTCTAAAGCATTTTCTAAAAGAAAAAAAAAAAAAAAACTAAAAGTCTTGTACCCAAATAATTAAATTTTTGACATGTCTAGATGCATTTTCGAGCTCATGAAGGAAGTAGACGAGTTGATTAAATATTTTGTGGAGTTGAGTTAATGACTTGATTCCATTTAATTTTGGGGGCCTATTCACCTCAAAATTCATTCAAGTTAAGTCCACTTGGAAACATTTTAGTTAACTAGATGAATTTTAAAACTCTAGCTTAAAAAATGAAATTGTTAGTGAATCCAAAGAATATTTGACATGGGAGGGCACTGAAGCAACCAGTTTCAAATTTTTTGATTTGATGGTGCCTCATGATTCAATGGTTTTACCTAGGGAAAATTACTTTAAGGATCCTCGCGGAAGAATTTCTTTCTAAATAGTCCCTAAGTTTTGGGTGTTAGCTTTACATGACATTTAGTAAATGTTTTCTTTCCTAATGGTCCCTCATACTATTGAGTTCATAATTTTTATTGTTGAACTCGACAATTTTTCATTTAGTGTCGAGTTCCCTTTTTTTACTGTCGAACTTGACACTTTTTAAATTACTATCTAGTTCACCAATTTTATTAAATAAAAAGTGGTGAACTCAACACTAGAAAAACTCACCCATTTTCAATTTTTGAGTTTTTTCGACTAAAATCCATGAAAAGATTGACTAAAAACATGAGATAATGACTTGTTTAAATGATTTTAACCCATAAGAACCATTATACATTTATTTTTATCCAAAAACTAAGAAAAAATTTTAAAAAACCCTTGAAAATGATTTTTTCTTCTTTCTTAAATTCTTTGTAATGAAAAAGAATCTCCGAAACTCGATTGAGGTGTAAAAATCCAATTTTTGGATGAATACGATGAGTTTGAACGGTTAGAGCATTCCATCGTGAGAAATGAGGTGCATGGACCATTTACAAAGAAAAATTTATTAAATATCCTACCAAGTAATTGCTGAAAACTTAGGAACTATTTAGAAAGAATTCCCTCTGCGAGATTAGAATATCAAATTATTGATCTTCCTCATATGCAGACCATTAACGGTTTGGATCTAAGGATGATGAGAAGGGACAATAATTAAAATCAAAGTAAAAAATTAAATCAATTATATTTATGCATTAAGCTCATTAACAATCAAATCATTTTCTAGAAATCACTAATAAATCGAATTCTTTTAATGAACATTCACCAAGGATGGGGTAGGTGAAAAAATTGCAATGAGGCAAGTTGGCGTAAAAGATTACTAATGAGCTCTTTCATTTTGGTACATCTTTTTCATGTTTTTGATAAACATATTTTTATCATATATTGCAATTCCAGATTTTGACAAGTACCCCATATGACCTAGTTCAATAATTATAAATAAAATTTATTTAATCTTTGGAATTAGTGTCATATTTTAAAATTAATTAACAAGATTTTTTATTCTAAAGTATTACAGGCTCTCCTTGAGATCTACACCATATGAAACCTTAAATTATATAATACACAGGTCCTAACAACTCCAAATTTAATATTTGTTTTATTTATTATTTTTCTAGATTTTTAAAACAAACGACGACTCTTTTAATTATTTATGAGGTTGAGGATCATAGGGATGAAATTTTAAGTCATAGATTTTAAAGGGACTAAAGGTCAAGCTGTGAAAATTCGGTTTTGCATTTTTTTTTTTTTATAAAGAGAAGTTAAAATTTGAATATCCAGAATTACCATTGAACTATAATAGTAGATCTCAAAATTTTCTCTTACCCCTTCGTTTTGGATCATGATTTAGACCATGTGTGATGGTTATGAACTTCCAGAATCAAGGGTGTGTCACTTATTATCCAAGCTCTCCATAAATTCTTCTATAACATGTCGTCCCACTACGTCATAATAGGTAAAGAGCGACTCGGTATTTTCGGAAAAAACGACAGTTTTGAGCCGTCGTTTTAAGCGACGGATTCCCAAAATCGCTAATCTAGGAAAAAGGTTTATTTCCGCCTCAAATTCGAATCAACTCAGACGCTTTTTCGTTCGACTCAACTCGTATCGGTATTATTGCCTCAGACTCAACTCAAACACTCGATTTTATTCGATCACTCTCTCTGTCTTTCTGTTTCTCGACTCTCTCTGTCTCTCTCTCTTTCACTCACTGATTTGTCTACGATCGAATCTCTCTCTCTCTCTGTCTCTCTCACTCATTGGTATTGTTCGATTCGAATCTCCCTTTTTCACTCGTTGGTTTTCGATCGATCTACTCTTTCTCTCTTTCACTCACTTGTTTTCGTTCGATCGGTTCTCTCTCTTTCACTCACATTAGATTTTGTTCGAATGACTCTCTTTCACTCACAGAATCGATCTAGTTTTGAACATTAATTCTTCACTCGATCTCTCACTCACAGAATCTCAGATTTTGAAGAAAAATAACTAGGGTTTCCAGACGCAATCAGATTTCAAAATCATTGATCTAGGGTTCGATCTCTCTCGATTCTCTCAAATTACCAGGGTTATCTTTAACAGATTTGAAGAAGAAAGAGGTACGGATTCGCCCATCTCAAATTATTCCTTATGTTTGAAAGCATTAAAGGTTTTTTAATTGAAGAAAGAGGTTATTTTCTTGCTTTTTTTAGTGTTTCATCGCTTTTTTATAGGTTATATTGGTTTTATTCTATAGATCTGCTTTCGTTGCTTTTTTTTCTTCTTAAAATCGGTTAGATTTTGATTTTTAAGCATCTGTGTATTTTGTGGTTGTTCTGTTGTTGAAGATTTCTTAGTATGGATATGGTTTCTTTGAGTTGGATTGTTAAAGTCTAGTGGAAGCATATTCATCCATAAATGCCACAATGTTTTTTGTGTTTTTGCTATAAATGATTGTGTTCTTGAAGATTCGCTTTGATTTCATAGTATTTTTCCAAAGATACAATCAAATCATTTCCTTTCCTTGGAGGTCTGTTTGAAATTTGAATGTTTTGAAATCTCCGATTTTAAGTGTTCTTATTTTGAACTCCAATCTCTGTAGTATTCTTCTTATTTCTAATTGTAGTAATTCATATCATTTTAGAGCTGTGATTAGAGAGGAGGTTGTTGATGTTGTTGCAGTTGGGTACCAACATCATTCAGTATGAGTTTTGGATTTTTAGCAGAATTGCAACCATGTTGTATGCCAAACTGATTCCAAGATCCTTGGTAAATCGAGTTTGTTGTTGTTCAGAGAGACAAGCATAGCTACTTAATGTTCTAGGTGATGTTTGTAATATTCTAGATGAGAATGTCCCTCCTAAGATTATAATCTGTTTTGGCCTTGTAATCTTACTCTTTTAATTGTCACTTGGGTTCGATAAACCTCTTAAGATTTCTTCCATGAATCTCTTAAGCCCTTCATAAATTTATTGCTTGGCTTCTCTCTCTATCTCTCATTTAATTAGGGCTGTTTTGAGCAACTTTTCCATTGCTGTGTTGTAGACAATGTGATGGATGTGTTTCTGTCGCTTTTGATTTGGGGTTGGTTTGAGGAATAAGGACTTAAGGAGTGGCAATCGATGTTATCAACCTCATGAACACATTGTCCCTATAGTTGATACCATTGGATGATCTACAACTAAAATAGAGCATACTTCTCTAAATTTAAACCTCACGACACGATAGTAAAGAATTAATTTATCCTCTAATCAGAAAACATGTTCAATATGTTCGAGTTTGAAAGTGGGGAAGGAACTTTTGATGATTTGACGATATCCTTGTTGGGAGCGTGGAACTACAAAGTGGGAATCTCTCTTCCGTTTGACCTAAATAAAATTACATATAATGCTATGTGAATCTTAAATTCATATAACATGCATCTTCAAAACCACCCAACAAGAATGGAAAGAAAAAGTAGAAAGAAGTAAAGCAACCAACTTTACTCCATGAGGAGTGCAAGTATCATTCCTTTTGCATCATGTGTTGTCCCAAGCCCAAACCTCTGTTGGTGAAACAGTCATCCTTGACTCTACAATTTTTTATCTTGGGAATTGTCCATGTTTTAATATGACAGTGTCGCTAAAGGAAAAAATTACAATAAAAGTTGGTCTGGTAATAGTGTCTAATAAAATCAAGGGCATTTCTCATTGAAGATTGAGATCAAGGAGTATTTCATCACTTTAAAAAATAAAGGGTTATATCAAATATTGACCAAAATGTGGCGGGATATGTATTTTGCACTGTTAATATCAAGGCAGATTTACCAAAACATGCACAACTTTTTAATTATTTACCAAAACGGTACACTGTAGCAATTAATTCCAAAAATGGTAAATTTACCGTTTTCGGAATTAATTTATTTTACCAAAACGGTAAAAATAGCAATCCATTATTTTTTTGTTCCGAAAATACCCTTTTGTTAATTTTAAGTGAAAATACCGTTTTGTCCTCGCCTCTTTCATAAAAATTTCTGTAATTTCAGTTGTAATTGTTTCCTTCAAACAAGTGCAGCAAGAAATCGAAAACGAAGAGGTATGACCTCCCTCCCTCTCTCTCTCTCTCTCTCTCTCTCTCTCTCTCTCTCTCTCTCTCTCTCTCTCTCTCTCTCTCCGTTGGATAGATTTAGAAAATGTTGCAAGTTTCCCTCTCTCTCTCTTTATCTCTTTCCGTTGTGAGAACGTGAAAAACTTGCAAGTTTCTCCGTCTTTGTCTCTCACTGTTGTGGAGATCATGAGAATAGTTTCGATCTATTTCTCACTGTTGTGGAGGTCATGAAAATAGTTTCGATCTATCTCTCGCTGTTGTGGAGATCATGAGAAATGTGAATCGAAATTGTTTGTGTATGTGTTTTGGGGTATTCAAACCCTAAACTGTAAATTTGATTAGGTACAATTAGGATTTGAATTTTTAGACTATTTAGGATTGATGTAAATTTTATCATTAAATGACTAATTTTTTGGATTGATTTGGATTTGTTAGAGTTTCATGTTTAATGTTGACTTTCTAGAGTTGTATTAGATTTTTAATGTTTAAGAAATGTAATGATAATTTTTTCATTATTTAGTTTTATTAAAATTTTATAGAATTTTAAATTATAAGATGATATTTTTCTCATGAGTTAGAACTACAATTATTAGTGTCTTAGAACTTGATTATCGTGTTGCATTTAATGTGTTCGATGTATTGCTTCTTAAAAGTTCGATAGAATGTGTACCATTTTTTCCTAGTATTTTTATAGATTTTCCATTTTGTCGTAAATAATCTCACTCTTAGTATGAAAATACCATATGCAGGGAGAATCTAATAAATGGATAAATGGAAGATTTCGTTAATATACTTTTATGATGGAGAGATTGTAGACCTATTTGACGGGTTTAAGTATAGTGGTAAATGCAAGAATAAGTATGTTGGACGTGATATTTCATTTAAAATATTTACCGACATGATGTATGAAGTCACCGTATGTAATCGAGATGAGATTATTTTGAAGTTAAAATACATATATATAATTAGCCATCCATTGTTGAGATAGATATAGAAAACGATGCAGACGTTAAAAAGATGTTGTTTGGAGTACCAGAAGATTCCCAAACCATATACGTTTTCATCATGAAATCTCGACACCTTCTTGAAATGAAAAATGATACCAAGCGTATGAACTATGAATTGTATTCTAGTATTTCATTTTGAGTTCGATCCCAATTCAAATATTTGCCTAGAAAAATATAATGGTCATAATATATGTGAAGATGACTGATTATTACAAATGAATTTTAATTTTAAGCTAAGATACCTTTTTAGGGAGAGTAGTTCGTCTTCTAAAAAGGAGAGGATTTTCTTAGGTTCCCATTTCTTACAATTCCTGTCGCAGATCAGGTTTGTTGATCTATGTTTGGATTACCATCCTGATATTTTTAGCGAGATTATGTATCTTGTTCTTGATATTGTTAGCGATGGACATTGCTATTGGATTTTTGTCGATATGATTCCCCTTTTGGATGTAAATTTGGCATTCATTGTTGTTGCCACACATTTGCCCTACTTCTCTTACCTCTGTCCATGTTGAAGTTAGGATATTATTTGTTTTAATAAAAATCTGTACGTCAGGAAGAAATAAACATTCACAATGAAATTGGACACTTCGTAGTGTAACTTTGAAGCTTCACTTATTGCTTCAACCTTCCAAAATTAACCCCACCAAGCTTGTGAGTAGAGGAAAATACGACTGACTTAAGCTGAGCTTGAGCATAAAACTTTTGAGGTTAATGCTTGAGTGTTGTATGGGTGTTGGCACAAATTCATAATCTATTTGGAAGTGAGTATTATCTAAGTCTTATGCTCAAACAGAAACAGTAGTAGTGGTTTCTTACTTGTAAACCCGTGCAAATATCCTTAAAATGCTTAATTGCAATACATACCTCATGTTTTATACTCAAAGTGTCATATATTTAACCGGTTTGCGGACAAATTGCTCAGTGGCAATAGTGTGGATTTATGCCCATCTCCTCACCATCGGTGGGGCCTATAACAATGCACCTTTAAATACTCAACAAAGTTACCGTAGTGTTCGTGATGGTCTTGTGGATGGTGCTCCATGATAAGGCTTCCGGCCTTTATTTTTGTAACTGTTCTGTTTTTGTTCTCTATTGCTCTAGATTTTGTTAATTTATTGTTGTTTTGGACAGCACTTGCATTGTTTAATATGTGATTCAGTTGTGTGTCCATATATAATATGTTAAATTTGTAACCAAGATATGAGATCCAGTTATGTATGGCCGTACATGATCTTTTTTATTATATAACATCCCATGGTATGGACGTACGATTACACATTACTAGGACGAATCCTACCCACCAAATTCGTGTAGTATACCTATATGCATATAAGATAGCAATTTTCTAATTTTTGAAATACGTATAAATCAGTTCTATGTTTCAGTGATTTATTTAGATACATGTATTTTGTCATACAAGTATATCACGCACAAAAAATGGTGATATAGGAAGACAATGAAAAATCTTTGAATGGTGTCTTCTAATGTACACCTAATAAATAGATAAAAGGAAGATTTCGTTGATATGTTTTTATGATGGAGAGATTGTAGACCCATTTGACGGGTTTAAGTATAGTGGTAAATGCAAGAATAAGTATGTTGGACGTGATATTTCATTTAAAATATTTACCGACATGATGTATGAAGTCACCGCATGTAGTCGAGATGAGATAAATTTGAAGTTAAAATACTTGTATAGAATTAGCCCTCAATTCATCGAGATAGATATAGAAAATGATGCAGACGTTAAAGAGATGTTCTTTGGAGTACCGGAAGATTCCCAAACTATATACATTTTCATCACGAAATCTCGACGCCTTGTTGAAATGGAAAATGATACTAACCGTATGCATACACAGAATATGTTTGAAAATAGGTATGAGACATTATGAACTCGTATCTATTATAGAAAAAAATTTATTTGTTGTATTTTATTTGTGGTTGATACGAATGATTTACGATTTTACACATGCAGAAGGAAAAAAATGTTAGAGCCGATTGTGGTCCCTTCGAAGTTGTTGAAAATAGAAAGATGTGCAACTAGATTCGTTATTTCTTTAATTTTATATTAAATTAAGAATTTGTTGCAGTCTAAGTTATATCGATGCGATTCATCTCTAATTATTCTTTCAATCCTATTTGCAAATGAATGTTGAAGATGAACCTATTTCAACAAATCCAACCAAGGGATGCAATGATACTGGACGAATTCCAAATTCATCACCTATTAGGCTAGTATATGAAACTAGGCATACGCTAGGGCGATTCGAACCTTAAAAAATCATATATAAATTTTTCATGAATTTTTGATTCATATTGTTTTGTCTACAGTAAAGTTGGGAGTTCAATTTATCCACCCGCGCATCGAAATGTTCCAGATTCAGATCCCTCCAATCTAGACCTATGCGTCGATATTTCAGGATGTTTAACCCTATGTATGTCTACTCGTGTTACTTTCTTCAATTAATCCTCTTAGAAATATTTATAAATTTGGCACCTCTATGTTTAGGTACAATTTTCCTTCTACAATGAATTGTCTGTTTGATGGTGGGGATGTTGATATGGATGAGGGTGTTTGCTCTCGTAGAGAAAAAAGTAAATTCTTTGAGTCGCGTAATTCATCCGAAAAGAAAGTCTCGGAAAATAGTTCATGCAGTAGTTTCGACGCAAGAGAGGCGTTTTGTTGCAACGTAGACATGGGATTAGATTCTGATAAAGGATCTGATGGTGTTGAATTTGACAATATGTGGGAAAAAGCTTATGATGAAGGATACGATAGCCCATATTTTGATGAGGAATTTATTAAGTTTTCTCTTGAAAATCGTTCTAGAGGAAGGATGGAATTAAAAGTTAGAAATACGTATAGTTCAAAAAATTTGTTTCAAGTAGCTTTGAAAGAGTGTGCAATGTTGTCAAACTTCCAAATTGAACCCATAAGGACTTGTCACACAGCGATCTCAGCCAAGTGTGCTAACCAAAGTTGTCCTTGGCGCATTTATGCTACTAAATTTTGCGGGGTTCCAACTTTTGAAATAAAGAAGTTAATCTCCAATCATACGTGTGCATTACCAACACGTGGTCGTGACCATAAGCAAGCCAGTAGTCATTGGATTGCAGTTCGAGTGAAGGTGACTTTGAAGGAACATCCCAATATGACACTTGGCCAAATTATCACGTATATTCAAAAACACTTTGGTACTACAATTTCGTATCGTAAGGCGTGGAGGGCAAAAGAGTTTGCTATATTGGAATTGGTTGGATCATGGGACGAGTCATATCGTATATTACCATCATATTGTGCAGAGTTAATGCGTGTTGATCCTGATGCTGTCACTGTACTTGTATGTAGAGAGGAAGATAGGTTTGCGAGATTTTTTTGGAGTTTTGGTGCTTGTATTAAGAGTTACAGAAATAACATAAGAGGTATTATATCAATTGATACAGCCCACCTAAAAGGTAAATACCGTGGCCAACTCTTAGTTGCAACTGGCTTAGATGGTAATAACAAGGTCTTCCCAATAGCCTTTGCGGTCGTCGAGAGTGAAAATATCGATTTTTGATCATGGTTTTTTCGAATCCTCAGAGATAAAGTTATTGGAATTGAAAGTTGGTTCGTATTGATCTCTGATCGTCACCCAGGCATTCTGGAGAGTGTCCCTCTTGTATTTCCCAAAGTCATCCATAGGGTTTGTTTAAGACACTTATGTGATAACTTCGTACGTGAGTTCAAGGACAACGTTGCCAAACAGAAGATCTGGATGATGGGAAAGATATATAACATTCCAGCATTTGAATGTGAGATGTTTGAGTTGCGCGACACTCAACCCAAATATTATAAATGGTTAAGTGCCATCGATCAGAAAAAATGGACTAGAGCTTACTTTCCTGCCAAACGATATCGCATAATGACGACGAACATATCTGAATGTATGAACAAGGTTCTAAAGTTAGAAAGGGAACTTCCGATTACAGCTCTTGTTCATGCAACACATACTAAGTTGTCTAATTATTTCTTTGAGCGGTCTGAAGAATGCAAACTATTCAAAGATCAGTTGACTCCTTTTGCTCTGCGTGAAATTAAGAGATTTGATATTCCATCAAATTATGTGGATGTTCGTCAAACTAGAATGCATATTTACGAGGTTGGTGTACTTAAAAATAGATATGTTGCCGATCTGGGAAAGCTGAGTTGCACATGTCGTCGTTATGACCAGCTTGGTCTCCCATGCCTTTATGCCTTTTCTGCCATCAAGCATAGTAAAATGTCACCATATGATTTTTCAGAGGATTGGTTCACAGTTGATCGATACCGAGAAACATACAAGGATTCCATCAATCCCGCGATTGATGAAAGTCAATGGATTGTTAGATGTGATGATGTGATCGTATCCCCTCCAGATGTTGTAATATAGCCCGGTAGGCCAAAGAAAAATAGATTCAAAAGTCAGTCCTAGAAACATTTATATTATCGATGTGGAAATTGTGGACGTCGTGGTCATAATCGTAAGAGATGTGTGCACCCTCCTACTTCATAATTGAGGTTGGCTTCTACTCGAAAAATAGTTATGAATATTTTTGTACAATTATATTACATTATGATATAGTGTAAAGAGGATCCTTCTGACATTGTATAACAGACATTCTAATATAATGTCAAAAGGATCCTTCTAACATTGTATAGAAGACATTCTGATATAATGTTAAAAAGATCCTTTTGACATTATATCAGAATAATTGTATTCAAGTGTCCGTGGGATGAAATGTAGAAAGAGATATTTTTGAGAAATAATGATCTTTTTATTTTACTTGAGGTGTCCATATGAATCATTATGATAAAATTAGTTATTTTTTATGAATTCAATGTCAACAAGATCTTTCTAACATTTTATTTATTCATTGTATTCAATTGTCTATAGGATCAAATATTTAAGAATTTATAAATGGTTGAACATCTATTTTTTTTCGGTCAATGAACATGTTTAAACAAATTTATATGTTTTTTGGTCAATGAACATGTCTAAACAATCACTTAGGTATATGATTTTGATTTATTTTGTAAAATTATAAAGATGTTTAAACAATTAATTGGATTATGATAGTCCATCATTTTGTTATAGTATGAAGAATCACTTGTACGCGTTTTGCAAACATGAGCTTATTACTATGTTTATGTATATTTTGATGACTTAAATTTTAAACATTATTGTGCAGGTATATTTGGATGGCTAAATACTATGTCGTGTTTATTGGACGTAAGCCTGGAATATACTCTACTTGGGAAGAGTGTCATAGGTATGTCGATCGTTATCCCGGAGCATGTTATAAGTCATTTAAGACCTTAAAAGATGCTGAGAAACACTTTCTTAATGATCAAGTTCGTGGTGCTTGTCTGAATCAAAAGAAAAATGACAAGTTCGAGGCTTGTGGGATGTCTTGTGTTTTTGTTGGTATTAGTATGGTTTTATTAGTAGTTATGTTGTTAGATTTTTATGTAATGTGATGTTATTAGGAACAAATCTTTAAAATTGTAATTGAGCAATGACAACTCCTTTTTGTTTAAAATGGTTGTGAATGATATAAGTAGATATTTTACCCTCCCAAAAAGTTAAATAATATTCAATGAGATGCCTTTATAGAAGGTAATTTATAGAATTTTTTTTAAATGATGATACGACCACCTTCTGTTTTACACAATTCTTGAGTTACTAGAATAAATCTTTATCTCTATAAACCATATTACATTATCTAAAGAGTGATTTGTGTCCCTCTCTCCATTCTTTCATTGCTATGACATTGTCACGTACCTTTCATAATGAAATTAACATGATTTTAAATTTGAGTTTTAGGTTTGCGTTGTCACTATCACTTTATTAACAAGAAAAAATAATACGTAATTACAACAGTTGAAGTGAGTTATATTAATTAACTTCATCTCCCATTTCAATAGTTGGGTCGTGTTAGTAAAAAAATAATTGAAAAGTACTGAACCATTTTTATTAAAACAAAAACATTCTGATTTCATTCTTTAACACATAAATAGCAAAAACATCCACATTTATATCACGCTCATACATCCTCCTACAAACATACTAGAGACTACTATCTTGATTAATGTTGTTCTCCATATAATATGGAGAGCGAATATTGTTACTCTCTAATACCTCATTTATGAAATCAAAGTTCACATTTGGATGTTCCGCATAATCAAATCCTAGAATTTGTTGTCTACTTTTTCAGATAAACATCCGTCTATTTTCATCATACATCCTATTAACGGCACTTTTGTAGTTGTCTGGGTTGTCCCTACTCATATACTCTCCTATCCTTTTCGGAATAAATATGCACAGAATTCTCATCATACGCCTTAGTTTCTTACCATCATCGAGTAAATCTTGCCAGAACGTATTTTTCCTAGCCTTCTCGTTTTTATCGGTTGATTCGATAAGTTTCATGTACATCTGAGGCTCGTAATAATCAAGTTTGAGCTCATCAACCTCATTCGATTGCATATTTGCCATGTTAGAACTCATATTTCTTTGTAAAAACAACTCCGAAGGTGTTTGTATTTTTTGGGTAAAAACACCTTCCTATTTATAGAATCTTAGGCTCATTTATTGTAAAGCCTTATTTTATTCAATACATGAATAATATAAAAAATAAGATATAATGACTTGACATGACATCCGTGACACATTAAATATTTTATCTAGTTTTGTAAAATTATTTTTACAAAATATCTGTGTAAATCTAAGTGATTGAATGACTTGACTTGATATCTGTGATACATTGATTCTTTTGTAAAATTTCGAGAAATTAAATTTTTGAAAGATGTGTAAATCTAAGTGAGTGAATTACTTGACTTGACATCAGTGACACATTGATTATTTTGTAAATTCTCAGGAAAAAAGTATTTTCAAATATCTATGTAAATCTGAGTGAATGACTTGAGTTGACTTCTATGACACATTAGTTTAGGCAATTGAAATTTGTGAATTTTTTGATAAAATTGGAACATGTAGCTCCAAGCCTGAAAAAATGCAGTGTCACAAGTATCCTTCTAAAAATACATTTAAAAAAAGTTATTTTTTTATATCAAAATGATTTATATAAACATTTCAGGTACAATAGAAAGATGATCATTTCTCATATAAGATCCGTTTGTACATTTCGAGAAATTTTTTAGTCTCTTTGGGATATTTTATCCCTGAACATTGATTCTTGCAAATTTGTATCTAGTCGACCCGTCATCTGTATCTACATTTTTTAGAAAATGTATGGAAACTTCTTGGCAAGAAGAATCGATTGTCATTGTTATGTTAATCGTGATTTATTTATATACTAAATTGAGAAGAATTTTGATAGAGATGTTGAAATGCATTTTGTTATTTAACTTGATTTCCATTGTATGGTAACCTTCTTTTAGTAGGTACTTGTGTCCGAATGATCCTCACATTTTGTGTTGTCTATTACTTGCACAAATATAAATTATTCATTGAATGATATGTTGCAATCTTGTGATTTTTTTTTTTTCATTTTATGACACTTCTTTCCTTGAGAATTTGTTGAGTTGCATCAAGAGATGTTACGATAAGAGTTAATTTTGGTTTGTGATGCTTGTGGTCATAGTCCCTAGTAAATATTTGTTGGATTGGTTTTAGCATGGCATTGAGTTGTTCATTTACGAGGTTGATTATGTCCAATGTTTATAGCCATCTGATCAATGGAATATTGGATTGTTATGCCCTCTTGCCTATAAATTTATATGAAGGTTCTTGTTATTTAGTCAATGATATGCATATTTTGAGCCTTTTAACATTAGATGAGAACTTTTTATAAAATCTGAGGTATGTTATTCAATGTGCAATTGTGTTGTTTGGGATCCAAGTCCTTTGTGGAATATCATCTTTTTAATTGCTAATTATTCTCTGTTAAACATTAATAAAATTTTTATATTAATAACTATCAAAAGACTAAATTGTATTCTTTGATCCTTTAAGTAGTTGATATTGATATTGGAAAGTGAATATCAATATGAAGGTTTTACTTGGTATACAAATCTTTTGTAGCTTCAAGTGAAATACTGTGTATATCTTCAAGTTTAAATGCAAACATTAACGCAATTTATATGACTCGCGTTATTTATTGTAATACCAATTTCCAAAACATGCAAATATGATCATTTATTTTATTTTCTAAGGCAAGAGCCAAGAAGACTAGGGATATATAGGTGCATTTTAAAGGTTGTTTTTTGATCATCTAATCTATTACCCAAGTTACCAATACAACGTGAAACGGAATGAGGGGTACCGTTGTAGTTATCATTATAACAATTTTTTATATGTATATTAATCTATACATACTTATTTTAAGGTTTGTAATAGATGGTCAAAATAGTCCCTTGTTAAATCCATTTAAAGGACTGGTTAGACCAATCAATATATTATTATGCATTTTATCTTGGAAAATTTACACGTGTCTTATTATATATTGGATAGCAAAGAGGGGTAGACTATTCATCTTCATTTTGTTCAATGCCTACCCGATAGGCAATTGTTGATTTTCAGTGACAAAAGTATGACATGCCATGGAAAATTATTTACAAAAATAAGTGAATTGTTGATTTTCAGTGGCAAAAGTATGACATGCCATGCAAAATTACTTACAAAAATAATGTGTTCTCCACGAAGTACGAGCTCAAAGATGGTATTAGTTATTACAAAAAATTAATTGTGTTTTCCATCAACTTATGTGGGGGTGCCCATAGGTTATTTGAGAATTTCTAAGAACTTGTGGGACAATCTGGGTCCAACTCGTTAGTAGGGAAGGTTGGTCTACATTTAAATATTGAATAATTCTAAACATTCAGTCTCATAACTCTCCTTCTATGCTTTGTAGTAGTCTATAAATATTGAGGAAAATAATTACAAAATTTCTTTGGAAGGTTTTTCAATATTTTTGCAAAAAAATTTGACAACTGCAAACTTTTATTGTCAAATTTGAAAAAGAGACATGAGTTCCTTTCTTTTTATTTTATTTGGATTAACTTCAAGATAAGTTACTTAAAGATGATGCATAACATAAAACTAATGGTACATTAGTTTAGAGTCTTTAAAAATATAATCTTTCAAACCAGGTTAGAATCCTTGTACAATTTAAAATCGTGTAAGAGAATATGCCACATGAATATATATATATATATATATATATATATATATATATATGCCTGTAATCCCCAAAGGTATATGTAAAGAATATTGAATAATTTACCAAAATGGTAGAGTTTTCGAATGTTTCTGTAGACACCCCATTTTTGCACTTGCCTGATTAATTAACTCGTCAACCCGATCGCAACGGTTCCCAATGATGGATGATTATTCTAATGCTTTATTTCGTTACCGATATGTTTCAAAAATCTGGATGAGGTATCTCGAACTGACAAAATTGTAGAAACCACGCTACGCTAGGAAAATATAACCCCAAAAGCTTAGAAATCATCATTTTTCAAATAAAAAGAAACTTCACGATAAAAATCACTTAAAAATGACCAAATTATCAAAATACCCCTAACCTTAAAATATCCCTAGAGCTTACGTTACGCTTAGGAAAATCCTTTCGAACACATAAAACAACAAATCGAAACCAAATAAATCATTTCGCCAATTTTAAAAGAATTTGACAAAATTATGAAAATACCCTTCATAAAGTTCACGACCATTTCACACAAAAAATTTCATAAATGATAAAAACCAACATTCCCATTGAATTTCTTATGAAAAATCATTTCTAAAACATCCTAAAACATCAAAAATCGACTTAAAACGCGAAAAGTCCTCTCTAGGGGCAAAATGATAATTTCACAATTTTTATAATTAAAAATTTTAAAATTAATAAATAAAATATTAAATAATTAAAGTGAAACATTAATGAAATTAATTTAAAATTTTGAACTAAAAAAATCGATCAATTAGGCTCTCAGGCAAAATTGTTGAGGGTTTGCAAGATATTTCTTTAAGGACCCCTCCATGTGGGGGTCTAAAGAATTAAAGATATAATAGAGGGGGGTTCTCCAAAAAATTAAAGTCAGTCAAGCAAGACTAAAGTTAAGGTATTAAATTCAATCATGTAAGACTAAAGTCAAAATTAAAGTCAATTAAGTAAGACCAAAGTCAATATATTAAAATTAATCAAGTAAGACTAAAGTCAAAATCTTAAAGTCAATCAAATAAGACCAAAAGTCAAAACCCTAATAGAATTCTAATTAAATAATAACTCTATTTAAAATAATTCTAACTAAAATATAACTCTACCTAAAACAATTCTAATTAAAATACAACTCTACCTAAAACAATTCTAACTAAAATACAACTCTAACTAAAAGAATTCTAATTAAACAATAATTCTATTTAAATCAACCCTTAAAAAAATCTATAAATAGGGGTCCTCACACCCTATTTTCGTATCAAATCATAAATCCTAAGAGAAGTAGGTCAAAAAGCTTCCCTAACCTCCCATAAACCCTAATTTTGAAGTCCTAACTCCTTACCTAACACCCATACCTCAACTTTAACTCAAAAAACACCTAGAAGCCCTTCAAAAACATCCAGAAATCCATAAACAAATTTGAAGAATCCAGATCTATGAAAGAGATACCTCGCCTCAGAGATCAAAAATCAGATCCGGAGACAGAACGAAGCAAGAAGTACTGTACATTGAGTTACTCTGTCAGATCTGAGGGAATGAGAACATTGTCTTCAGAAAGGTATAAATTTTTTAATTTTTCTTTATTACTTAGGTCTTTTTGCAATGTAACCGATTTTTGAAAAGAAGTAGAGACCGGCACTTGCCGGACGAGGTTGGTGCCAAATACTTTTCAACTCCGTAACGTGATCCCCAGACCCGTATTTTCTTTCGTAGATTAGTTGTCTTTGTTTTTAGAGTCAATGATCGGTTTCTAGACCGTAATAACTAGGTGGCGACTCCCAAACCTCAAAGGTCAAAAGCGGATCCACACACCCCGCGGATCGAGGGCACTTTCAGTTTTCCATTCCAAAAGATACCCAAAAATACTATCATATATGGAATAAAGTTACATATTTCTTTTCTTCATTAAAAGAAGTAATTCCATTCCAAAAGATACCCAAAAATACTGTCATATATGGAATAAAGTTACATGTTTCTTTTCTTCATTAAAGGCAGTAATCATTATAAAGTACCAATTAATAAATATTATCAAAAGCACTAAAACCTCTCTCCCATGGTCTCAAGCATATAAATGAAATGTAGTATAAGCACATTTTAGCAAATATAAATAAGTATATGTGCATGAATCCACTCATGTTTGATCCCACGTAGAAGTATAAACAATAGTTATATATGAAAATTGAAGTTGAACATCCACATAGTACAAAATCTGCATCAAACAATTAAAGAAGATGAGTCAGTTCACTTATACAAATAACTTTATTAATTAATAAGATGAGTGAGTTCTAACAATTGCCAAATAACACTATTTCATGTACTTATCAAGTCATGTATTTTTGGTAATGTACGAAGGAGACTTTCGACATTAGATCATATGTTATATATGTATAATAAATTTATAATTATAATTTTTTAATTTTATAATTTATAATCCTATAAAATACTTTTGATTCTATAAAAATTTCAGCAGCATCTCCTCTTAAATATGGACATATGACATTTTCCTGATAAACATAATACCTGTATAATCAAACCCAGAATGGTATATACATAACATATCCATATAACAAACATTTAACCGATCAGAAGTATTATAGTCAAACATACAAAAGAAATGTAGTATAAGCACATTGTAGCAAATATAAACAACTATATGTGCATGAATCCACTCATGTTTGATCCCACGTAGAAATATAAATAATAGTTATATACGAAAATTGAAGTTAAGCATCCACATAGTACAAATCTATATAATCAAACCCAGAATGGTATATACATAATACATCCATATAGTAAATATAAATAAGTATATGTGCATGAATCCACTCATGTTTGATCCCACGTAGAAGTATAAACAATAGTTATATATGAAAATGGAAGTTAAGCATCCACATAGTACAAATCTGCATCAAACAATTAAAGAAGATGAGTTAATTCACTTATAAAAATAACTTTATTAATTAATAAGATAAGTGAGTTCTAACAATTGTCAAATAACATTATTTCATGTACTTATCAAATCATGTATTTTTGTCAATGTACGAAGGAGACTTTCGACATTAGATCATATGTTATATATATATATATATATATATATATATATATATATATATATATATAATAAATTTATAATTATAATTTTTGAATTTTATAATCTATAATCCTATAAAAATTTCAGCAGCATCTCTTCTTAAATATGGACATATGAAATTTTCCTAATAATAATAATACCTGTATAATCAAACCTAGAATGGTATATACATAACACATCTATATAACAAATATTTAATCGATCAGAAGTATTATAGTCAAGCATACAAAAGAAATGTAGTATAAGCACATTGTAGTAAATATAAACAAGTATATGTGCCTGAATCCACTCATGTTTGATCCCACGTAGAAGTATAAACAATAGTTATATACGAAGATTGAAGTTGAGCATCCACATAGTACAAATCTGTATAATCAAATCCAGAATGGTATATACATAATACATCCATATAGCAAATATAAACAACTATATGTGCATGAATCCACTCATGTTTGATCTCACGTAGAAGTATAAATAATAGTTATATACGAAAATTGAAGTTGAGCATCCACATAGTACAAATCTGTATAATCAAACTCAGAATGGTATATACATAACACATCCATATAGCAAATATAAATAACTATATGTGCATGAATCCACTCATGTTTGATCCCACGTAGAAGTATAAACAATAGTTATATACGAAAATTGAAGTTGAGCATCCACATAGTACAAATCTGTATAATCAAATCCAGAATGGTATATACATAACACATCTATATAACAAACATTTAACCGATCAGAAGTATTATAGTCAAGCATACAAAAGAAATGTAGTATAAACACATTGTAGCAAATATAAACAACTATATGTGCATGAATCCACTCATGTTTGATCCCACGTAAAAGTATAAATAATAGTTATATATAAAAATTAAAGTTGAGCATCCACATAGTACAAATCTGCATCTAACAATTAAAGAAGATGAGTCAGTTCACTTATAAAAATAACTTTATGAATTAATAAGATCAGTTAACTTATAAAAATAACTTTATTAATTAATAAGATGAGTGAGTTCTAACAATTGGCAAATAACACTATTTTATGTTATTATGAAGTCATGTATTTTAGTCAATGTATGAAGGAGCCTTTCGACATTAGATCATACGTTATATATATATATAATTTATTAATTTTAAAAAGTTTATAAGTCGCCTTTTGACATTAGATCCAAAATATTTTAGTCAATGTCAAAAGGCTTCTAAATTCTTTAATGTCAGAAGGAACCTTTTGACAGAAGTAATAAAGACATTAGATCAGAAGTCTTATAATCAATATCATAAGGTGCCTCTTGACATTAGATCAGAAGTATTATAGTCAATATCAAAAGGTGCTTCTTGACATTAAATCAGAAGTAAATCTTCAATGTTAGAAGGTACCTTTTTACATTAGATCAAAAGTATTATAGTCAATGTCAGAAGGCACCTTCTGACATTAGATTAGAGTATTATAGACAATGTCAAAAGGTGCCTCTTGACATTAGATCAGAAGTAAATTCTTTAATGTCAGAAGGCACCTTTTGACAGAAGTAATATAGACATTAGATCAGAAGTATTATAATCAATGTCATAAGGTGCCTCTTGACATTAGATCAGAAGTATTATAGTCAATATCAAAAGGTACCTCTTGACATTAGATAAGAAGTAAATCTTCAATGTCAGAAGGCACCTTTTCACATTAGATCAGAAGTATTATAGACAATATCAAAAGGTGCCTCTTGACATTAGATCAGAAGTAAATTCTTCAATATCAGAAGGCACCTTCTGACATTAGATCAGAAGTATTATAGACAATGTCAAAAGGTGCCTCTTGACATTAGATCAGAAATAAATTCTTTAATGTCAGAAGGCACCTTCTGACATTAGATCAGAAGTATTATAGACAATGTCAAAATGTGCCTCTTGACATTAGATCAGAAGTAAATTCTTCAATGTCAGAAGGCACCTTCTGACATTAGATCAGATGTAAATTCTTCAATGTCAGACGGTACCTTCTGACATTAAATCAGAAATAAATTCTTTAATGTCAGAAGCATGATTTTCAGCATTGGATCCAAAATCCACTTTGTATAGTAATAATACCTATATCTATGAATGAAACAAATTATCTTTATTTGATTTGAATGGAGTGCCTCTAATGTCACATGAGAACTCAAAATTTGTCAAATGACTAAATCTCATTTTCAATGGTTAAAACATAAACAAATGACTAAAATTAGAACAACTACACAGTTTGTAAGAAAAGAAGGTAATAGCTAAGATACAATTAATTGATAGCAAGTATTAAGAAATGGGTATTCTTCAACTTTTCTTCTCCTCTACTAAAAACCCAAAAGTAATTTTTAATAAATTACTACAAAACACAGATCTCAACACAACCCAAATCCCAAAATTCTCACAAACCCACAAAGGAAAAATTCAGAAATCTAAGTTTCCCAACAAAGTCATTATTGCTACCACCCAATGAGTGATTGAGTATATGAGTCTAAGAAAAATCATTCTTTTAATCTTCTCCACTAACATTGATGATATAAAAACAATAGAGTCAAGGTGCAATGTCAGAACAATACCTTAGTATCTTGTATTTTGTCTGCTAGTTATACGCACTCAAACATCTGAATCTACACACAATATGGCAAAAATATTATAATTAAAAGACAATAGTTATATTGCTTTAATATATGAAGCAATGAGTATTTGAATGATTCCACCTTTCATAATTCAACAAGGCATAGTAAATTGGATTTTATATTTGTTTACCTAACGATAACTCAATTACTTCTTTATTGTCGTTTCATCGATTTCTTTTAACTCTGCCCAACGTTGCAGTCCGAGTTCGAAATGACACATTTTGTCGTTGGGATGTTTTCTTTCGTATTGACGTGTCGTTCTCTGAGGTACTCCCGGGTCGTCGTGATGCCCAAACTTTTTGAATTTTTCCTTTCACTTTCCATATCACAATGACCACATAAGAAAAGTTATACATTTATAAAATACTTTTAAATCATATTGTGAATATTAAACAATCAAAGCGACTCACCTTCAATTTTTCTTTGTCTAATATTGACATCACGATCGCCCTCATCCTCTTCCACATTACCTGTAAGTATTAAAAGGTTTAATTTAGTACCAATGTATACATATCATAATTGAAACTCGTCATTTATCTTCACATTCGGTACACAAAACAAAATACAACTTAGTTCTATCACTACGATTCACATGTACACCTTATTACAATAAAATTGTACACCCCATTTCTCATAAAGGATCCATTGAAAATACAAGTAGTAAATTCTATGTCCCCAAAAGCATCATTGTCACATGAGACCATATTGTATTTTATACAATGTTAGAAGAATCATTCTTTCTGACATTGTATTCATATAAAAATACAAATTAAGCAAAATAGAACAAATCTAACTAACTCCTCCTAGTTTTCCTACTCGGTTGGCCAGGTCCCTTCCCTTTTCGGGCTCTTTCGTTCATTGCATAATGGGCTTCATCGTCTGCTACCGGAGGAGATGGAGACCGTTGTTGTGGATGTAGAATTTTGTACACTTCCCTTTGGCGCAACAACAATGTCTCCGCTTTTTGGTTGGGCCCTAAGAAAATGGATTCCTTTAATAGACCCAATGCTTTGTTTCTCATCTCAACCTAACCCACATACATATGTACTAATTAATATTGTAAAAATGAGTAAATAATAAGATACAAGTTTGATTGAAATATGTAAAATTAGATATATATATCTATAGACTATGAAATTACCATTTTAGCCACGTCCTCGGGGACCTACGCTCTGGAAGATTGATTTTGTCGTTTTACAAGTCCAATGCGATTGTCCGGGTTCTAAACAATCGTATGGGAAATGTTTGTGAATCATTGTTGGTAAGTCGATTCTACATCCCATGGAGAAATTACATTTGCTCCCAAATGTTTTAATTTACAAACATGTTTGAACCAATTCTTCCAGTGTTCCTCCCTAAATTTGTACTATACTCGATACGCGAGTACATTGAGGCCCCTTTGTTCATAGGTCGGGTGTATCGGGTAGGGAGGGATGGTTTGGACATAGCCAAACTGTCGAAGACACCTTACAGGGTGGTAAGGTTCAACGACGTTGTCCGCCCTCAGACAACCATTGTAGAACGTGACTGGGTTAATTGGATTGTATTGTCTATCCTCCCTGTATGGGTCCCAGATCACCTGCCAAACATATAAATTAGATTAAACATAATTACAAGCTCATTATATTATAGAAAATTGGATAAAATGCTTACATCTTCCTTGACCATATCATCTATGGTCTCACGTAAGCGTTGAAGTTCGTCGGTAGAAATAACATTTATAGAAGTTGGTTTCCACCGCTTGATACGGGGGTCACCAACCTTCCAATCATTATTCAAACCCACTTGGAATTGTGGGAAATGCTCATAAATCCATACCTGCAAATGAAAATACAAACTTGTTATTATATATACATCAAATTAATAACAAAACAAGATCTAATCTACGCATACCTGCAGCAATGGAAGATATCCCGCTATCTGTGTCACATCTTTTCTTGATGCGCACCCTAATTGTCTATACAAAATTGCAAGTAAAGCTGTCCCCCAAGAGAAATCCTTGACGTTTTGAACGTCCCGTAATAATGTAAGGTATTTCGCAAATACCGTCTTCCCAGTTTTATCAGCAAAGATTGTGCATCCTAAAACATATAACAGATATCCTCTAACCACACTATCTAATTCTTGTTGGGTTGCAGTGTAACTGTACCCTTTAAAATTCTGAATTAACCAATTCATAGAAACCGTGTGGCCCCTATTAAGGTGCATTTCAACCGCCACCTCTTCAAGTTGAACATCCAAAGTCTCAACCACTAAATGTCTAGTCGCTTCACCCAATAATGGCCTCAAAAAGATTGACTGACCAGTAATTGGAATACCTAGTATCTGGTCTACGTCATCTAGAGTAATAGTCATCTCACCGAATGGGAGATGAAAAGTATTGGTTTCGGGCTGCCATCTCTCAATAAAGGCGGCCAATAGCGTCTTATTCAAAGAATGATATTTGAACCTAGCAAGGTTTAAAAGACCCGAATCTTGAATTTTTTGTTGAAAAGTCAGTGTCTCAATCTCGAAGTCCCAATCATCCAACTTCTTCGAATGATTAAAGATAGTGAGGGCATCGCTTGCCTACAAATGATTACATGACGAACATAAGAAAAACAAATTGCCTGACAACTAGTTATATCAAATAATTGAAATGTTAATGAAGAACTTACTTGCGATTACCAAATAAAGAACGCTTTGTGCGTCCTAAAAGTTCGTAGTAGTGAAGGATCCACTGGACCTCCAGGAATTGATTCTTCCCGATGTTCTTCGGTACTTGGTCCAGGTACATCGGGGTTTGAATATCTTCTTCCTCGGGTTCTAACCATTTTGAAGACAAAAAATAGCCTAAATAAAATCAGTTTCGTTTAATGCATAAAATCTTCCAATGTTCAGTAAGAATGTTGCTCAAGAAGTAAAGTAAGTTTCTCAAGCCCCATACATTAAAGCACTATATAATGCATAACAGAAGCTATATTAAACTCAATAGAACTGAATAGAAGTGCACTAAATAGAAATACTAAAGTACATATGTAGTGGTCTCCCATCCCTTACCGACACTGATAAAGATAACTAAAAAGCCTATAACATGGTCAATAGTCACTAATATCGTACATTAGAGTCTGATCATCAATTTACATAGCATAGAAGTGTAACTATCAACTATAGTAGCAATGTCACTGATCTCTTACATTAGAGCTTGATTATCGATTTGAATATAGCATAGAAGTGTTACTGTCAACTATAGCAGCACTGTCACTAATCTCTTACATTAGAGCTTGATTATCGATTTGAATATAGCATAGAAGTATTACTGTCAACTATAGCAGCACTGTAACTAATCTATTACATTACAGCTTGATCAACATTTTTAACAATAACTTAGAACACCATTGTAGTAAATAAATCACAGAACACTCATTACATTAACCATAATAATCACAAAACACCATCATAGTCACCAATAAAAACATATTGAAACATAAAAAAAGAGATAAGATAAAGAAAGAAAGGTAATAGATGAGAGATTGACAGATTTTTTAAATAATTTCTGCTCCAAACAAGTAGAGAACATGTTTTTAATCAATTTCGCAGATGTAATACCCTATCACACGCAGTTTTATCAAGAAATTTGTGTTAATTCCCTTTCGATTCTGAAAACTTTAAGTCTAAAACATCCATCCAAGTCTAAATCGAACGGTTGGTTGAAATTGAAGAAATAGAAACAAAAATTATAGCGAAAATAGAATCAGAGACCTTAACAAAAACCTAATCAAAGAGTTAAAAAATCAAAAATAGGGAGAGAGGGAAGAGACTAATCTTGGTATTGTTCGTCGATGGAATCGCTTACTGAAGGAGAAGTATTTACAGCTTCAATCGTTAGAGAGAGACCTTAAAATCTTAGATGACTCTGGGGAGAAGATGATTGTGGGGAGTTTTTTTCGCTGCAATCATTAGAGAGAGGGAAACAGGGAAGACGAAGATGACGTAAGGGTTTGCAAACATGAACCGACCTTAAACTCGAAGAAGACGTTGGGAAGAAGATGAATGTGGGGAACGCTGCAATCGTTTGAGAGTGGTAAAGAGGGAAGGACAAAAAGTGTCAGCGCCATCAGTCGTCTCCTCTCTTATATTTGGAAATAAAATTTAAAATTGACGGGAATTGCGTGCTGACCATTATGAGAAGTGATGGTTGAGGTACTTTTATCAAAATTACCTTTATAAATATTTCTTAATCCAAACACATAAGAAAGTGCTAATGAAAAATAACGAATAGATTCCTTAATGTTAAATTGAAACTCATTTTCCTTGTGGTCAGGAAGAATTTCAAAATCCAACAAATGGAGGGACTTATGTTGGTGATGGACTATCGATTGTCACAGAAAAATCTGCAATAAAAGAGTTGAAATTTATTATTTTCCCTGGAAACTGAATTCCTTATAATTTTTTAGGTGTAATCAAACATACCCTTACTTAAGGGTAAAATTGGGATCGTACGGGAAATTTGACGAAAAAACTACTCTCCAAAAAATCAAATTTGAAAAGTACCAATTTTGATACTTCTTATAAAAGTACTATTTTGACTCTAATGGGAAATTACTCTTTCAAAGTATTGAATGTCCAAGCGATAGAGTAATCTTTCATTCTCTCTGTCTGAGCGAAAAGTACTTAGAGAAGTCAATCCAAACAAACCCTTTGACTATCCGCAAGATGGGTTTTGATAAATAGGCATAGTGACTTCTTCACAAAGACATTCACCAATGCTCTTGCACGGAGTAATAATTCGAAGGAGTTGCTCATATAAACAACTTCTAACTCCCTGTAAGAGTCAAAAGTAGCCAATGAGTCTTATCCAAACGCCCACTAACTTTCTATTAAAAAATAAATAAATTTCCTTTTTTTCTTACACGTTTATATTTTCTTTTTAGGATAACGAGGGTGGTGATTCCATGTTACTCGCACCACGATACTTTTTCCTTCGATGAGTTGTGATTGGTCAATTTAATTTAATTTTGATTTTGAATTAAATTTTGATTGGGTTTTGCCGACCTGAAATTTGATGTTCTTCTGTACTTTTAATTTGATTTTGCATTTGATTTTAAATTTAAATTGTCCACTTAAGATATCATTTTAATTTGGTTTGGTCGATTAAATAATATTTTGAGTTTTGAATTTGTTGAATCAACAATAAAGATAATTCGATGGAATTTGAATTTGAATAGATTGGTAGATTGATTTTTCATTTTTAATTTGATTTTGAATTTTATTTGGTTGAGTAATTTTCAATTTGAATTTTTTATTGATTGATTTGGATTTTTTAATGGATTTTGATATTTAATTTGATTTAATTTTTAATGGGGCCCTTTGTTAATTTTTAATTTTGACTAGATTAGACTTTCAATTTGATTTCGATTTTGTTTATCATGTTTTCGTATGGATCAAGTTTTCTTGAGAAGTCGTTATAATTGCACTCTCTTTCGAGTATTATTTTCTTTTTATAGAGTACTTACTAATTGGTATACTATCTCAAACAGGCAGGAATGCTTCTAAAGTCACTTGTGATAATTGGAGTCACGGTCTTGTAGACACCACATTTTTTGCATCTGTCTAATTATACAATACGTCGGCCGGCTGCCGTGAATTCCTATTGATAATCACAATGAACTCCAAGGCTTGTGAGGATTGCCCCTGATGATTTTCATTTCTAGTCCTTTCATCTCCCTTACTCGCTACAATTCGACATAGTAATTTACGCATACTTAGGATCGTTGTATCATAAATATGATTTAGCCAACACGTACGATTTAGGTTGGCTACAAAGTTCAATAACTAAGAATTCTCGCTACTGTAGGAAAATACAATGAGAATGGCCTTCATGAATTTCAGACCTCCGAAATTTCTCGTTACTACCACCTTTGCATTCAGAATGTGATTTCATACTAATAAGATCCAAATCGATGAAAATAGTAAAACTTATGAAAAATCATAAAATTCACCGAAGGAAAATGATTTTCCTTCTAACATGACGCCAAAGTTTACACTCTTTGACTAATATTTGTTCTTGTTATATATAAAAGAACTACTATTGGCAATCCAACTTTTGGTGTGAAGATTGTGATTGGTTGATGGGTTAGGGTTGTGGGTTGGATAATGAATGGAGTATGGATAGTGGTTTCTGGTCTTTTAATGTATTGGGCTTGGGTTTTAGGATGGGTTGTAAGTTATTTTGGCTTTGATGGAGTTTGTTTTTGGATTGAATTTTTGAGGGTGGGTTTATTTTAGAGTTTAGGTGACATGGGATCGATTTTGGGTTGAGGGTAAGTGGAGAAATTACTTTAGGAAAGAGGTAAAGGTTTGTGGGCTTCGAATGGGCTTAGGGTGTTTGCGGGTTTGGATGTGGAGTGATGGAAGGTAGATGAAGGGTAGATATCCCAAATCTCACATATTTTAATTTATTAATTTTTTGGAGTTTTTGAAATCATTTATTTGATCAAAAATGCCACGTGTTGGCAACTTGGACCTTTTAAGCCCGTTGGAGAATTTTATCGATTTTTTGAATGCAAGCGTACGATTGGTGAAGGTTGGGACAACGTAGGATGAGTCCGGTCCCTTTGATGGGTCCCTTAGACCATTGGGTGGTCTTAGGGGCATCGATTCAATCAAAACTGCCATTTTTTACTATTTTGGGCCTTAGAGGCCCGTTGGCCTATCTTGTCGAAAAATCGGTGTTTTGCGTGGAACGGGGTAGATGGGAGTATGCTGATCTTTCCCTTTGGGCCTGTTAGACTCTCAAGGGGTCTTAGGGGCCTCAATCTTGATACAAATGTTACATATTAATGATTCAGGCCTTCGAGGCCCGTTGGCCAAGTTTATTGGAAAACTACTATTTTTGGGCCCGTTCAAATTGGGTGTCTACAAGGGTATAATAGAACCTAACCAATCCGATAACCAAACTAATCCGAAGTATCTATAACAATATATATATATGTTTATTTATTTAAAAATCAAACCCTTTGTTAATTTCGTTCTTCTATCATCTATTTCTCCCTTCTTCAACTTCATCTCCTCTATATTTTTTTTTAACAAAAATTCAAACAAAATGTACACAAATCTCTCTCTAAACTCTCAAGTGGATCAACCCATTTAAAGAAACAAAATTTCAAAAAGTTTGATTCCTTATTTTTTTATGAGAACCATTATGCCGTGTTTGTTAGATGAAATATACTAGACGAACCTTGACTTAGAATCGTTAATCTACCATTTATGGATTCCTTTCCTCACTAATCCATCCAAAATATCAATTTTAAATTTGTTATTTATTTTTCTAGTCTTATTGAGCTTCCTCTAATATTCAATTTATACAGATTTCAGTCAAAATTTAATCATAAAATCATTTTCATTTTTTAAATATGCATTATTTACGATTTGATCCAAAGAGTTCCTCTTTTGTAAGAAAAAATACTAGTTTTTTTATTTTAAAAATATGCCAATTGAGAACCGATCCGAACCAAGGTTGTTTTGGATTGGTTCGGTTCTATATGATCATTGGATTGATTCGGTTCCAATTTTTTATAACCGATTATGTTTGGTTTTGTTCCAATTTTGCAAGAATCTGAACCATGTTCACCCCTAGGGTGACAATAGTTCTTGGTCGTCTCCTATTCATATATGATAGGGGTGTCAATGGATAGTCGAAATTCGATTTAATAATATCCGCTCCGATATAATACGTATATTATGTATTCATGTTACACAACAAAACTTTTATATATACATATATGACGTTAGATATATATGTCATACAACAAAACTTAATCATTTAAACTTCATCTTCGCCAACCAAAAACATAGAATCAGCCATAGCCACGTCTTCATCAAAGTGGTTTCGAGGTTCGACTGTGCCTTGTCCGACCGACGAGCATCAGGTACTTCTCTCTTCCTCTCCCTCTCTCTCTCTTGCAGTAAAACCCTATTTATTTTTTTCGACTGTGCGAGCTCCATAACCACTGTCTTATCCGGCTGACGAGCATCCAAGATATGTCATCTCTCTCTCTCTCTCTCTCACACACACACACAGAGTAAAACCCCATTTTATTCGATTTGTGAAGAGTAAAATGGGTGGAAGATTATCATTTTTGGAAAAATTAAAGAAATTCGATTCGTTTTTTTTTAATACTTCGACTGATTGAGGATAATAGTATTTGGTAGGGTTTTTTATCGGATCAGATATTATCTGATATCCGATATAATTTTCAATTTCGAATTCGAATTTGGTTAGTAATATACGATCGGGTTCGAATTCAAATTCAGATTTTGTTATTTTATTTTTCGGATTCGGATTCGGATATAACAATATCCGAATCGGATATCTATCCGTTGACTGCCCGAATATAATGATGCAAACATTTCCCGCTCACCCTCTCTTTTATCATTGAAAAAAACTTACGTTCCCTCACCTAACGAAACATAAACAGAGCGAAACTCGTTCGATCGAACCCTCGATAGAGCCTTCTTTCGTGAACTCTCTCCCTCCAAAGATTACGGTGGTTAGTTCTCCATCAACGGAAACCCTCAACAGTGGTCAGTTGTCACACAAAGTTGATAGCAAGTATTAAGAATAGACAGAGAGAGTCGTCTCTCATTTGCGCCTTTGACAGAACCCTTCTTGCTCTCTCTTCTGTAAATTTTTTTAAGTAAGATTTCTTTTTCTTCTCTAACCATTCTTGAACACTTATAAGGTTTTGTGCTTTTTAGTTATTGGTTTGGGGTTTAGCTTGGAATCAGGTTCATTGTTTTGGGGCTAATGGTATTTGTTTTGGGGTTTATCTTGGAATCAGATTCCTTCATTGTATTGGGGCTAATGGTAATACAAACATCTATATTCAAACTACTTAACTAGATTATTCTCATCTAACACATATATTAGTAGTGAATGAAACACAACGTAGCAAGCTTCGTACGAAAATGTACTCTGTTTTGTCAATCACCTTTCAATTATACTTGTCACTCTTAATTATACATTACTTCTTCAGCAACAGTGTTACTGAACATTGTAAGATTTTCTGAATTAAACGAAACTGATTTTATTTTTCCTCTTTTGTGCTCAGAATGGTTAGACGCAAGGGAAATAAATGTGCAACCCCTCTTGCCGCCGGACCTAGTACCTCTAAAGATGAGGAAGAAAACATTCCTGGAGGTCCTGTAGATGCTTCAATACTACGCACTTTTAAGACGCACAAGGCGTATTTTATTTGGCAATCACAAGTAAGTTGTACATTAACTATTCCTACAAATTGATATAATTAGTTGTTAGGCCAATTATTTTTTCTTATGTTCGTCATGTAATCATTTGTAGGAAAGCGATGCGTTGACTATGTTTAATCATTCAAAGAAGTTGGATGATTGGGAGGTTGAAATTGAAAATCTTGCTTTTCAACAAAAAATTCAAGCTTCTGATCTATTAAATCTTGGTAAGTTCAAATACCAATATTTGAATAAGACATTGTTGACCGCCTTCATTGAGCGATGGCACCCTGAGACCAATACATTTCATCTCCCATTCGATGAGATGACAATCACCTTAGATGACGTCGACTAGATATTGGGTATTCCAATTACTGGTCAGTCAATTTTTATGAGGTCATTAATTGGCGGAGTGGCTAGACGTTTAGTTGCCGAGACTTTGGATGTTCAATTGGAAGAGGTGGCGGCTGAAATGCAACTAAATAAGGGTTATACTGTGTCTATGAATTGGTTAATTCAAAATTTTAAGGGGTACAGTTACACTGCAACCCCACAAGAACTAGACAATGTTGTTAGAGCATATTTGTTATATGTTTTGGGATGCACAATTTTTACCGATAAAACCAGGAAGAAGGTATTCTCGAGATACCTTACATTGTTGCGCGACGTTCAGAATGTCAAAGACGTCTCTTGGGGTACCACTTTACTGGCGATTTTGTATAGACAACTGGGGTGCGCATCAAGAAAGAATGTGACACAGATAGCTGGATATCTTCCATTGATACAGGTATGCATAGATTAGATCTTGTTTTGTTATTAATTTGATGTATATATAATAACAAGTCAGTATTTTCATTTGCAGGCATGGATATATGAACATTTCCCACATTTCCAAGTGGGTTTGAATAATGAATATCATGTTGGTGACCCCTGTATCAAGCGGTGGAAACCAACTTCTATAAATGTTATTTCCACTGACGAACTGCAACGTCTACGTGAGACCATAGATGATATGGTCAAGGAAGAGGTAAGCATTTTATCCAATTTTCTATAATATAATTAGCTTGTAATTATGTTTAATCTAATTTATATGTTTGGCAGGTGATCTGGGACCCATATAGGGAGGACAGACAAATGAAAACATCCTTGTGATCTAATGTCAGAGGGTGCCTTCTGACATTAAAGAATTTACTTCTGATCTAATGTCAAGAGGCACCTTTTGACATTGTCTATAATACTTCTGATCTAATGTCAGAAGGTGCCTTCTGACATTAAAGAATTTATTTCTGATCTAATGTCAGAAGGTGTTTTTTGACATTGACTATAATACTTCTGATCTAATGTGAAAAGGTGCCTTCTGACATTAAAGATTTACTTCTGATCTAATGTTAAGAGGTACCTTTTGATATTGACTACAATACTTCTGATCTAATGTCAAGAGGCACCTTATGACATTGATTATAATACTTCTGATCTAATGTCTATATTACTTCTGTCAAAAGGTGCCTTCTGACATTAAAGAATTTATGAGTCTTTTGACATTGACTAAAATACTTCGGATCTAATGTCAAAAGGCGACTTATAAACTTTTTAAAATTAATAAATTATATATATATACGTATGATCTAATGTCGAAAGGCTCCTTCATACATTGATTAAAATACATGACTTCATAATAACATAAAATAGTGTTATTTGCCAATTGTTAGAACTCACTCATATTATTAATTAATAAAGTTATTTTTATAAGTGAACTGACTCATCTTCTTTAATTGTTTGATGCAGATTTGAAATATGTGGATGCTCAACTTTAATTTTCATATATAACTATTATTTATACTTCTACGTGGGATCAAACATGAGTGGATTCATGCACATATAATTGTTTATATTTGCTACAATGTGCTTATACTACATTTCTTTTGTATGCTTGACTATAATACTTCTGATCAGTTAAATATTTGTTATATGGATGTGTTATGTATATACCATTTTGGGTTTGATTATACAGATTTGTACTATATGGATGCTCAACTTCAATTTTTATATAACTATTGTTTATACTTCTACGTGGGATCAAACATGAGTGGATTCATGCACATATACTTGTTTATATTTGCTACAATGTGCTTATACTACATTTCTTTTGTATGCTTGACTATAATACTTCTGATCGGTTAAATGTTTGTTATATGGATGTGTTATGTATATACCATTCTAGATTTGATTATACAGATTTGTACTATGTGGATGCTCAACTTCAATTTTCGTATATAACTATTATTTATACTTCTACGTGGGATCAAACATGAGTGGATTCATGCATATATACTTGTTTATATTTGCTATAATGTGCTTATACTACATTTCTTTTGTATGCTTAACTACAATACTTATGATCGGTTAAATATTTATTATATGGATGTGTTATGTATATATCATTTTGGGTTTGATTATACAGATTTGTACTATGTGGATGCTCAACTTCAATTTTCGTATATAACTATTGTTTATACTTCTACGTGGGATCAAACATGAGTAGATTCATGCACATATACTTGTTTATATTTGGTACAATGTATTTATACTACATTTCTTTTGTATGCTTGACTATAATACTTCTGATCGGTTAAATGTTTGTTATATGGATGTGTTATGTATATTCCATTCTGAGTTTGATTATACAGATTTGTACTATGTGGATGCTCAACTTCAATTTTCGTATATAACTATTGTTTATACTTATACGTGGGATCAAACATGAGTAGATTCATGCACATATAGTTGTTTATATTTGCTACAATGTGTTTATACTACATTTCTTTTGTATGCTTGACTATAATACTTATGATCGATTAAATATTTCTTATATGGATGTGTTATGTATATACCATTCTGGGTTTGATTATACAGATTTGTACTATGTGGATGCTCAACTTTAATTTTCATATATAACTATTGTTTATACTTCTACGTGGGATCAAACATGAATGGATTCATGCACATATACTTGTTTATATTTACTATATGGATGTGTTATGTATATACCATTCTGGGTTTGATTATACAGATTTGTACTATGTGGATGCTCAACTTCAATTTTCGTATATAACTATTGTTTATACTTCTACGTGGGATCAAACATGAGTGGATTCATGCATATATAGTTGTTTATATTTGCTATAATGTGCTTATACTACATTTCTTATGTATGCTTGACTATAATACTTATGATCGGTTAAATATTTGTTATATGGATGTGTTATGTATATATCATTCTGGGTTTGATTATACAGATTTGTAGTATGTGGATGCTCAACTTCAATTTTAGTATATAACTATTGTTTATACTTCTACGTAGGATCAAACATGAGTGGATTCATGTACATATACTTGTTTATATTTACTAAAATGTTCTTATACTACATTTCTTTTGTATGCTTGACTATAATACTTCTGATCGGTTAAATGTTTGTTATATGGATGTGTTATGTATATATCATTCTGGGTTTGATTATACAGGTATTATGTTTATCAGGAAAATTTCATATGTCCATATTTAAGAGGAGATGCTGCTGAAATTTTTATAGAATCAAAAGTATTTTATAGGATTATAGATTATAAAAATTCAACAATTATAATTATAAATTTATTATATATATAACATATGATCTAATGTCGAAAGTCTCCTTCGTACATTGACAAAAATACATGACTTGATAAGTACATGAAATAGTGTTATTTGACAATTGTTAGAACTCACTCATCTTATTAATTAATAAAGTTATTTTTATAAGTGAACTGACTCATCTTCTTTAATTGTTTGATGTAGATTTGTACTATGTGGATGCTCAACTTCAATTTTCATATATAACTATTGTTTATATTTCTACGTGGGATCAAATATGAGTGGATTCATGCACATATACTTGTTTATATTTGCTACAATGTGCTTATACTACATTTCCTTTGTATGCTTGAGACCATGGGAGAGAAGTCTTTATTGCTTTTGATAATATTTATTAATTGGTACTTTATAATGATTATTGCCTTTAATGAAGAAAAGAAATATGTAACGTTATTCCATATATGACAGTATTTTTGGGTATCTTTTAGAATGTGATTACTGCCTTTAATGAAGAAAATAAATATGTAACTTTATTCCATATAATATCTCATGGTATGGACGTACAGTTACACATTATTAGGGAGAATCCTACCCACCAAAATTCGTGTAGTATACCTATATGCATGTAAGATGCTTTGTTTCTGATTTTTGAAACATGTATAAGTGAGTTCTATGTTTCAGTGATTTGTTAAGATGCACGTATTTTGCATACAAATGTATCACGCACAACAAATAGTAACATAGGAAGACAATTAAAATAGTTCTGATCTATATCAAAAGGCACCTTATGACATTGGTTAAAATACTTCTGATCTAATATCAGAAAGCGCCTTCTGACATTGACTAACGTATTGTTCTGATCTAATGTCAGAAGGAGCCTTCTAACATTGACAAAATTACTTCTGATCTAATGTCAGAAGGCGCCGTCTGACATTGACTAACGTATTGTTCTAATCTAATTATGCTTAGTTTAGCTCAGATTTTGCTCAAATTATGCTCAATTTATGCTCCATTATGATCAGATTTTACTTAGCTTTTGCTCAGATTTTACTCAGATTATGCTTAATTATACTCAGTTTATACTCAAATTATGCTCAGTTTTTACTCAGACCACATGAGATTTATCTCAAATACACACGTGCACATTTGTTCCATTAGTCTAGGAGAATTTTCTAAAATTCAAGGATCTGACACTGCCAGTGAGAGCTTGCCCTCGAGGACTTGACAACTTTTAGTTCGGGGAGAGTTTTACCCTCAAAGATCTGAACGCCTCGACGAATTACTAAATCAGATTGCAAAATGAACTGTTATTTATTTTGGCATTCGGATATCGTACTATCTAACGAAATATATTTGCTTTCTAGTTTGCTTCAACCCTTTGCTAAATAGGGGAACTGTAGACACCCCATTTTTGCAATCGCTTGATTAATCAGCTCGTCAACCTGATTGCGACGATTCCCAATGATGGATGGTTATTCTAAGACTTTATTTGTTACTAAATATGTTTCAGAAATTCAGATGAGGTATCTCAAACTAACAAAACTGTAGAAACCACGCTATGCTAGGAAAATATAACTCCAAAAACATAGAAATCATCTTACAGACAAAAAGAAGCTTCACGGTAAAAATCACTAAAAAATGATCAAATTATCAAAATACCCTTAACCTCAAAACATCCCTAGAGCCTATATTACGCTTAGGAAAATTCTTTCTAACACATAAAACAACAAATCGAAATCAAATAAATCATTTCGCCAATTTTCACAAAATTTGACAAAATTATGAAAATGCCCCTCATAAAGTTCACGACCATTTCGCACAAAAAATTTCATAAATGACACAAACTAATATTCCCATTGAATTCCTTATGAAAAATTGATTTCAAAACATCTTGAAACATTAAAAAATGACTTAAAACGTAAAAAGTCTTCTCCGATGGCAAAATGATAATTTTACAATTTTAATAATTAAAAATTTTGAAATTAATAATTAAAACATTAATTAATGTAAAGTAAAATTCTAAAATCTAGTCAATCAAGTGAGACTTATGTCAAAACCCTAAAATCAAGTCAATCAAGTAAGACTTAAGTGAAAATCCTAAATTCTAGTCAATCAAGTAAGACCAAAGTCAAACCCTAACCTTAATAAAATTCTAATTAAACTCTAAAATTATCTAAAAGAATTCTAATTAAACTCTAAAACTATCTAAAAGAAGAATTCTAATTAAACTCTAAAACTATCTAAAAGAATTCTAATTAAACTCTAAAAGTATCTAAAAGAAATATAATCTAACTCTAACTCTATCTAAAAAGCTCTTAAAAAAAATCTATAAATAGGAGTCTCTATAATCTATTTTCGTAATCAAGAGAAAATCCTAGAAAAAGTAGGTCAAGGAGCCTCCCCAACCTTTCCAAAATCCTAATTTTGAAGCCCTAACTCCTTACCTAACATCCATATCTCAACTTTAACTCAAAAAATACCCAAAAACCCTTCTAAAACACCAAAAAATTCATCAAAGAATAAAAAAAATACTCAGATCTAGGAAGAAGATACTTCATCTTAGAAGATCATAAGCGGATCCAATGACGAAAACAAAGCAATGAATCACAAGTAAGGAATCTTTCCACCAGTTCAGAGGGAATCATTGTTGCCATCATCAAGGTAAACTTTATTTATTTTTTATTATTTTATTTATTTGTTTTAGGTCCTTTAGCAATGTAATCTTCTTTGGAGAATAGTAGAGACTGGCGTTTGCTGGGCAGGGTTGGTGCCTAACACCTCCCAACCCTGTAATGTGATCCCCGGACCCGTATTTTCTTTCGTAGATTAGTATTATTTACCTTTTAGAGTCAATGTTCAGTTCCTAGACCGTAATAACTATGTGGTGACTCCCAAACTTCAAAAATCAAAAGTGGATCTGCGCACCCCATGGATCGAGGGCGCTTTCAACAAGCTAAGGTGATTGTATGAGCAGCCTGCCAGAGTAGGAAAAAAAACAAAAAAAATAGTGATGTAAAATGAATGATTTTTGGCCAACGCCCGTCCCTTTTTCTTTTCTGCCCGTGGTGAAAAAAAAGAAAACTTTCTGATTTGATCACCTAGTGACATTCAAAAACCTGATCCAATACAATGGAATTGTAGGGGACAAAATTATACGTAATTTAATATTTTTTCTTTTCTTTTAAATAGTTATTTTTCACCGTTGAATTTTATTTTTAAATATGGGTGCTTTGTGTCTGTCCATTTTGAACACGTTGGATCAAGTTCGAAAAACAATATTTTTTTAATTTCTTCTCTTCTTATTATGAATATTTTCATGAAATCTAAAAGGCTATGTTGTTCGATTGTCAATGTGATAATCAATGTGGACTCAACGACCCTATTTAAGTTTTGAATCTACAAAAATAAATATGTGGCCAATGGGCAAGAGAGAGAAGCTCTCTCTATTGCTAATGTCATTGCACCACATGCCAAACGTTTGTTGGGTAGTGAGCCAACATGCCATAGGGCCTCTGGGCGTTGGCCAAAAACGACATCCATTTAGCATTTCTCAACAAAAAAAAAAACAAAATTGACTAAAGAGTTGTCTTGGATGAGTCAAATAAAAACATTTTAAAATGAATAATTTTTTTCATTTTTTATTCTGTGCAAAAGTCTTGTACCCAAATAATAACTTTTTTTGACATGTCTAGATGCATTTTCGAGCTCATGAAGAAAGTAGACGAGTTGATTAAATATTTTGTGGAGTTGAGTTAGTAACTTGATTCCATTTAATTTTGGGGGCCTATTCACCTCAAAATTCATTCAAGTTAAGTCCACTTAGAAACATTTTAGTTAACTCGATGAATTTTAAAACTTTAGCTTAAACAATGAAATTGTTAGTGAATCCAAAAAATATTTGACATGGGAGGGCACTCAAGCAACCAGTTTCAATTTTTTTTATATTTGATGGTGCCTCATGATTCAATAGTTTTACCTAGGGAAAATTACTTTAAGGACCCTCGTGGAAGAGTTTCTTTCTAAATAGATCCTAAGTTTTGGGTGTTAGCTTGACATGACATCTAGTAAACGTTTTCTTTCTTAATGGTCCCTCGTACAATCGAGTTCATAATTTTTTTTGTCGAACTCGACATTTTTTCATTTAGTGTCTAGTCCCCTTTTTTTTATTGTTGAACTTGACATTTTTTTAATTACTATCTAGTTCACCGATTTTATTAAATAAAAAGTGGTGAACTCAACACTAGTAAAACCCACCTATTTTCAATTTTTGAGTTTTTTTCAACTTAAATCTATGAAAAGATTGACTAAAAACTAGAGATAATGACTTGTTTAAATGATTTTAATCCAAAAGAACCATTATACATCGATTTTCATCCAAATATGAAGAAAAAAGTGAAAAAAACCCCTACTTTTTTTTGTACATGTTCAAAAAATTTGAAAAAAACCCTTGAAAATGTTTTTTTTTCTTCTTTCTTAAATCCTTTCTGACGAAAAAGAATCTCCAAAACTTGATTGAGGTGTAAAAATCCAAATTTTGGATGAATATGATGAGTTTGAACGGTTAGGGCATTAAATCATGAGAAATGTGGGAAATGAGGTGCATGGACCATTTAGAAAGAAAAATTTATTAAATGTCCTGCCAAGTATCCACTGAAAACTTAGGGACTATTTAGAAAGAATTCCCTCTGCAAGGGTCCTTTAACTAGTTTTCCCTTTTATCTAGGAAGGACGTTAGTGAAGTAATAATGAAAGGAGGTTGCCAGTTTAGAATATCAAGTTATTGATTTTCGTCATAAGAAGACCATTTAACGGTTTGGATCTAAGGATGATGAGTAAGGACAATAATTAAAATCAAAGTAAAATTTAAATCAATAATATTTATGCATTGTTTTCATGTAACAATCAAATCATTTTCTAGAAATCACTAACAAATCTAATTCTTCTAATTATTAATGAGCTGTTTCATTTTGGTACATATTTTTATCATATATTGCAATTCCTGATTTTGACAAATACCCCGTATGACCTAGTCCAATAATTATAAATAAAATTAATTTATTTAATCTTTGGAATTAGTGTCATATTTTAAAATTAATTAACAAGATTTTTATTCTAAAGTATTACGGGCTCTCCTTGAGATCTACACCATATGAAACCTTAAATTATATAAGACACAGGTCCTAACAACTCCAAATTTAATATTTGTTTTATTTATTATTTTTCTAGATTTTTAAAACAAACATCAACTCTTTTACAAGAATAATATGTGTGTTTTACAAATGTGTTTAATTATTTATGGAGGAAATTTTAAGTCATAGATTTTAGAGTGACTAAAGGTCAAGCTGAGAAAATTCTGTTTTGCATTTTTTTTTTAAGAAGAGAAGTTAAAATTTGAATATCCAAAATTACCATCGAACTATAATAGTAGATTTCAAAATTTTCTCTCACCCCTTGGTTTTGGATCGTGATTTAGACCATGGGTGATGGTTACAAACTTCTAGAATCAAGGGTGTGACACTTGTTATCCAAGCTCTCCATAAATTCTTCTATAACATGTCCTTCCTCACTTTCAAAGCAAATCTCTCTTCCGTTTGACCTAAATAAAATCACATATAATGCTATGTGATTCTTAAGTTCATATAACATGCATCTTCAAAACCACCCAACAAGAACGGAAAGAAAAAGTATAAAGAAGTAAAGCAACAAACTTTACTCCAAGAGGAGTGCAAGTATCATTCCTTTTGCATCATTTGTTGTCCCAAGCCCAAACCTCTGTTGGTGAAACAGTCATCCTTGACTCCACAATTTTTTATCTTGGGAATTGTCCATGTTTTAATATGACAGTGTCGATAAAGGGAAAAATTACAATAAAAGTTGGTCTGGTAATAGTGTATAATAAAATCTAGGGCATTTCTCATCGAAGATTGAGATCAAGGAGTATTTCATCACTTTAAAAAATAAAGGGTTATATCAAATATTCACCAAAATGTGGAGGGATTTGTATTTTGCACTGTTAATATCAAAGTCATTTTTATCGTATTTGGTAATAGCTTTTTACTTGTTAAAAAAATAAATTCTCATCCAAAAACACTTTTTTTATTTAATAGTCTAGAAACGTGTATTCTCCCAAAAAATAAGATGATTTCACGACATATTTTGATTATATATATATATATATATATATAGGGTGGGGTTCCTACGACACACATTGCGACAATGTTTTTGTCTTATATGGGCAAAAAGGTTTGGAATGGGCTGATTTTTCACTACAACATTTTTATCTATAGCGACGATTTATAACAGTGGATAATTTTATCCGTCTTTATAGATACATTTTTTGTAGCGGATAATTATATCCGCCGCTATAGGGACCTGTGCATACGCTGAAAATTCACATTAAATAGTTTCCTGTTTATTCAGGTGCATATAGCAGCGGAAAAATATATCCGCCACTAAAAAAATTAATTTTTTTTATATAAAATACTCAGTTTAGTAAGTTCTTTCTATCAAATTTTTTTTTTAATTGAATATAGCAGCAGATTATATTTTTTCGCAGTTATAGAATACAAATTTTCTATTTAAAAAATTCGATTTAGTGAGTTTTCTCTATAATTTTTTTTAATTGAATATAGTAGTGGATTATATTTTCCGCAGCTATAGAGTACAATTTTTTTTAATTGAATATAGCAACGGATTATCTTGTCCGCCGCTATAGACTACAATTTTTTTATATAAAAAAATCGATTTAGTGAGTTCTCTCTATAAATTTTTTTTTAATTGAATATAGTAGCGAATTATTTTTTCCGTTGCTATAGACTATAATTTTTTTATATAAAAAATTCGATTTAATGAGTTCTCTCTATAATTTTTTTTTAATTGAATATAGTAGCGGATCATATTTGCAGCCGGTATAAAGTACAATTTTTCTATCTCGATTTAGTGAGTTATCTTGATAATTTTTTTTTTAATTGAATATAGCAGCGGATTATATTGTCTGCAGTTATAAAGTAATTTTTCTATATAAAAAAATTGATTTGAATTCTCTTTATAATTTTTTTTTAAAATTGAATATTGCAGTAGATTGTATTTTCCGCGGTTATGATTAAAACATTTTTATCTACAGTCATGATTTATAACAGCGGATAAACTTATCCGACGTTATAGGTATATTTTTTTTGTTTATCCATTGCCACAGGACCCGCGCATACGCTTCCCACGAAAAAGAAAAAAAATTACACTAAACAACTTCCCGCCCATTCAGGCAAATAGAGTAGCGGAAAAACGTATCCGCCAGTAAAAAATTTCAATTTTTATTTTCCTCAAAAACTCGGACGTCTCTCTTTATCTCTCTGCTCTCTATCTCTCTCACACACTCTTTGCTCTCTCTGCTCTATGCTCTCTCCTCTCTCTACGTGAAAAAGTCCAAGTTCGATGGCATGGTTTGTGTGTTATAAGCCGTTCGATTTGATGAGATCGATGCTTCGATCTTGTCACAACGCTTCAAAGAAATCTGATTCGAAGGTTGATGAAGAGAAGAATTTGCTCTCTCTCTCTCTCTGGTTTTTCGCTTGGAGCTCTTACAAAGGGTATCATCGCCCCCAGAGCGTATGTCTCAGCGATTTCAAGTAGAAACCCTTTGATTTCAAGATTTTCGATCAGAAACTCCGCAATTTCTAAGGGTATCTTTCTATTGAAGGGATTTCTGCGATTTCAAAAGGTATTAAGCTCCTCCATAGAAGTAAACCCTAAGGTTTTTTTCCTTTCTCTATCGACTTGCTTATAAAGGGTTTGTTTTCTCTCATTTTTAATTTCATATTTGGGTAAGATTGGGTCTTTTTAGTTTTGGAAGAATCTATTGTTGGTGATTGGGGATAAAGGTATTTCAAGCAAAAGTCTCAGATTTTTTTGTCATTGCATGAATCTCTGTTTTTGGTTAAAAAATATTAACTTCTTATATAAATTTGTTTCGAAATGCTTCATTTTCAGTAGAAATTCATCTGTTTCTCAATCAATTTTCTTTGTTTTCCAATTTTTATACGATTAAGTTGAAGAAGTAAGTTTTTCATCAAAATTGGATTCAGCTTTGTAGTTTTATCATTTTATAAGTGGATTGAATCATTGCTCAAGTTTAAAGATTGTTATATTTGAATATCTAAGAGGTGAAGATCAATATTGAATATATTCTGGAATTTTATTTAGTCAAATTTGCTATAAAATTTATCGACTAAACTATTTTATAGAGCATGATCTACGCTGCTCAGCTAACCTATATTAGTTCTAGGTAATGTAGCAATAGAACAATATATTTGATCAATGAGAACGACATTGTAAATAGAAAAGAAAAGAGGAAGACATCATAATAATAGGACCAAACTCCAATTACCTTATGGTTCACGAGACTAAACTCCAAGTGAGTACTTGGATGGGTTACTTTGCTTTATAAGTACTATTTTTTATTTTCATATGTGCAATGATGCAAATTCTTGTGTCGGATTCTTATTTTCTGGATTTTTTACTTCCATTTCCTTAATATTGAGTTCCATTGCTTCTTTTTGGTGTGTTAGCAAAAATTTTTCATCAATGTCCAAGTATTTCCAGTCTCTTTATTACATATTAAAAAAATGCAATATGTAATTGAATCCGAACACATGCACGCACGCCTGCCTGCCCGCCCACACACAAGAAAATTGCATAGCTAGTGAAACTACTGTCACGCTCTTGTTATTTGCAAATTTTGTATTTGTCTAAAAATTCTGTAAAAGAGTTAGTTTGATTTAGTTTGTAATATTGTTGGTAGTGCTTGTTGAGTTGTCGTTAGTTGTAACTTAATGCATAGCTATCTGTTGGGACCTATCTAATGGTGGTTTAATCATGCTAATGTGTAGCTACTTCTATGCAGGGTGCAAGTTCTGCAATAGATTTACTATTGACAACTTGAAAATTTAGGTGGATTAACCCAATAATTGTGTTTGTTTTTGGGGTTGTCTTCAATGGTTTTCTTTGATTGCATCCTTTTTTCCATCATTATTAAATTCCCAGCCTCATGGAATCACTGATTAGAAACAATAATATTTATATGTTTTAGTGTGATCCATCTAGGTAACTTATGCTAAAGTAATATCTAGGAATTTGATGCAAGATGAAGTAATAAAACACTATAATTAAAATAAAAAAACTCTACTAACCACCAAACTAATTAGACTTTTTTTTTTATAAGTATACCAAACTAATTAGACTTGACACTAATGCAACCAAGAGTATCCATTCAAAGAGCTAATGGAAACATGCTTATATGGGAGATAAGCTAGATCTTCCGCAATTTAGATATGTAACTCGTTAGGATTCTATCTTTGTATATTTGTTTATAATCTAATACATCTTCTTGCTTGCTTAGCAAAAAAAAAAAAAGAGCTAATGGAAACAGTATTGGTTTCATATCTACATATGTAGGTATTTTTTATCATCCTACTCTTGTCGTATACTCGTATATTTATTGAGCATCCTACTCTTATGGGATACTCTTTTACATTTGTTTTGTCAGCAAATTTAAGGCCTTATACCTGAGGGCACATTTGAAATCCAGTAGAAAATCTTCTTTTAACTTTTTTTTTGTTTTTTGTTTTGCTTTAAACAAGTTGTCTAGTTTCTATGTGAATCTGGAATTCACGTTCTCAAATATACATGATGTGTCAAGCATTAACTATTGCTTAGATAGTTCAAGAGAAGGAGGTAACACTTTTGGGCATCATATTCGTCAAAATCAAGAAAACATCCATTAGACTATAGGGCTGGATAAGTGGTGTGCAGGGTATGAAATATAATTATAGTCCACCCTCATAAGACATGAGACTCTTCAGTGTTGAGCTGAATTGTAAAAAAACCATGAAATCTCATGATTATAGACTTTGCACTTTGGCCTTGTAGGTTTTCTTTCCCCCTTTTTATTTTTCCTGATTTTCCTTGGTACTGTGGAAGCATGGCTAGGGCACATCATTAGCATGACATTTCATTTGTACTTGGTTACTGAAATGTAATGACACCTATTTTGAAGTGTCCAGTTAACATAGATTCCAGAAGTGTCAATTGGAAAGAGGGTACAAGCATGATTTTGAAGCTGATATGATCTTTAGGGAGATGTCAGTTGCAGGCTTAATGCCTGAAAAGTATACATATAATTTTCAGATTTGGGTTTTGCTAGCAGGGTGATTTGGTGGAGGCGTTTAAGCTTAAGAACATAATGGTTTGTAAGGGCATAGAATCTAACTTGTTCACTTATGGTTTGCTTATTTGGGGTTTAGTTAATAAAGGACTCATGATTGAGGCAAAACAGGTTTTTCAGGAGATGTTGAAAAAGGGTATCACTCCTGATGTTGTAGTTTATGATGTTCTGGTTAGAGGTTATCTCAAGCAGAATGATGCAGCTGAGATTTCAATTTTGCATGATGAGATGAGAAAGAGAGGCATTCTTATAAGAAGAAGTCCAGTACATGGACGTGTGTGATTCATGACACCAAAATACTACAGTTTTCCTTGAATCACACTTGAATCTAGTCCTTCGTGTCAAAGGATGTTGAGTTTGTGTTGAATTACTCATAATTACTTAATTTTACAAATTTATTTCATTTGCGAGCAATAATTCTATCATAGTTTCAACCAATCTGACGAGCTGATGTTTGTTCTTGCATGTACATGTCATTGTGGTACAAAACAGAGATGATGCTTATTTCTCTCATTCTACTTCTTACCTTTTGCAGTCCGGCTATCTGATGTATTGTTTCTTTGGTTATTGCAGCCTTTGCAAGTCCAGACAATTGTATTAAATTAAACCATACCAATCTAATGCTCGATGTTGCGTTGGAAGTCAACGTTTATGATGGCAAAGTAATTGGAAATGTTGTTGATCTTGTAAACCTTTATTTACATTGTTCTATTAATATGACTTCAGTTTTATTTTCTGCAATTATGTTGTATGTTTTGCAGTCTTGCTTAAGATGTCCATTTTATAAATTACATTTGTCTGTATAGATGTAAAGCATCAATTTACATCTTTAAATGTAATTAGATTATTTAAACTTACAATCAATAACATCCTTATATGTTCCTCTACTTTTATATCGTCAATTAGTATTCTCTTAGTTCTGTATAACTTCTTTCTTGGATTTATAATGCAAACTAGAAAATTGTTCAATGGCTTAAAAGATTCATTTTATTTTTCTTACTTTCCGATTGTGGATTTTGTATCAATCCCCCTCTAACATTTTCAGAAACAATCCATCCGCTCTTTCTAACATTCCACGTTTAATAATTTTTTTTTTTTTTTGCATTATGACGTAGTGTGATATCTGATTTCCATCATTCAATTTACTTTATGTTATTAATTTTGTTTCAATTCCTTGTTCTATTAATTGAGCAGGGAGTTCACGATATTTTCCAAGGCTCTTCGGATCAATTATGGCCCCAGAATGAACCAATAATAGACAAGATCCTAGCTCTCATTAGTAAGTTTTCTTCTTGTACAAAACTTGCGCATGACATTTGATCAAAGAATCATCTAGGCATTTCAATTGACCCACCCCGAAACATTGACTAGATTTCCATCATGTACTTAGCATTTATTTACAACATCTTCTAGATATTTTCGGATATATATATATATATATATATATATATATATATATTATAATGTCAAATTATCTCTTTTGGATATCCTTTATTACCAAGAGTAGTGAAAGAGGATGGAGGTTATATATATAAAAGAATGATAAAGACAAATAGAAAGGAAAATCTTTCAATCCCCATATGTCCGGTCCAAAACTTTTTACATCATTTCCTTGACCCTAGTTACCACCAAATTTTCCTAGGGATTACTTTCTGAGAAGATTCTATTGGAAGATTTGGTTAGTTTTGTTGATTCTATTTCCTGGAGTCTGAAGGTGGCCTTTTTTTGGTGACTTGCACTTGTGGTAAACAAGAGGATGATTTTGGTAAGGTTGTATACATGATAATAATGTTATTTTGTGAATGCATGTGCACTTTTTCTTTTATGTTTTTTCTTGCTAAATGTTATCAAAGATTTACTACGTGCCTACTTTAGTACTTGGTGAGCTGAGCAAAATGATGAGGAAACAATTAATATAAAACCACTATTACAAATTGCTCTTTGATATTTGGATTCTGCCGTAGTTATAAAAAAAACTTGTCTAAACGTTAATGTTAATCAAAATCAGGGTAGTCAAGGATCTTCGTTGAACAATAAAGAGAACATTAGGTTAGGTTTTGGATCTGAGAGAGATTGTTTTTTCTTAATCTTGGGCAAAGGTTTAAAATATCTTATCGATTGAATGCTTCAGTTAATGAAAAATCCAATACGGTATTGGTTTATACATTTGATACAAACAGATACATTCTGATACATTCAATGTTTTGTATTCATCTTGGCCGATACCTATTCATAGCAACGGTAAAACTGTTATTTATCAGCCAATTCTCCACACACACACACACACACACACACACACACACACACACACACGAATGGACAAAATGTATTGATGTAGTGGTGGTTTGTCTCACGTAGTATGAAGCTTTTTGTTGCTCAGTCGTACAGTAAAAACATGTGCCTTTATGCCGAAAGGATTGGAGCTATCAATGATGTATGCTCCTTTTCAGGTGCAGCAGCAAGGCAAGTACCTAAACCCAATGCAATCTTGGTTAGAGATTATTGTTTTGACAAGTACATCTTAGTATAAACATACTTTTTTTATATACTTCTATTTGATTGTCTTTATCTAGTTGTGTAAAAATCGTACAATAGTGTCCAAGGGTGGTTTTTTGAGTTACTTCGTCTTTAGCAACTTGTGCCATGTCCAACACCAATACACGTACCTGTGTTCAAGTTGGTGTATCATTTCTAACTTTTTCAATGTACTACTCAGCTAGCCATGCGTGCAAAAAGGGAATCATATTATTACAACTTACGTAGTTAGTTGTTTTTGTGAGTTGGAGACGATCACATTGCTCATAGAAGTTTTTCTTTAAGAGGATTTGATTTAAATTTTAAAATGAGTTTATTGGTTTGCTTGAAATTGGGGTTCTTTCCTACTACTCCAATCCTCTCAAGCAATATTGAAATTAGTACTTATTTATATGGCTTTTTGTGCCTATGATCTTTAGTTGGCATCATATATATTTCTATCAAACTGAATTCATGGAAAATTCAGTCGGTTCTTTTTTGACTTTAGAGGCTTTTTTCTACTTCCGTGTTTTGTGGTTCTTTCTAGTTCAATTGGACAATCTAATGATGTTTAAATCTCTATGCGTGTATGGGAATTGCATCTTTGGCAGTATTCAGTGGATTCTTATAGAAGAGGGTGAGTTCACCAATAAAAGCAACTACTTTTTTCTTTATGCAACTCACATATGTTGTCTCTCATCTAATTTTATATAAGACTCTGCTTTAGCTTCAAACACTTGGGTTACTTTAAACTATTGTGGAATGAAGGGCCTTATGGTATCTGGGTGTATTGTTGATGACATTGTCAATGGTCAATAGAACTAGACTTCCATTGCATAGGTTGGTTTCTTATATTCAAGAGTGAAAACTGCTCAAAGAGGGGGAACAAAAACACGAGTCATTTCCATCGTATTACCAATGGTAGGAAGCATGCGAACCATACTTCCAAGATTGTTTTGAATGGGCTTTTCATGGAAGATAATTAGTATTTGAGCAAAATAATGGTTGGTTTTCATAAGAATTACACATTACTCTCAGACCTACTCTTGATGGCATTGTTAATTTGCCATTAGTGGTGTGCTATAAGGTAAAATGAAGGAGGTCTTGGACTCGATGATTTCCCCATTTGAAGGAGCCTTTGGGGAAGGGTGACAGATTCTCGATGGGTGTATGATAATAATGGGTGTAATGATTTCATAACTAGCCAAGGGTATTAGTGATGTGCTATCAAGTATAATGGATGAGGCCCAAGACTCCTTGATTTCCCCATTCGAAGGGGCCTTTGGGAAGGGGTGACAGATTCTTGATGGCTTTCAAATAAGAAATGAGTGTATTGATTTCATAACTCACCAAGGGGAGCCAATGATTCTATGTAAAAAAAACATGGAAAAGGCACACGATGTCAATAGTCCGTCCTAGCTTATATGATAGGTAGATTGGATGTTGATGTTAAGTGGAGCAAATGGATTGAGGTTTGCATTCATTTTGCCAATGATTCTATGTAAAAAAAACATGGAAAAGGCACACGATGTCAATAGTCCGTCCTAGCTTATATGATAGGTAGACTGGATGTTGATGTTAAGTGGAGCAAATGGATTGAGGTTTGCATTCATTTTGATTTTGGAATGGGTCCTTGACTGGTTGCTTCATTAGGTATACGAGCTCACCATTTTCTCAGCACTCCTTGAGTTTGTAATGAAGTTGGTTGGATACCCATTCTTGCTTTGTAATCATTGACATTGTTCCTTGGAAATTTGGATGCATAAAAATCTGTTTGGCCTCCACAGTTTAAAGGTTACCCCTTTGGTTTGAGATAATAAGATAATTCATAATTTAAATATACATTTGCTTGTTCTTTCCTGTCCTTTAAAGTGGAGCAGAAAGTTATATTTCTTTGTCTCCCTGATTCCCCCCTCTATTTTGTCAATGAGTCTGAGTGGTGTATTTTAAACAGAAGTGCATTAGTTTATCTGTTCTTGTCAATTGAACTTCAGGTTAGCACACATAATTAATTCATGACATTGAAGGAGTATCTACTTATTTGTTTTGTATGCGATACTCTATTTATCTATATAATTTTGGTTGTTTTAACTATTTTTAATGGTTTATCTAACTGCTCTCAGTGTGGACATTGATGGCTCCTTTGGGGATTCAGATGGCATCAAAGAAATAGGCTCTCGAAAACGGTACATAGCTTCTTTTTCTTTGGCTGCTTAGTTAAAAAAGGAACACAATTCTAGGATTGCTGGCTCTAGTTGCTTCATGCTTTATATGCAAATACAAATTGCATTTTTTGGGATTTTAGAATCTTTACCTTCATGATCTATGTGGAATGTCTGTCATAGGGTGAGTTCTGAAACATGTATCTAGCTCCAAAGCATGCAGAGAAAAAATGCGAAGGGATAGGCTTAATGAAAGGCATGCTCACTCTAGCTTTTTCATTGTCTTTACTCATCTACTCTGTCTCCCTATCTCTGTCTTATATATTCTTTGGCATTATCACAAGGTTTATTGACTTGGCTTCCATCCTTGAGCCTGGAAGGCCACCCAAAACAGACAAGGCTGCTATACTGACTGATGTTGTTTGCAAGGTTACCCAGTTACGGAGTGAAGCCCTGAAGCTAAAGGAATCAAACGAGGATCTTCAGGAGAAGATTAAAGAATTGAAGGTGGGGCCCATGTTTCGCTTAGTTATTCTGTACCCCTCTTCCGTTGTTTCTTTTACTTTGTATTTGTTAAACAAGATAAATATACCATTTTGACTTGCCCGAGTCAATTCGGTAAACAATCATGTGATCATAGATTTTCCCATGACTTGGTTGTGACTTGTCTTCGACCCTATTTTCACCTGACTTGGCCTTAAAATGCCATGATTTAGCCTGACCCAGGCATGAATCCGTCCTAACACTGTAATGACTTGGCCTTCATCTTGTTTTTGATTCATGTTGACTTTGATTCGGATCGTCCTGTTTGTCCTTGTTCTTTTTATATTAACATTGGACGATCTGGATTGTCACCGAGGTTTAGAAACATGTATTAGATGAGACTAATATATTGGTATGAGTTTGCTGGTTTTTTAAATAAAGATCATGTTTATATGTACGGGTATTAAAAATATCTCGTTCCAATTTTCATGTTTCTCCAAGAAAATTGGATTGCTTATTATTATTATTTCTTGATGGGTATCATCTATAAAATTTTTCCGTTGTTAAAACATATGCTCCCTTTGTGTAGGCCGAGAAAAATGAGCTTCGTGATGAGAAGTAGAGGCTGAAGGCAGATAAAGAGAAGCTGGAACAGCAAGTAAAAGCAATAAGCGCCCAACCTAGCTTCCTGCCTCACCCTTCAGCAATCCCAGCAGCTTTTGCTGGCATAAACCAAGTAGTTGGAAACAAGATGATGCCTTTCATTGGTTACCGACATGCAAACCAACCTATGGTTTACATGCCTCCTACGATAGGTTGGTTTCTTATATTCAATGATATTTGGATTATCAGTTATTCAATTTCTTCAGTGGCAGGTGAAATTATAATATTCATAGTACAGTTCTAATATTTATAAATCAAATGTGCTTTTATTTCTCATTTTTGTCGATGTATATATTTTTTATAAATATTAATTATCCCTCTATAATATTGCTTAGTTTGACATGCCGGGTTCTTATTCATCACCTTTATCACTCATTTGAAGTTTCATCGTTTTATGCTTGTTCAATTTCTTTTACTTGATGTGTCATTTCCTTTATATTGGAATGATGACTCAAATTTTATTTTTTCATTATTATTGCTAGAATATTTTCGTAAAGGTTATGAATTCTTAGTGTTGTAGTTTCTATTATAGATTTGTTTATAGTCAAGCAGTGTCAAATCATTTTCTCATAAACCACTTCCAGATTGCTACTCTAGCTTAGGCGAATTGAATTGAATTTTTAGTAGATTTTGGTGGCAGTGGCAGGTTATGTGGTGTTGCTTATTGTATATTTATTTTTAATGTATCTAGGTTGGATGACATGGGTTAAATGTCATATATATATTTAAAAAAAAAAAAAGTAACCTATTGCAGCGGATATTAATATCCGCCGCCATATGGGTTATTTTATTTTTTTTTTTTTAAATGATCTATTGCAGCGGATAGAAATATCTGCCGCAATAATTGTTATATATATATTTTTTAAATTGACCTATTGCAGCGGATATTAACATCCGCCGCTATATGGGTTATTTTTTATTTTTTTTAAAGTTATCTATTGCAGCGGATAGAAATATCCGTCGTTATAATTGTTATATTTTATTTTTTTTAAATTGAACTATTGCAGCGGATATTAATATCCGTTGCTATATGTATTATATTCTATTCGTGAAAAAATTGATTTATTGCAGCGGATATTAATATCCGTCGCTAAATGTATAACCTGCAACAGCGGAACAAGTTATTCGCTACTATAGTTAGCGACGGAGGAATCAACGATGGATCTTTGGTTCCGCTGCTCATCGCCGCAATAACTTTTACCGGCGGAAAAATTACCTTGTAGCGGCGGAAAAATCCGCCGCTGTAGATCAAAAATGTTGTAGTGTTTTGTGAGGATGATCTCTGTGATGAGGGGATCATCCTTGCAAAAAATCATCCCATTCCAAAACTTCTAACCCCATCAAAATTGATTTATAAAAATTGGACGGTCTAAAATTTTTCAACCTGTAAACATGGGGCTAGAAGTTTCATAATGAGCTGATTTTTGGCAAGGATGATCTCCTCACCATAGAGATCATCCTCACAAAAAATCAGCCCATTCCAAACATTTTTGCCCATATAAGACAAAATGGTGTGTCGCAATGTGAGTCGTAATAGGGGTCATAAGAACCCGACCCATATATATATATATGGGTCGGGTTCCTGCGACACACATTGCGATACACATATAGACAATGTGTTTGTCTTATATAGGCAAAAATGTTTGGAATGGGCTGATTTTTTGTGAGGATGATCTCTGTGATGAGGGGATCAACCTGGCAAAAAATCATCCCATTCCAAAACTTGTAACCCCATCAAAATTGATTTACAAAAATTGGACGGTCTATAATTTTTCAACAAAAATTGGACGGTCTAGAAGTTTCATAATGAGTTGATTTTGGGCAAGGATGATCTCCTCACAAAAAATCAGCCCATTCCAAACATTTTTGCCCATATAAGACAAAACACGTTGTCTATACATGTGTTGAAATGGTTGTCGTTTGAACCTGACCCATATATATATATATATATATATATATATATATATATATATATATATATATATATATATTTCAACACATGTATAGACAACGTGTTTTGTCTTATATGGGCAAAAATGTTTGGAAGGGCTGATTTTTTGTGAGGATGATCTTTGTGGTGAGGAGATCATCCTTGCCAAAAATCAGCTCATTATGAAACTTCTAGACCGTCCAATTTTTGTAAATCAATTTTGATGGGGTTACAAGTTTTGGAATGGGATGATTTTTTGCTAGGTTGATCCCCTCATCACAGAGATCATCCTCACAAAAAATCAGCCCATTCCAAACATTTTTGCCCATATAAGACAAACACGTTGTCTATATGTGTGTCGCAGGAACCCGACCCTATTTGTCTTATATGGGTAAAAATGTTTGGAATGGGCTGATTTTTTGTGATGATGATCTTTGTGACGAGGGGATTATCCTGGCAAAAAATCATCCCATTCCAAAACTTGTAACCCCATCAAAATTGATTTACAAAAATTGGACGGTCTATAATTTTTCAACAAAAATTGGACGGTCTAGAAGTTGCATAATGAGCTGATTTTTGGCAAGGATGATCTCCTCACCACAGAGATCATCCTCACAAAAATCAGCCTATTCCAAACATTTTTGCCCATATAAGACAAAACACGTTGTCTATATGTGTGTTGAAATGGTTGTCGTTTGAACTTGATCCATATATATATATGGGTCGGGTTCCTCCGACACACATATAGACAACGTGTTTATCTTATATGGGCAAAAATGTTTGGAATGGGCTGATTTTTTGTGAGGATGATCTCTGTGATGAGGGGATCATCCTGGCAAAAAATCATCTCATTCCAAAACTTGTAACCCCATCAAAATTGATTTACAAAAATTGGACGGTCTATAATTTTTCAACAAAAATTGGACGGTCTAGAAGTTTCATAATGACCTGATATTTGGCAAGGATGATCTCCTCACCACAGAGATCATCCTCACAAAAAATCAGCCCATTCCAAACATTTTTGCCCATATAAGACAAAATACATTGTCTATATGTGTGTTGAAATACATATAAGACAAAATACATTGTCTATATATATGGGGGTCAGGTTCAAAGGACAACCATTTCAACACACATATAGACAACGTGTTTTGTCTTATATGGGCAAAAATGTTTGGAATTGACTGATTTTTTGTGAGGATGATCTCTGTGATGAGGGGATCATCCTGGCAAAAAAATCATCCCATTCCAAAACTTGTAACCCCATCAAAATTGATTTACAAAAATTGGACGGTCTATAATTTTTCAACAAAAATTGGACGGTCTAGAAGTTTCATAATGAGCTGATTTTTGGCAAGGATGATCTCCTCATCACAGAGATCATCCTCACAAAAAATCAGTCCATTCCAAACATTTTTGCCCATATAAGATAAAACACGTCTATATGTGTGTTGAAATGTTTGTCCTTTGAACCTGACCCCATATATATATATATATATATGGGTCGGGTTCGTGTACACACATATCTACTCATATCTACAACATGTTTTGTCTTAATGGCTAAAAGTTTTGAATTGAGCTGAATTTTGGTGAGGATAATCTCTATGTTGAGGAAATCATTCTCACGAAAAATCGGCACAATCCAACATTTTTAACCTCGTCAAAAGTGATTTACGAAAAATGGATGGTCCACGATTCTTCAACTCATAAATATGGGGTTAGAAGTTTTAGAATTAACTGATTTTTAGTGAGGATGATCTCCTCATCATAGAGATCATCCTCACTCAAAATCAGCTCAATCAGAAACTTTTAACCCACATAGAAAAAAACACGCTGTAGATATGTGTGTACACGGATCCTAATCCTATGTATATATGTATCTCATAAGAATTGAAGAGCTTGAAGATGAGTAATTTTTGTGAAAAGATCATGGTTGACTTCAAATTAAAAATATGGCATTACTGTCATTTGTTAGTAGTTTATTAGAGAAGATTGAGATCAAGAGGAGCATGTGATCAGTTTGGAACATAGCTGTATCCCAACTATACCTCTATCAATTGCAGCTTCCAGCAATCTTTATGGTAGACACAATTGAAGGATAAGTGATCATTATCCTCAACATTCATACGGCACAATGCACATTTAGATACCGCCATCACACCGCGCTTCCTTAAGGTTTCTGCTGTTAGCAAACTTCTGTTCAGTGCCATCCAAGTTATAAAAGAATGACGAGGAATCTTCTTCTTACTCCATATTACTTTGGACCACGTAACTTCCATATTCTGACGTCTAATAGAGTTCCAAGCTAAGCTCAACGTGAACTTCCCATTCGCATTAGCCGTCCACACTATTCTATCTTCTTCATTCGGCCAAGGAGAATGGTGCTCTTCAACTTTATCGGCAATTTCTGAAAGGCGAATCTCATCTCTTATTAGACCTTCCCATCCATTAATACCAGCAAAATCAGACACTTTAGCATCAATATTGCTATTCATGCGAAGAATCGGTCTTCTACCAAATTGATCAATCAAAGCACCCCCTTCGAGCCAAGGATCACTCCAAAATGAAGTCTTAGAACCATCTCCCACTAGAAAACGAATCTGATTTTTAGTAATCTCACGGACCTTCAAAATACCTCTCCAAGCCCAAGACGCATCTCTCGGGGGAAGACATCTCCAAATGCTTCCCTGCTTAACATACCTCATTTTCATCCACTCGGACCATAAACTATTGTCATTGATTAATTTCCAGAATAATTTCATTAATCCGATAGTATTCCAATCTCTAATCCTTCTAATTCCTAGTCCACCCTCTTTAAAAGGCCGGCAAACTTTAGACCAACTAATTGGATGAAAGGATTTGCTCAAAGATGACCCACTCCACAGGAACTTACTTAACAAGGATTCAATTTTGTTTATAACCCCCACCGGTAAATTTGGAATGAGGATAGAACCACTTTAATGAGTTCAATCCTACCCTCGAACGATAAAAATCTCGATTTCCATCCCTCAATCCGTTTCTGAATTTTCTCAATCAAAGGATAACACATAGATGACGTCAAACGAGAGGAAAATAGTGGAAGACCTAGATACCAAATTGGAAGATTTCCCTCTCTAAAAGATAATACATTAAGAATACGATCCTTATTTGAACATGAGTTACTAAAGAAAACATTACTCTTCTCGACATTAGTTTGAAGACCCAAAAAATGAAAAAATTCATCAAGGAGTGCTTTGATATGAGAAGCAAATTGAACACAATCTTTAGAAAACAAAACAATATCATCAGCAAACATAAGGTGAGAAATATGAGAAATATTGTTCTTGACAGGAATAGAAATAAGACTCTTCCCAATTTTATCTTCAAGAATGCAAGAGAACGCTTCCATAACAATAGTGAAAAGATAGGGGGAAATAGGATCCCCTTGTCGCAGCCCACATTTACTAGGAAAGTATCCAAACGAAGACCCATTAAGAACGATAAAAAATTTAGGAGTAGAAACACATTCCCTTATCCAAGAAATCCATTTTCCATCACAACGCAATTGATTGAGAATATTCAAAACAAAATCCCATCTAACTTTGTCATAAGCTTTTTTTAAATCAACTTTGATCGAGAAAAAGGGATGACTCGAATCAAGATGAGAATTACGAAACAACTCATGTGCTAACAAAATATTGTCAAAAATATTTCTCCCTTTAATGAAAGCCGATTGATTCAAACTAATGAAAGAGGGCAAAACATTTGAAAGACGATTGGCCAAGATTTTTGTAATCACTTTGTATGTAAAATTACAAAGCGATATAGGTCTAAATCTGGCATCTTTCTCCTTCGGAATAAGGACAATAAGCGTAGAGTTCAACTACTTAAGAAGCTTCCCATGAGAAAAAAAGTTCAAGATAGCTCTAACGAAATCCTCTTCTACAATATCCTAAAAGGAGGTAAAAAATTCAGCGCAAAACCCATCCGGACTAGGAGCTTTATTAAGAGGAGACTGGAAAACAACCGACTTAATTTCCTCTCTCGAAACTGGACTAGATAACCAACGAGATTGGTCCAAAGAAAGCCTATTTTTTAAAGGAATAATTGGACAAGGTGAATTAGAAGAATAAGAAAATACCTTCTGAAAATAATCAATAGCATAGTCTCCAATACGCTCTTCGCCTCTGATGGACTCCCCCGAATCATCAATAATTTCAAAAATCCCGTTTCTCGCATTATTTGAAGCCACCGTAGCGTAAAAAAGCTTGGTATTTGTATCCCCCTCTTTCAATCACTGAACCCGAGATTTTTGCCTAATCATAGATTCTTCCACCCTAATTTCTCTAGTCAGTTCTCCTATGGCAACCCTCTCCTGACTTGCAAGTTCTGTATTAAACGGCTCATCTTGAATTTTCTGTTAAATAATTTTAAGCTTATATTATGCCACACCTTTCCTGCTAGTAACACTCCCATATTTCTGCTGATTCCAACTCTTGATAGCCATTTTAACCCGTCGGATTTTTGTAGCTAAGATATAGTGAAAAAAACAAACTTTCTGATTCGGCCACCTTGTGACATTCCAAACCATGATCTGATGCAAAGGAGTTGTAGAAAACAAAATTATATGAACTTAATTTTTTTTATTTTAAAAATAGTTATTTTACACCGTTGAATTTTATTTTTAAATATGGGTGCTTCATGGCCGTCCATTTTGAACACGTTGGATCAAACTCGAAAAACAATATTTTTTTTAACTTCTTTATTTTTTTAACTATGAATATTTTCATGAAATCTAAAAGACTGTATTGTTGGATTGTCAATGTGATAATCAATGTGGGCCCAACGACCCTTTTTTAAGTTTCGAAATCTACAAAAATAAATACATGGGCAACGGGCAACAGAGAGAAGCTCTCTCTATTGCTGATGTCATTGTGTCACACGTCAAACGTTTGTTAGGCTGTGAGCCAACACGCCATAGGGCCTTTGGACGTTGGCCAAAAACAAAGTCTATTTAGCATTTCTAACAAAAAAAAAATAATAATAATAATAAATAAAAACAAAGAAACAAACAAAATTGACTAAAGAGTTGTCTTGGATGAGTCAAATAAAAATATTTTAAAATGAATAAATTTTTTATTCTTTACAAAAGTCTTGTACCCAAATAATTAACTTTTTTGACATGTCTAGATGCATTTTCGAGCTCATGAACAATGTAGACCAGTTGATCAAATATTTTGTGAAGTTAAGTTAATGATTTGATTCTTTTAATTTTGGGGGCCTGTTCATCTCAAAATTCATTCAAGTTAAGTCCACTTGGAAAACATTTAGTTAACTCCATGAATTGTAAAACTCTAGCTTAAACAATGAAATTGTTAGTGAATCCAAAGATTATTTGACATGGGAGGGCACTGAAGCAAAATTACTTTAAGGACCCTTGCAGAAGATTTTCTTTCTACATAGTCCCTATGTTTTGGACGTTAGCTTGACATGACATTTAGTAAACGTTTTCTTTCTTAATGGTCCCTCGTACTATTGAGTTCATAATTTTCATTGTCGAACTCGACTCTTTTTCATTTAATGTCGATTTCACTTTTTTTTTTTATTGCTGAACTCGACACTTCTTTAATTACTGTTTAGTTCATCGATATTATTAAATAAAAAGTGGTGAAATCAACATTGGTAAAACCCACCCATTTTTAATTTTTGAGTTTTTTCGATTAAAATACATGAAAAGATTAACTAAAAACTTGAGATAACGATTTGATTAAATGATTTTAACCCAAAAGAACCATTATACATCGATTTTCATCCAAAAACTATGAAAGAGTGAAAAAACCCTAGTTTTTTTACGTACATCTTCAAAAAATTTGAAAAAACTCTTGAAAATAATTTTTTTCTTCTTTCTTAAATCCTTTTTGACGAAATAGAATCTCTGAAACTCGATTGAGGTGTAAAAATCCAATTTTTGGATGAATACGATGAGCTTGAATGGTTAGGGCATTCAATCATGAGAAATGTTGGAAATGAGGTGCATGGACCATTTAGGAAGAAAAATTTATTAAATGTCCAGCCAAGTAACTGTTGAAAATTTACAGACTATTTAGAAAGAATTCCTTCTGTGAGGGTCCTTTAACTAGTTTTCCCTTTTATCTAGGTAGGACGTCAGTGGGGTAATAATGAAAGGAGGTTGCTAGATAAGAATTTTTTTTTTTTGTTAACGTTATTTATTTATTTATTATTTTTTTTCTTTTTTAACATTTTGTTTTGTTTGTTTTTTATTTTTTATTTTATTTTTAATTTTTTTAACGTTTTTTTTTTTAATTTTGTTCAATTTTCTTTTTTCTTTTAGATTTTTTTTTTAATTTTTAAAATTTTTTTAATGGTTTTAATTTTTTAAAGTTTTTTTTTAATGTGTTTTTTTTTTAATTTTTTTCTAAAAACGTTTTTTTTTTTTAATTTTCTTTTTGTTTTTATTTTTTTTAACGTTTTTATTTTTTAACATTTTAATTTTTTTTAACGTTTTTTTTTTCTTTTTAATGTTTTTTTTTAAAAACTTTTTTTTAACATTTTTTTTTAAAAAAATTATTAAACATTTTTTTTTCTTTTTAACGTTTTTTTTAAAGCATTTTTATTTTAACTTTTATTTTATTTTTAAACATTTTTTGCTTTTTCTTTTTTTATTTTTTATTTTAATTCTCTTATGATTACGAATAACATTAAAATAGGTAATTTTTTTATTTCCTACCACATCACTCACAAATAATTTATTTTCACAAAAAAATTGATGCCTAGTAACGTGTTAAAATTCATTAATATATATACATATAGGGTCACTCCAAATGATTATACATTGAACCATGAAAATGTGTCAAAACAAAGTATTCGGAATTTAAACAAATGATCCATAATTAAGCCAAAAAGAATGATAAAAAATAAAATAAACAAATAAACAAATAACTTAAAATCAAATAAAAAAAGGTCCTACTGGCAATGCATCCCACACTTGGAGCTTTTCAAGTCAGATCCTCAATAATCACCAATGGAGTCGCCACTAAAAGCGCCCTCGATTCGCGGGGTGCACGGATCTACTTTTGATCTTTAAGGTTTGGGAGTCGCTACCTAGTTATTGCGATCTAGGAATCGAATATTGACTCTAAACGGATAAAAACAACTAATCTACTTAAAAATTAACTGAGTTTGAGGATCACATTACGGGGTTGGAAGGTATTAGGCACCAACCCCGCCCGGCAAACGCCAGCCTCTAATAATTCCTAAATAGAACTACATTGCTAAAAAGACCTAATCAATAAAAAAAAATTAAAATCTTTACCTTTACGAAAACCACGGTCTTGTTCCCTCAGATCTGGTAGAATAGTTCGTCGTACAGCACTTCTCGCTTCATTCTGTCACCGGATTCATTTCGGATTTCTAAAATAAAGTATCTCCTTCTGAATTTTTCTAATTTTGTATGGATTTCTAGAGTGTTTTGGAAGGGTTTCTAGGTATTTTTTTGAGCTAAAGTTGGGGTATAGATGTTAGGTAAAGAGTTGGGGCTTCAAAATTAAGGTTTATGAGATGTTAGGGAAGCTTTTTGACCTACTTTTTCTAGGGTTTATTTTTTCATACGAAAATAGATTGTAAGGACCCCTATTTATAGATTTTTTAAGTGTTTATTTAGATAGAGTTAGTGTTAATTATAATTATTTTAGGTAGAGTTATATTTTAATTATAATTGTTTTAGGTAGAGTTATATTTTAATTAGAATTGTTTTAAATAGAATTATTATTTAATTATGATTGTTTTAAATAGAGTTATTATTTAATTAGAATTCTATTAAGGTTTTGACTTTTAGTCTCACTTGATTGACTTTAAAATTTTGACTTTTAGTCTCACTTGATTGACTTTGAAATTTTGTCTTCAGTCTTACTTGATTGACTTTAATATCTTGACTTTAGTATTATTTGATTATCTTTAAGATATTGACTTTAGTTTTACTTGATTGACTTTAAGATTGACTTTAGTCTTACTTAATTGACTTTAAGATCTTGACTTTAGTCTTACTTGATTGACTTTAAAATTGACTTTAATCTTACTTGATTGACTTTAATTTTAATTAGGATTTTACTTTACATTAATTAATATTTTAATTATAAATTTTAGAATTTTTAACTATTCAAATTGTAAAATTATCGTTTTGACCTCGGAGAGGACTTTTTGCGTTTTAAGTCGATTTTTGATGTTCCAAGATGTTTTGGAATCAATTTTTCATAAGACATTCAATGAGAATATTGGTTTGTGCCATTTATGAAAAAAAATTTGTGCGAAATGGTCGTGAACTTTATGAGGGACATTTTCGTAATTTTGTCAAACATTGTGAAAATTGGTGAAATAATTTATTTGATTTCGATTTGTTATTTTATGTATTCGAATAGATTTTTCTAAACGTGATGTAAGCTCTAAGGATATTTTGATGTTAGAGATATTTTGGTAATTTTGTCATTTTTTAGTGATTTTTATCATGAAGTTTCTTTTTGTCTGTAAGATGATAATTTCTATGTTTTTGGAATTATATTTTTCAAGCGTAGTGTGGTTTTTAGGATTTTATTAGTTTGAGATACCACATCCGAATTTCTGAAACATATCTAGTAACAAAATAAAGCATTGGAATAATCATCCATCATTGGGAACCGTTGCAATCGGGTTGGCGAGTTGATTAATCAAGCGAGTGCAAAAATAGGGTGTCTACAACTTGTCGGACGAAGGTTTGAAGATATTTGAATTTGTTAGCTTGTGCTGTAGGTGAAGAGGGCAATGAACAACTATCCGAGCCCATAGCCATTGTTCGACATTTTAGGAATGTCATTACCGATGAGTTGTTTGGATTACCTTCAAAGAGAGGTAGATTTTGCGATTTATGTCTATCCCGACATAATGCCTATATCCACTGCCCCTTATCGTATAGCACCAATCGAACTTCAAGAGTTGAAAGAGTAACTTCAAGACCTACAAGGTAAGGGCTTTATTCATCTTAACACCTCTCCTCGAGGTACACCGGTACTTTTTGTGAAGAAGAAGGATAATACATTGAGGCTTTAAATAGATTATCGATAATTGAACAAGGTAACGGTTAAGAATAGATATCCCCTATCCCGGATAGACAATTTATTTGATCAGTTGAAGCGAACTAAATACTTCTCAAAGATTGACTTGAGATCATGATATCACCAGTTGAAGGTGAAGGACAAAGATATTACAAAAACAACCTTTCGTACTCGCTATGGTCATTATGAATTCGTAGTGATGTTGTTTGGGCTAACGAATGCACCAACCACCTTCATGAACTTGATGAATAGGGTATTTAAGGAACACTTAGATCATTTCATCGTAGTATTTGTGGACGACATTTTAATTTATTCAAAGAGTTTGGAGGAACACAAGTTACATCTCAGGATTGCCTTACAAATTTTGAGAGATAACAAACTTTATGCGAAATGGAGCAAATGCGACTTCTGGTTATCTAAAGTCAAATCCATAGGGCATGTAATTTATGAAGATGGAATTTCAATAGATCCTACTAAAGTCACGGAAGTTTTGAATTGGGAAAGACCGAAGAGTACTCTTGACATCCATCGCTTTCTGGGTCTAGCTGGGTATTATCAACTATTTATTGAGGGTTTCTCTCATCTAGCGGCACCAATGACTCAATTGACCAAGAAGGGAGTGAAGTTTGAGTGGACGAAAGAGTGTGAAAAGTTTTTTCAAGAATTTAATAAAAGATTGACCTTAGCACTTGTATTGATTATCCCAGCAAGTGGAGAAGGGTATATCATCTATAATGATGCGTCACTAAGAGGTTTAGGATGTGTCTTGATGCAACAAGGTCGAGTGGTTACCTACACGTCTCATCAATTGAAGAACCATGAACGAAATTATCCTACGCATGATTTAGAATTGGTGGCGATTGTTTTTTCCTTGAAGATTTGACGACATTACTTGTACGGAGAGAGATTTGAAGTTTATTCAGATGACAAAAATTTGAAGTATATTTTCACCCAAAAGGAATTGAACTTGAGACAAAGATTGTGGATGGAATTTTTAAAAGACTACGACTTTAATCTCCACCATTACCCTAGTAAGGCAAACGTTGTAGCGGATGCCTTAAGCAGAAAATCTCAGGAACTAATAGAGAGTTTAAGCTTGCATAGGTGGAAGATGCTTGATGTGATCAAAGATTATGATCTCCATGTTGGAACACAAGAATCTCAAGCTTATCTTTATAACTTGGTAGCCTAACCAAACCTTATCTAGAGATTAATTGAAGCACAAAGGGATGACCATGAATTGAAAGAAATTCGAGTTGAGATAGAAGATGGGAAGAATATAAATGGATGGTCATTCGATTCAGATGGTGGTCTGAAGTACCTAGGGAAGCTATGTATACCAAGTAGTGTTCAGTTGAAAGAAGGCATTCTCAATGAGGCTCATCGATCTAGATATACCATTCATCCTAAAAGCAACAAAATGTATCAGGACCTAAAACGTCAATTTTGGAGGAAATGAATGAAAAGGGATGTGGTAAAGTATGTGTCAAAGTGCCTTACATGTCAACAAGTGAAGGTAGAGCATTAGAGACCTGCGAGATTGTTGTAGCCGTTACTGGTAGTTGAATGGAAGTGGGATCATATAACTATGAACTTTGTGTCAGGATTACCAAGAACTAGGAAAGGTCATAATGCTATTTTGGTAATTGTTGATAGATTGATGAAATCGACACATTTCCTTGCGATAAAGATGACAGATTCCTTGAATACATTAAGTAAAATTTATATTAAGGAAATTGTTAAACTGCATGGAGTACCTTTGTCGATTGTGTTAGATAGGGATTCTCGATTTACGTCTTAGTTTTGGTAAAGTTTACTGAATGAGTTGGGGATCTAGTTAAAGTTTAGTACTGCCTTTCATCCTCAGACGGATGGTCAATCTGGGAGGATTATTCAATTTTAGAAGACATGTTAAGGGCTTGTACTCTAGATTTCAAGGGCAGTTGGAGTGATCACTCATCACTTTCCAAGTTTTCATATAATATTAGTTTCTAGTGGAGTATTGGGATGGCTCCATATGAAGCGTTATACGGGAGGCCTTGTAGATCCCCTATTTGTTGGACAGAGGTTGGAGAGCGGACTCTCCTTGGACCATAAATGATCCAAGAAATTACTAAGAAAGTTAAATTGATTCAAGATTGCTTGGTTGCCGCACAAAGCCATCAAAAAAGTTATGCTGATATATAACTGATACCCTTAGAATTCCAAGTTGGTGACCATGTATTTTTAAGAGTGATTCCACACAAAGGTGTGATACATTTTGGTAAACAAGGGAAGTTAGCCCGGAAATTTATTGGACCCTTCGAAGTTATTCGGATGATTGGGGAAGTTGCTTATCATTTAGCATTGCCACCACAACTATCTAGAGTTCATGATGTGTTCCATGTGTCGATGCTTCGAAAATATGTCTGGGATCCAACACATGTCATTGAATGGCAGGAAATGAAGGTTAAAGAAGATGTGACCTATGATGTTAAGCCTACTCAAATCTTGGATACTAAGGAGCAAGTATTGCGTACTATGACAACCCCTTTGGTTAAGGTGCTATGGAAACATCACAACTTAGAGGAAGTTACGCGGGAGTTAGAGTCCGAGATCTGAATCAAATATCCATCTCTTTTCGGTAATCAAGGTATGTTTTAATTTTAAGGGCGAAATTTTCTTTAAGAGAGGTAGGTTGTAAATCCTAGCCCAAATTATGAGTCCTAGTGAATCATATTCTTTAAATTGGTTACTTTCTATAACTATTAGTGTATGTGGCACCCTTTTTTATTTATTATTATATTATTTTGAAAAAATCTAACATAATCCAACAAATCGATGGCAATTCTAATGTAAATACTAGATGATTGAGGAGTAATTTGATCGAGGGCATTTAAGTAATTTTGATAAGTTTGTCTTGTGATTGGAGAAATTGAGGGATGTGCCCTATTTGTAGTTTGAGAAAGAGTAACCACCTAAAGTGTAGGCACTCATTATCCCTACAATCTCTCCACCTTTTGAATTTTAGATATTAAGTAAAATTTCTTTTCTTATAACGCAGGATGTCCCAACCCCTTTGGATATGCCAACCCATCACAAAGTGACTTTCCATATAATTTTGGGTAAGAAAATAAATCTCACAACCTTGAGGGGTGCACCCAAATCAACTTTTTGAAAATTTGTGATTCTTCCAAAAAGACCCAAGTTATTTGAACCAAATCAACTTTTTTATTATAAAAAAACAGGGTAACACCACTCATTTAGTCCAACCCGAATCAGAACCAACTTCCCCACTTTCCAAACTATGCAAAAAATTTAGAAAAGGAAAATCCTTTTTTAAGAGCTTATATTAACATACTAACATTTACTTATAACACATCAGTCTATCGTTAAAATCCAAAAAGGATTGGTGTGTTGTATGTAAAAGATAGTGTGCCAATTGAATCTTTTTAAGGAGATGTTGAAAAAGAGAAGAAACGTTGGCCTATTGCTTATAATAAAGAGAATAGAACCACTGGCCTTTCCTGTTACATAGCAATCTCACCAGAAAAAAAAGAAAGTAAACATATTTGGAAAGAATGAGAAAATATATATTTGAAGCGTCCTGTTCAGCAACAAACATTTTGGCAAAACATTTTTCAAAACATGGGTTAGAGGTTTTGGAATGGGCTGATTTTTGGTGAGAATGATCTCCACAGTGAGGAGATCATCTTCACCAAAAATCAGCCCATTCCAAAAATTTTAGCCCCAGTTTACAAGTTGAAAAATTGTGGACCGTCAATTTTTTTGTAAACCATTTTTTATGGGGTTAGAAGTTTTGGAATTGGCTGATTTTTGGTAATGATGATCTATATATATATATAGGGAAATGTTCAACACCCAACCATTTGCCCAACATGTTTTGTCCTACACGAGTTAGAAGTTTTGGAATGGGCTGATTTTTAGTGAGGATGATCTGTACATCATAGAGATTATCCTTACCAAAATCAGCCCATTCCAAAACTTCTAATCCCATCACAAATGGTTTACAAAAAATGTACGGTCCACGATTTTTCAACTTCTAAACATGAGGTTAGAAGTTTTGGAATGGGCTGATTTTTGGTGAGGTTGATCTCCTCACCAAAAATCAGCCTATTCCAAAACTTCTAACCCATGTAGGACAAAACATGTTGGGCAAATTGTTGGGTAAATGGTTGGGTGCCGAACGGGAACCATATATATATATATATATATGGATTAGAATCCGTATACACATAAAGCTACTCATAAAGCTACAATGTGTTTCATCTTATATGGGCAAAAATGTTTGGAATGAGCTGATTTTTTGCGAGGATGATCTCTATAGTGAGGAGATCATCCTTACCAAAAATCAGCTTATTATGAAACTTCTAGCCCCATGTTTACAAGTTGAAAAATTTTAGACCATCCAACTTTTGTAAATCAGTTTTGATGGGGTTAGAAGTTTTGAAATGAGATGATTTTTTGCAAGGATGATCCCCTCACTATAGAGATCATCCTCACAAAAAATTAGCCTATTTTGAATCTTTTTAATCATATAAGACAAAAACGTTGTAGCTTTATGAGTAGCTTTATGTGTCTACGGAACCCGACCCTATATATATAGCGAGAGAAAGAATGAGAGCGATTCAACGGCCCTAAATTTTGCCAAACATTTTTCAAAACGTGGATTAGAAGTTTTGGAATGAGCTGATTTTTTGGGATGATCTCTACGGTGAAGCGATCATCCTCTCCAAAAATCAGTTCATTTTGAAATTTCTAACCCTAGTTTACAAATTGAAGAATCGTGGACCATCCTATTTTTGTAAATCAATTTTGATGGGGTTAGAAGTTTTGGAATAAGCTGATTTTTGGTGAGGAAGATGTCCTCATTATAGAGATCATCCTCACAAAAAATCAGCTCATTCCAAATCTTCTAACCCACGTTTTGAAAATGTTTGGCATAATGTTTGGCAAACTTTAGGGCCGTTGAACTGCTCCCATATATATATGGGTCCCGTTCGACACCCAACCATTTACCCAACAATTTGCCCAACATGTTTTGGCCTACATGGGTGGGTTAGAAGTTTTGGAATAGGCTGATTTTGGTGAGGATGATCTCCTCACCATAGAGATCATCCTCACCAAAATCAGCCCATTCCAAAACTTCTAACCCCATCACAAATGGTTTACAAAAAATGGACGGTCCACGATTTTTCAACTTGTATACATGGGGTTAGAAGTTTTAGAATGAACTGATTTTTGGTGAGGATGATCTTCTAACCGTAGAGATCATCCTCACCAAAAGTCAGCCCATTCCAAAACTTCTAACCCATGTAGGACAAAACTTGTCAGGCAAATTGTTGGGTAAATGGTTGAGTGCTTAACATTTCCCTATATATATGGGTCCCGTTCCTCATCCTAAGTTTTACCCTACACTTTAACAAACGTGTTTTGTCCTACATGGGTTAAAAGTTTTGGAATAGACTGATTTTTGGTGAGGATGATCTCTATGGTGAGGAGATCATCCTCACCAAAAATCAGCTCATTCCAAAACTTCTAACCCCATCAAAAATGGTTTACAAAAAATGGACGGTCCACGATTTTTCAACTTGTAAACATGGGGTTAAACATTTCAGAATGGGCTGATTTTTGGGGAGGATGATCTTCAAATCATAGAGATCATCCTCACCAAAAATCAGCCCATTCCAAAACTTCTAACCCATGTAGGACAAAAAATGTTTGTTAAAGTGTAGGGTAAAGCTTAGGGTGCTGAACATTTCCTTATATATATATATATATAGGGCACGGTTCGACAGACGCCTTCAAAACCGTCTGAGAAATTGATGTTTCTCATACATTAGATTTTAACAAAATAACGGTTGAGATGTTTTATGATGTCATTCGGAATGAGAATGTAAGTTTTACATTTTATAAAACAACTCCCTCGTTTTGTTTTTTATTTTACCAAACTCTCATTCTCTCCTTCGTCTCGACAGAAATCCAAACCTTCGTCTCGACAGAACAACTGAAAACCAATTGTTTTTGTCTCCATCGATCGATTGAACTCTCTCTTTCTTTCTCTCTCTCTCTCTCTCTCTCTCTCTCTCTCTCTCTCTCTCTTGTCTCAACAGAAACCCAAACTTTCGTCTCGACAAAACAACTGAAAACCGATTGTTTTCGTCCCCATCGATCAACTGAACTCTCTCCACTACGTCATATCTCACAAAAAACGACGGGCCAAAGCCGTCGTTTTTTAAGAAAAATGACGGCCCCCGCCGCCGCAAGAGCAGTTGTAAATAACGAAGTTGTTTTTGGTGAACGACGGTTGGCACGCGTCAACAAACTGTTCTAAATAACGACGGTCATAGTCTGTCAAACAAAAACGACGGCTCAAACCCGTCATTTTTATTAGTCAATTTTAAATTAAATTAGTAGAAATAAACGACGGCTTAAAGCCGTCGTGTTTTTGTGAAACTTTTTTTTTTAATTTTAACCAATATTGTTTGTTATTTTTATTATTTTTCACCTAAAAAGAAAATGACAATTTTCATTGGACAGAAAATTAAAATCTAACAAAATAAATAAATACACCAAAAAAACAAAATTTTACATTTTACATTTTTTAAATGGAAACCATATTCATTCAAATTTTACATGTGCAATCATAGTCCAACATGCCCCGTTTTCATGGTGTCGATTTTAATATACATCCCAATGTTTAAAGAAGTTTTTCAAAAAATATCTTCTACCAACTTCACTTCTCTTGTAGAAATCAAAACCAACATATGTCTTTCTTGGTCCTTGGAAGAATGACGCAGCGATTCTTAAGGATAATATACATTCCTACTTCTTGCGACATATTGCCGAAATCTGTGATTGAAAAATTAAAAAACATTGTCAGATATATAATAATGATACCGACTACCTAAAGCAATCCAAGTAATTATGCAAGAAAGATGAATATACTAAATTACAAAATAAAAGAGTTCTCATAACTATCATGGTCAAACATTTAATTATTTTATTATAATTTTTTATGTTTAGTGTCTATCTACCATATAAAGTAAAAAAAGTACCTCTGTTCAATAAAACTTTATTCGAAATTTGGGCCAATCAATAATATCACCGCATGTCAAATCAGCGAATGTTCCTTCTCCACTCTGTAGAATCACATTCCCATCAAGGACCTCATCTATAAGAATATCGTAACTATCTGAATCTGCATTAGATGCACCTATCACTCTTCCTTCGGCAACACAATCATGTGGTCGTTGTAAGCGATTCACCTTACAAGGACCTGTTTGTATGCTTGGTGGATTAGAATGTGACTCATGATGTGGAGAATCGGGCCTTACCTATAAAATAATGTAGACAATATCATTGTAACAATAGAAGCTCACTCATCTATCAAAAGTAAAATGCCAATGTAATACCTGTGAAAAACTACCGGGATTGGTGGAAGACCGCATTGGTGTTCTAGCAGAAAAATTTGATTGTTGTAAAGTCTCATTCATCTTTTGCACCGCTTCCGTCAACTTATCCACTCTATTATGAAGGATTGTCGTCTCATACGCCAAGGCTTGCTTATAAGGAATTGAAGCACGCACGGAAGTCTTGGAAACACCTGAACCCATTCCCCTAACACGACCCCGACTATCAGGACCACAAACCTGTACAAAAAGTGTCTAATATCAATATCTACTAACGGTATGATATCATACTTACTAATATCAATGCCTACTACACAACATTATATCATAATTACAAAATATCCTAATTAAAATAATGCACATACCACAGCCACAGGGTCATGGTCTAGATCGTTATGTTTATTAGAAGGGTCATTAGCAATCATTCTATTGATGGCCTCCTGTAAAATAAATAATAATTAAGAAATATAAAGAATAACAACTATTAAAAAAAAAAAACAAAACAAATCCCTATAAATTTGATTTGTTTCTCAACATGATTAGAGAAGACCCACAAAAAATCAAAACCAATTGAACTAATTAAATCACATAAAGAGATTCATGAAAGGTCAGCACTAGCCTCTTTGAACACATACACACCCACAAACACACAAAGCATTGAGTTTCGATATGAAAAGAAACTATTATATTCAAGCAAGTCTCAATGACGCTATTGTAACCATTACAGGTGCATGGGATCAAACAAACACATGACAAAATAACTTCTACAGACTTGTGAAGTGTCCAATAAATATATTCATGTGAACTCATGCATGATCTTTCAACAGTTACAAACATCTGGATCTGCCAAGCCTGTAGTATCACTAATATCGTCTTAAACATCCCTGAAAATATTGAATTTCAATATTGAATTTCTAGTCCACAACATTAAGCATACCAACAAACAGAAATCTTAATTTGTAATCCAAATTTATTATAAAAACATAACGTTTTATATATCAAAAATTTCACCAATGAGAGATTGGGAGGCAAAGAATCCAATCCAATAACAAAGTTTAAATTGGCTAATAAACACATTACAAATAGGTTGGTAACTTCCAAGCCCATTTAGAAAGGTAAGCCACAATGCTCCAATCTATGTATTTTTGTTATTAAGGCCTACCATAAGGTTGACCAATGTCTGCCACGTGGTGGTCAAAGGAAATTGAACTTTGTTTGCAAATCAACTACAGGAAGTACATACTTAGACTGTTTACAAAATATATAATCGTAGATATGGTAGCTTATGAGCGACATCTAAAGTCAGAAATCAAGAAATTCTGTATGTGTCGTTAATGGATACTTAAGGCCTAATCTAAGTTCAATGGTCAAAGCTCTGTATTTGATTAGTAGGAATGGTGGCTTCTGATTGGCTAGGTTAATTAAATACAATTAGTGTCATTTATTGAGTGTCCCATCTACTTAATCACAGAAAATGTCCATGCAAATATTCAATCATTCTCTTTAATCTAAACACTAAAATATTTAGACAAATGAGAAAATGTGTGTATAAATATTGATTGCTGGTTTTCTTTGTCAATCTTGTGAACCTGTATTACATCATCATACCCCAATATCTCAACATCCTTCTTTGTGATTTCTAAAGTTCTAAAGACTAGAAACTTCTTCGCTTCTCTTTTATCTTTATTATCTTCTTTACTACATAAACCACCGCCAATTACATACCCTCCCCCCACACATAAACCACCACCAATTACATATCCTCCCCCAAAACAAAAACCACCACCAACACAGCCGCCACCAATTACATACCCTCCCCCAGCCCATAAACCACCACCAAGTACATATCCTCCCCCAACACATAAATCAACACCAATACAGCCACCACCAATTACATACCGACCCCCAACCCATAAACTTCCACCAATTACATACCCTCCCCCAACAAATGATGAATTTCAGAGCATTTATTCCATAGCTCCACTAAAGAGAAATAGTGTACAATGTGCACTATAATTGAAGTAAATCAAGCCAATTCTGACACTCAATTATAATAACAATAATGCTGAAGTGTATCATAACAATAATTGAAGTCAAGTCAAGTCTTGGGGTCAATTTCAATAATGTTGAAGTGTCAATTTCAATGCTGAAGTGTTCACATTCAGATTACAAGATGAATTCAAAACATATATATATATATAACAAATCAGTCAAACACTAGAACAAAGAGGTGTTCATGAAAATCACGAAAATAAATAAATAAATTATTCTCACCGTTTGTTGGCTTTTAGCATGGCTGGCAATGTATATGTCTGTCCTGGTAATCTCCTTATGAGGATCTTCTTTACTCTATAAATGAAACAGTCAAATATGTAAATGAACAATATATACATATTTCATTCCTAACATGATATTAAACTTACCAATTCATCAGCAAGCCGGGCTTGTCCCTTTCTACCAGAGGTATGAGTGTTTTTATTTTCTTGTCTAACACGTTTCCCAGTAGCCCTCAAAGCTTGGCCCTCAGGTGTCGAGTTGAAGTCGACAAACCTCTCCCAATCTTCTTTTCTCACGTAATGAGGTACATGTTTTTTCCTTTCCGCATCCGTTGGATATTTATCATATACGTTTCGACGGAGATTACTTTTCCATTCTTTCCAACAAAAGTTTGCTTTTTTGATTACCCAATCCTTATGCCATTTTTGAATTTGATAGGTGCCCTACAAAGAAAATTAAATAAGATGTGTTATATTTGTAATAAGTCATAGTTACAATTTACAAGTAAAAATAAATCATTTAATACACATGCACTCACACTGATAGACTCCCAAATTTGGTCCTTGAGCTTAGTAGGCACATTAGTCCACCTATCATATATAAGTGGCACATGTGTCTTGGCTACCCGCCCAATAGTAGTGCATAATTGAGATGAGTTAGGACCGATTGGTTGCCCATTTAAATTGAACTGAACTTGGATAAGCCCACCTAAGAAAAATGAAAAGAATTAACAAAAACGTGATAACAAATATTGAACAAATGAATACAATCTATTCACCATTTATACATACTCTCAATCGTAGATGTAGATGCGGATGCGGATGTTGATGCGGATGCGGATGCGGATGTTGATGCGGATGCAGATGCGGATGCGGATACTGATACGGATGCGGATGCCGATGCCGTATTAGGAGCGGATGATGATCGGCCAAATGACATAGTGCTGGAATCACAAATAGTATTTTCAAGTCAAGTAATTTAAATAAAGGCAATGACAATAGAAATAAATAAATTAAATGCATGCTTACAAACATTTTCATTCATCTTCATCCATGTTATCATATTCTAACAGAAGATACCTGAGGCTGTCCATATTTATAAAGCATCACTAAATGGCCTTAACTTAAAAGAAGATGAAACAAACACAATATAATATTTGGAACCTTTTATAGAATAATGTGGGGAAGTCCAAATACCAGAGTGAATTAATTCCAAAGGCATAGATGAAACAAAAGTGGATAAGGAAAAAGGTAAACGACTACTTTTCCCTAATGGACAAGAATCACAAAACACTTTATATTTAAGAGAGCCTTGTAAAGGTAAGGACTTACTAGATAACAAACAGTACAATATTATTGAAAACGCAAAATAAAGGCAAAATAACAATCATCCTAAAAAAACTGATGAACAAATAGTAAATTGTGGGAAATTGATGGACAATGTGAAACATTGTTGAGATGGAAATTGGAAGAGTAACCAGCCCAAGCTGACTAACCCAAACTCAGCCTGAGTTTGACATTCTAAACTTGGGTTAGCCCAGGCTAGGTAGTTTTGGGAAAGTTGGGCTCATTGAACAAGTCTAATTTTGATTACTTTTCTTTTCTAATTTTGATTTTTTTTCCTTCCTACAAACATATTTAGCAAGAAATAATTAAAAAAGCACAAAAAAAAAAAGTATAAGCAGCCTAGTAACAAAGTTCGGATTTGGTAATTATTCGGTGAAGGTTCAATTTGGATAAATTTTGGAAAAAAATTTATAACCAAACATATAAAATAATGATTATGCTTTTTTAAATGAGAAAAAAAAATACTAATATCCAATAGGATAGACAATAATTTGTAAATGGGCAATTTATCTTGTAATTCCCCAATTGAAAGTTAAGATCACAATAAGTTCTTCAAGTAAATCAAACTTTTGAAAATAAAATCATAAAAAATTATAGTATGAAATATTTATTTGTCGTTGAAATTATATAAAAATATAAAAAAATGAGTGGGACTACACGTAGAGAAAAGTAAAATTTTAAAATTTTCACATTTTCTTTATATTTTAATTTTACTTCAACAATATTTACTTTAAGAAATCTCTTTGTAAGTATTTAATTAGACTACCAATTTTATTATAATATTATAAATTTAATTATAGTATGAAATATTTATTTGTCGTTGAAATTATATAAAAATATAAAAAATGAGTGGGACTACACGCAGAGAAAAAGTAAAAATTTTAAAAATCCACATTTTCTTTATATTTTAATTTTACTTCAACAATATTTACTTTAAGAAATCTCTTTGTAAGTATTTAATTAGACTACTAATTTTATTATAATATTATTAAATTTACTATTCAGATATTTGGATTCTTATGGGGTCCTTGACCTAGCTATCTAGAACCAGACCCAAAAATGATCAGGTCCATATTGGTAGACCCAAAATCGACACCCTTAGTAACAATATACAATTTTCTAAAAGGTTCCAATTGTTTCGAATGGCATATTCTAGCCAAAAATCCTTGATTCCCCTTTCTACAAGACGTTGAATAAGTTAAAAATAATTTACCCTAATAGTTAAGTGCTTAAAGATAACAAATTTTTGAAAGAAAAATCAATGATTTTTATTAGAGGTTGAAGTAGAGGACAAGTACATTTTTGTTAGTTTTCTAGTGCCGGCCAAGATCAAGGTCTATATATGTCATCACTTTCAAAATATGGGTATCTCAAATATTCCAGAAAACATTGAAGGGTTTGTTTGAATCACCCTTATTTTTTTAATTTATCTATCGATAATCCTGTTTTTAATGAGTTTAGTACTATATCTCAGGCATCATCACCCAAAGACTTTACTAAAGATTTATATTACAATATTTCCATTTCAAAGGTTCCCCATCATATTAATGCAAATCCCCCACTGAAGGAATGCTTTTGGGTTGAAATTTTTTTACTAAGATACAAAGATCCATAATTTCCAAATAATTCGAAGAAGAATAACTACAGAGAAAATATACATCTCTTTCAGAAAAAAGAAACTGAAATAGATATTCCCACATGCGAACAAATGCATAAAGCATGAACCAATGCATACGACCTGGACAGGACATAGACCATCAACTCAGTTGGTTGACATAATGCAACCTCAACTTTGAGGTCATTGGTTCAGTCCAGCTTACGCATAACAAAATGGGTAAGGCCGGACACAAGTTAAGACCCAACACACCATAAACACACAGTAGACATTCCATTCCTCCTAGTAAAAGAAAACATACCCGGCTACTTGCCAGAGATTCTACTCTTCCAGATCCGATTCAAGTATCTCTACATTCTGTGACCCCTTTAAACAAACATATGGAGGTGGTGGGGGATCGACGGTCAAAATTTGAAAACAGTCAAAATTTGAAAACAGAGATTACTGACTTGATTAAAGATTTTTAAGAAACAGAATTAAAATAAAGAAATAAATATATAAAATTAACATCTAGAGAAGTGAACTGAAGCAATTTGCAGTCTGAACTACCAGAAAACACAAAACATGAATCAAATACATACAATTCCCTGCAGATGTCAATTTCAAATACAAAGGTTTAGGACGTAAATCAAATAGCAACGGAGAACGATCTAAACATAGAAGAACCTTGTGAATTGAACAGATCGATCTAATAGAATGAAATTCGGTAAAATTCAACAAACATAAATAAGCAAGGATTAGAGAATTTTGGCCATAAAAGATCCATTTTTTTAAATATATAATATAATATATCTTCATATAGTCAGATAGAGAACCAATCAAAGATGCAAATTCATATATAGATGCCGATAAGAAACAAAAGAAATTGCATGCAATCAAAAGATCCACAAAAGTGTATAGATTGCTTGAACAAATTACTAAAAGAAAACGTAAAATTGTAATAATAATAAAAAAAATAAAAATAAAAAGCATAATTTTCAATGGAAAATTTGTAATAGAAAGGGGAAAATAAAGGAGATAATGAGAGGAAATCAAATCGGTATCAGATCTGCAGATCTGATTGAGAGAGAGAGAGAGAGAGAGAAAGAACTACCTCGAAAGCTTGTGCCGAAGAAGATGGTGTCGAACTTCGCCTGATTTCGTAATCCCTTGGATTGCTGAAGATTCTTTGTTGGGATCGAGAGAGAGCCGATTGAAAATCCGAAACGCTAAATCGCGAAGGAGGATCTTGTGAGCAGAGATCGAAAATTAAAAAACCTAGAATCGTGAGAGACGAAATCGAATCGAGTCTGAGATTTGAGATTCGAGGGTTTTTTTTCGAGAAGAAAGTTCGAATCTGCTGTCGTTAAGGTAATAAGGTTTGAGTCTGAATGTTATGGATACAAGTAATACTGCCACCATAGTTGTTTTTAACGCCACACCAATTGGTGTAGCATTAGTAAACGTGGGTGCGGCAATAGTAACTCGAGTAGTTATTTAATGACGGATTAGGTTAGTTGTTAATAATCAACAATTATGGACGTCGTTAAGGGTTAAACAACTAACAAAATCCGTCGTAAATAAACAACGTCCTTAGTCCGTCGTTTTTTGCGCCATATTTAGTCGTTTTTTCCGATTTGTGACGTAGTGCTCGTTCAATATAAATCAATCACATAGATTTTTAACTTAATAATACACATCAAAAGGCCACCTTTTTTGAGTAAAACATGGCTTTGATGAAGATGGAGATGATATGTTGTTGTGTTGTGTTGTAATGGTAGATCAGCTCCTGTAATAGTAGTGATGGGGTGGTGGAAGAGCAACTGATAATGATGAAGCAGTGGTGGTTGAAGAAGAAAATCCCGATGATGCTGCAGTAGATAACAGTTACATTAGGCCCATGTTGTCACCATCGAGACCACCGTGCATTTTCCATGCCCAGTTCAAGGGTTCGGTTGGACCTACTTCGACCCTCTTCTCTATCGCACTTACCTGTCATATATAAGAAACAAAAAAAGTCAAACACTATTAAAAGATCGATTTTCCTACCAAAATGTAATAAAGCACTACAAAATTTAGAAATTGAATCATAAATGCAAACGAACACATGATAATGCCACCGTAAATTTAGACCTTTGTTTTGATTTCAGAAAATTTATTTAGTAAGGAAACTAACAAGTGGCATTAAGGTTTGGGTTTCTGTCGAGACGAGAGAGAGAAAGAGAGAGAGAGAGAGAGAGAGTTCATTCAATCGATGGAGAGGAAAACAATCGGTTTTCAGTCGTTCTATCGAGACGAAGGTTTGAGTTTCAGTCGAGACGAAGGAGAGAATGAGAGTTTGTTTAAAAAAAACAAAACAAAACGAGGGAGTTGTTTTATAAAATGTAAAACTAACAATCTCATTCCAAATGACATCATAAAGCATCTCAACCGTTATTTTGTCAAAATCTAACATATGAGAAACATCGGTTTCTCAAACGGTTTTGAAGGCGTCCATCGAACAGCCCCCATATATAGATATGGGAGCGGTTCGGCAGCCCTAAAGTTTGCCAAACATTTTTTGTAAATCACTTTTTGTGGGGTTAGAAGTTTTGGAATAGGCTGATTTTTTGTGAGGATGATCTCTACAGTAAAGAGATCATCCTCACCAAAAATCTGCTCATTTTGAAACTTCTAACCCTAGTTTACAAGTTGAAGAATCGTGGACCGTCCAATTTTTGTAAATCACTTTTGATGGGGTTAGAAGTTTTGGAATAGGCTGATTTTTGGTGAGGATGATCTCCTCATCATAGCGATCATCCTTACAAAAAATAAGCTCATTCCAAAGCTTCTAACCCATGTTTTGAAAAATGTTTGGCAAACTTTAGGGTTGCTGAAACCGCCCCCAATATATATATATATATATATATGGGTCACGTTCAATAGCTAACTTTTTGGCAAAACATTTTTCAAAACATGAGTTAGAAGTTTTGGAATGCGCTAATTTTTTGTTAGTAATCTTGGTGCCTGCACAAGTAAATTGTCTTTATCCAAAGGAACTCCTGCACAAGTAAATTAAATTTGGGAAGCAAACCATTTTAGATGAAATTACAAAATACACTTAATTGGAAAGTTGCTGAAAATGCCCTTCCATCTGGACTTACCAAGTCAAATAAAATTAAAACTCGAAATATATTTGAAATCTTCACATATCATAGGGAAACTAACTTCAATTTTTCTCAGTCAGACTATATTTTGACTATCCTGTCAAGACACATATCCTATTTTTAGGTGGGGTGTTGAAAAATTTTCACCGACAATTATTAATTTTCTATTAAGGTGAATTAATAGATGCTAAATCAAAAAAATCATATTTTATATATATCACAAATATTTAATTATTAAAAATAGATTATTTTGTTTAAAAAATAATTAAAACCGGATGACTTGGCTAAATTTTCATAAACTTGACCGAGATTTTCAAAATATCATTAGATGATTCATTTTGGATCTTGAGTGAGTCAATTTCACCAGTGATACACAATGAATTTCTTGTAATCCACTAAAATGTCATGGGCTCCAATAAGTTTCAAAACCTTGGCATATGAACACTCAGAAATATTGTTTTGTGATCCACTTTAGTTCTTTGTCTCAAAAAATAAGGAAAGTAAACCAAATTCTTTCGTGATGAATGTAAGTGCTTGTTCTATAGAAATCATTGAGATACTTATTATAAACAATGTAGTAGATATTGTCATTAATTAATTTTTTCAATTGTTATTATAACAATCAATTGAAATTATGCCCCTTTGAAGTTAATATTGAGTGAATAAATGTCTTTCCCCCCCTAAATTTCTAATTGTACAGCCTGACCCAAACTATGGGTCCAAGTGAACCATATTATTTAAATTAGTTACTTTCTATAACTATTAGTGTACGTGGCACCATTTATTTATTTATTATTATATTATTTTGAAGAAATCTAACATAGTTCAACAAATGGATGTCATTTCTAAGGTAAATACTAGATGATTGAGGGGTAGTTTGATCAAAGGCATTTAAGTAGTTTACATAAGTTTGTTTTGTGGTTGGAGAAATTGAAAAGATCATGGTTTTGGTTACAAATTAAAAAAATGGCATTATTGTCATTTGTTATTAATTTATTAGAGAAGATTGAGATCTAGAGGAGCATATGATCAGTTTGGAACATAGCTGTATCCCAACTATTCTTGGAAGGTAATCTCTAAAATATTTAAAGAATTGAGGGGCAACCATTGTACAGGGGTATTTACAATATTTCAATTGTTCAGGTTGGCCATTTGCCCCCACTCCACCTCATAATATATATATATATATATAACTGCTTTGGTAAAAGTAAAGCATTATGAATTTCGATATACATGTTGTAGACACCCCATTTTTGCATCCGCCTGATTAATCAACTCGGCAACCCGATCGCAATGATTCCCAATTATGGATGTGTATTCCATTGTTTTATTTTGTTACCTAATATGTTTCAGAAATCCGGATGAGGTATCTCGAATTGACAAAACCTTAGAAACCACGCTACGTTAGAAAAATACAACTTCAGAAACATAGAAATCATCATCTTGCAGACCAAAAAGAAGCTTCACGATAAAAATCACTAAAAATGATCAAATTGCCAAAATACCCCTAACATCAAAACAATCCTGGAGCCTACATTACGCTTAGGAAAACCCATTTAAACACATAAAACAATAAATCGAAACCAAATAAATCATTTAGTCAATTTTCACAGAATTTTACAAAATTACGAAAATGCCCCTCATAAAATTCACAATCATTTCACACAAAATTTCATAAATGACACAAACTAATATTTCCATTAAATTTCTTAAGAAAAATCGATTCTAAAACATCTTATAACATTAAAAATCGACTTAAAACGTGAAAAGTCCTCTCCGGGGGTAAAATAGTAATTTCACAATTTTCATAATTAAAAAATTTGAAATTAATAAATAAAACATTAAATAATTAAAGTGAAACATAAATGAAATTAATTTAAAATTTTGAACCAAAGAAATCGATCAATCGGGCTCTCAAGCAAAATTGTTGAGGGTTCGTGAGATATTTCTTTAAGGACCCTTCTATTTGGGGGTCCAAAGAATAAAAGAAATAATGGAAGAAGCTTCTCCAAAAATTTAAAGTCAATCAAGCAAGACTAAGGTCAAGGTGTTAAAGTCAATCAAGTGAAACTGAAGTCAAAATTAAAGTCAATTAAGCAAGACTGAAGTCAAGATATTAAAAGTCAATCAATTAAGACTAAAGTCAAAACATTAAAAGTCAATCAAATAAGACCAAAAGTCATAATAGAGTTCTAATTAAATAATAACTCAATCTAATAGAGTTCTAACTTAAAAACAATTCTACCTAAAAAAATTCTAATTAAAACACAATTCTACCTAAAACAAGTCTAACTAAAACACAACTCTAATTAAAAGAACTCTAATTAAATACTAACTCTATCCAAATCAACCCTTAAAAAATTCTATAAATAGAGGTGCTCACACCCTATTTTCGTATCAAATCATAAACCCTAAGAGAAGTAGGTCTAAAAGCCCTCCTAGCCTCCCATAAACCCTAGTTTTGGAGTCCCAACTCCTTACCTAACATCCCTCCTTCGATTTTAGCATAAGAAACGCCTAAAAGCCTTCAAAAAATATCTCAAAATCCGCAACAAACTTGAAGAGTTCAGATCCAAAAATAAGGAGATACCTTGCTTCGGAGATCCAAAATCAAATCCGGAGACAGAACGAAGCAAGGGAGTACAGTACAAGGAGCTATTTTTTGTCAGATCTGAGGGAACAAAATCCTTGCTATCGGAAAGGTATGAAATTTTTTTATTTTTATTTTTTTCTAGGTTTTTAGCAAGGTGATTTATTTGGGAAGTTAGTAGAGACCGACTTTGGCCGGGCGGGGTTGGTACCTAACACCTTCCAACCCCGTAACGTGATCCCCGGACTCTTTTTCTCTTTCATAGATTAGTTTGCCTTTTTTAGAGTCAGTTTGGTTCCTAGACCTTAACAACTAGGTGGCGACTCCCAAACCTCAAGGGTCAAAAGCGGATCAGCGCACCCTGCGGATCGAGGGTGCTTTCAGTGGCGACTCCACTGGGGATCAAACTGGCTATTTTTGGCTTCAGAGAAGTGAGTTGAGGTTTTAGATTATCACTTATACGGTATATCAAATCAAGTCACCACGTATCGAGAGGTATATAGGTGTGCTTGGGCAAGGGTGGCTAGATAAAAATGCATTGCACATAGTAAACCTAGAGTCTAGAAGCCTTCCTATAGGTCACGACCCGAACTGACTATGGGTGTTCCCGGGTTGCTTTATTCAATCCAATCAACTGGTAGGTGGGCAGACCGATCTAGAATAATCAAACAAAACCCGCAATATCGGTCCGACCCAATCGGTAAAATGTACTGATTAATTTGAACCACTTAAACCAGTTGACCCAATGGACAAATGGATCAAACTAATCAATACCAAATCAGTTGGACTAATTGGTTTCACTTTTAAAGATTCAGACCACTTTGTATAGAAAGATTCGATCTTAGGATCAAATTAATTTGTCTGATCAAATGTTCAATCACAATCAGGGGTAGACCCGCATCTAACATTTCTCATTTTCTTGGTCACTATAACTTATAGTGTATTTGGATTCGGTATTTCCCACCAGAGGGCTAATTTATATCAAAATTTTAATCATGTGGTTAAGAGTGAAACCTTCAAAATCAATGATTAATCTTAGGTGCCCCTAAATGTTCTAAACCCTCATCTGTGTTATTTTGGATCAGTCAAAAGAGTCATCTAGTCAAAGTACCAATGTCAAATCCAAGTAGTCCATCCACTCAGAAAGACATTCTCTCTTTGTAGATAATTGTCCCTAGTTTTCTTTGGATTTCAATCCAGTTTTCGTCAGTCTTTAAATCCAGTTAGTTGTTTCAGTTACGTTAGTCTTTCTTCAATTTTCAAGTTTAGTCGAGTTTGTCAATCTATGTTTTTCAATTCCAATAAAATATAGAAGCTCCTGATTATCATGCGTGTAATAATAATTTGAGCATAATATTTAATATGAGGATTGACTTAGAGCTCACTAATCAAACTCGACAAATATTTGAATTAAAGAATACACTCAAAAAGTGCAAATGGGTACTACATTTTCCTTAAAAGAACATGAGAAGAATAATAAATTTACTTGAGAAATTCAACAATGTTCCTGCATGGTCTCGTGAGAATATATGGATAGATTGCACAAAAATAGATCAAATCCTAAAGTTGAGGGTGAACTTTAAAATCAAATATTATCAATAATGATGTAGTTGAAACCATCAACTAAGGTGTTAAGATCTACAAGAAATGATTCATCATATTTTTCACTTAAGAAAGAAGAGTTCTCATTCGCAAAAGAATATAAGATTTTTTTTGAAGCTTGGAAAATGTTGAACAAGTCAACATTAAATACAAAGAAGTCAATCACACTCAACTTTGTAAAAGAAGACTAAAGATTTCTCTTTATCAGAAAAAGACTAAAGATTATTCATTCTCAGAAGAAAATTGAAGACTCATTTTCAAAAGAAGACCTTACTTGATAGAGCAATCAAGACATCAAGTTCCTAAAACCTTGGCCAAATCAAGTAGTATTTCACAAAATGAAGCCTTCATTGGTCGAACCATTTTCTTGTCTTACCAAGAAAAAGATAATCTTCTTTAGCCCCTTGCAGCCTCTAAAAAAATCAAATAGCCTGTTTCTTTCTAAACCACACCAACCAACCTTGGGAGGGAATCTTAGTATAAACTACGCTTTGACCTGATCTCAAAAGAGAAAAGAAATATTTGGGGTACGTAGGCAACCTGAGAAGTTACTTCAGGCCCGGTCATGCAAAGAATATGTCTATTCTCTTGTCATTTAAAAGGAAAATCTCATATTGAAAGGTTTAAAAGAAAAGAATGTCAAACTAGGGGCATTAGAAAAAAGAATCAAAAGAATTGATAAAAAGAAAAGAATGCCAAACTAGGGGCATTTAGAAAAAAAATCAAAATAATTGACAGAAAAAAGAGAATATAAGACTAGGGGCATTTTGGGAAGTTGAGCCTTATATCTTTTCTTCCTAAACCATATCCTAAGCCCACCTATTAAGTCCTCCTGAATGCTAATTGACTCGGTTAAGGCGCAGGGAACTGAGAAGTTGTCGAGTTGGTTATACAAGATCATCAAGAAAAAAAAGAGAAGCCCGCTAAGTCGAAAACCTGAAAAGGCAACTTAGGCAAAATTTAGGGCATAACCATAAAAAAGAAAGTCTGCTAGGTTGAAAACCTGAAAAGGCGACCTAGGAAAAAATCAAGGCATCATCAGAAAAAGAAAAATAAAGCCCGCTAGATTGAAAACCTGAAGAGGCGATCTAGGCAAAAATTAAGGCATCATCAAATGGGAGGAAAGGTCCCATCAAGAAGAAAAATTCAGAAGGAAGCTTGTGCAGAAACTAGAAAATGCAGAACCATTCAAGCCACAATATTCGTTTTTCAGTCAAAAGTTCACATCCGACGAAGACAATGTTGAAATCGAAGAAATCAGAAGTCATCTTAAACATTGTAGGATATGGTTACTTGTTTAAGTGTTCGCTAATGGAAGATGTAGAATCATCAACCACTTTGAAGAGGAAGATCTTCTATTCTAATATTTATCAAGATTTTTTAAGTTCAGCTCAAGCATTTTTCAAAGGAAATTTGAAAAAAAATGATCAATTCTTTATTGCACATATGATAATTTTAAGAGTCTTAAATTTAAGAGAATGTCAGTTCTTCTATCTATCAAACATCAGAGTCCATATTTTTCAAGCATAATCTATTCCATTAGTCTTGTAGTCAAGTCCTATTTAAAGCCAACCTTGAAACTAGGGGCATTTTTGAAGCTCATTTAATTCCAAAGTTTTTGTTCTTAATCACATGATAAAAAGAAAATCATACAAAAACTTAAAAGTCCGACGAAGCCCAATGATAGTTACGAATCCAGATGCATGATAAGCCAATAAAGGTCTGATCTTTCAAACTTTGAGCTCGATTTTGAATCATAGAATGAATTAATAGGATTGTTTAAGTTCTTATAAATCTAAGCTCGAGAAACGTGACTTAGTAAGTTCGAGTCTAAGAAGCGAGATTTCAACTTTTTGAATCATAGAATGAATAGGCTTTTTGAAGTGCCTACAAACCTAAGTTCGAGTCCGAGAAACGAGACTCCAACTTTTTGAATCATAGAATGAATAGGCTTTTTGAAGTGCCTACAAACCTAAGTTCGAGTCCGAGAAACGAGACTCCAACTTTTTGAATCAAAGAAGGAGTAGGCTTTTTGAAGTGCCTACAAACCTAAGTTCGAGTCCGAGAAACGAGACTCCAACTTTTTGAATCATAGAATGAATAGGCTTTTTGAAGTGCTTATAAACCTAAGTTCGAGTCCGAGAAATGAGACTCTAACTTTTTGAATCATAGAATGAATAAGCTTTTTGAAGTGCCTATAAACCTAAGTTCGAGTCCGAGAAACGAGACTCCAACTTTTTGAATAATATATAGGTTTTTTGAAGTGCCTATAAACCTAAGTTCAAGTCTGAGAAACGAGACTCCAACATTTTGAATCATAGGCTTTTTGAAATGCCTGCAAACCTAAGTTCGAGTCCGAGAAACGAGACTCCAACTTTTTGAATAATATATAGGCTTTTTAAAGTGCCTATAAACCTAAGTTCGAGTCCGAGAAACGAGACTCCAACGTTTTGAATCATAGGCTTTTTGAAGTGCCTGCAAACCTTAACTCGAGTTCGAGAAACGAGACTCCATATTTAATAGGATTGTTTAAGTTCCTGTAAACCTTAGCTTGAGTCTGAGAAACGAGACTCCAGCTTTGTTTGAATCATATTGAATTAACAGGATTGTTAGCGTGGCTACAATAGGTTCGAGTTCGATAAACGAGACTCATACCTTTTCGTGCTCTAAAAAAGAATTTCAAATATGATTTAACGAAGTTCCTACATTGTTATGACTCCTATTACTTTATTGTTCAACCTTGCTATGATTGCTTTCGTTGCATAAGCACATTTCAATTTTGAATCATTATTGTCAGTGAGAGAAGATCTCTGGGACCTGACACATTTTTACTCAGTTTCACATAGTACACACACTCACACTTGCACTTTTTAGTCAAGGAGAATTCCTTAAAATTCAAGGATTTGACACTATCAGTGAGAGCTAACGCTCGAGGACTTGACAACGTTTTTATTCGGGGAGAGCTTGACCCTCAAGGATCCGAACGCCCTGACGAATTGCTAAATCAGGCTACAAAATGAACTGTCACTAGCTTTGGCATTCGGATATCGCACTATCTACCAAAATAGATTTTTCTATCTAGTTTGCTTCAACCCTCTGTAAAAGAGGGGCATCTGTAGACACCCCATTTTTGCATCCGCCTGATTAATCAACTCGTCAACCCGATCGCAATGATTCCCAATGATGGATGTGTATTCCATTACTTTATTTTGTTACCTAATATGTTTCAGAAATCCGGATGAGGTATTTCAAATTGACAAAACCTTAGAAACCACGCTACGCTAGGAAAATACAACTCCAGAAACATAGAAATCATCATCTTGCAGACCAAAAAGAAGCTTCACGATAAAAATCACTAAAAATGATCAAATTACCAAAATACCCCTAACATCAAAACAACCCTGGAACCTACATTACGTTTAGGAAAACCCATTCAAACACATAAAATAATGAATCAAAACCAAATAAATCATTTAACCAATTTTCACAGAATTTGACAAAATTACGAAAATGCCCCTCATAAAATTCACAACCATTTCACACAAAAAATTTCATAAATGACACAAACTAATATTTCCATTAAATTTCTTACGAAAAATCGATTCTAAAACATCCTAGAACATTAAAAATCGACTTAAAACGTGAAAAGTCCTCTCCGAGGGTAAAACAGTAATTTCAAAATTTTCATAATTAAAAAATTTAAATTAATAAATAAAACATTAAATAATTAAAGTGAAACATTAATGAAATTAATTTAAAATTTTGAACCAAAGAAATCGATCAATCGGGCTCTCAAGCAAAATTGTTGAGGGTTCGTGAGATATTTCTTTAAGGACCCCTCTATTTGGGGGTCCAAAGAATTAAAGAAATAATGGAAGAGGCTTCTCCAAAAATTTAAAGTCAATCAAACAAGACTAAGGTCAAGGTGTTAAAGTCAATCAAGTGAAACTGAAATTAAAGAAATAATGGAAGAGGCTTCTCCAAAAATTTAAAGTCAATCAAACAAGACTAAAGTCAAGGTGTTAAAGTCAATCAAGTGAAACTGAAGTCAAAATTAAAGTCAATTAAGCAAGACTGAAGTCAAGATATTAAAAGTCAATCAATTAAGACTAAAGTCAAAACATTAAAAGTCAATCAAATAAGACCAAAAGTCATAATAGAGTTCTAATTAAATAATAACTCAATCTAATAGAGTTCTAACTTAAAAACAATTCTACCTAAAATAATTCTAATTAAAACACAATTCTACCTAAAACAAGTCTAACTAAAACACAACTCTAATTAAATACTAACTCTATCCAAATCAACCCTTAAAAACATCTCAAAATCCACAACAAACTTGAAGAATTCAGATCCAAAAATAAGGAGATATCTTGCCTCGGAGATCCAAAATCAAATCCGGAGACAGAACGAAGCAAGGGAGTACAGTACAAGGAGTTATTTTTTGTCAGATCTGAGGGAACAAAATCCTTGCTATCGGAAAGGTATGAAATTTTTTTATTTTTATTTTTATCTAGGTTTTTAGTAAGGTGATTTATTTGGGAAGTTAGTAGAGACCGACTTTGGCCAGGCGGGGGTGGTGCCTAACACCTTCTAACCCCGTAACGTGATCCCCAGACTCTTTTTCTCTTTCGTAGATTAGTTTGCCTTTTTTAGAGTCAGTTTGGTTCCTAAACCTTAACAACTAGGTGGCGACTCCCAAACCTCAAGGGTCAAAAGCGGATCCGTGCACCCTGCGGATCGAGGGTGCTTTCACATGCGACTAAATATTTAATTGTTGAGCACATGCTTGGGTGGTTGATTGAGCAGCCCAACAGAGTAAAAATAAAAAGAACAAAAAAATAGTGATGCTAAATGAATGCTATTTTTGGCGAACATCCTTTTATCTTTTCTGCCCGTAGTGAAAAAACAAAAAAAACTTTCTTATTTGATCACCTTGTGACATTGAAAAACATGATCCGATGCAATGGAGTTGTATGGGACAAAATTATATGAACTTTCATTTTTTTTCTTTTTTAAAATAGTTATTTTTCTCCATTCAATTTTATTTTAAATATGAGTGCTTGGCCGTCCATTTTGAACACGTTGGATCAAGTTCGAAAAGTAATATTTTTTTAATTTCTTCTTTTCTTACTATCAATATTTTCATGAATCAAAAAGGCTGTGTTGTTGGATGGTCAATGTGATAATCAATGTGGGACTAACAACGCTTTTTAAGTTTTGAAATCTACAAAACTAAATATGTGGGCAACGTGCAAGAGAGAGAAGCTCTCTTTATTGCTGATGTCATTGCACCACATGTCAAACGTTCGTTGGGCTGTGAACAACATGCCATAGGGCCTCTGGGGCGTTGGCCAAAAACAATGTTTATTTAGCATTTCTCAAAAACAAAAAAATAACAAGCAAACAAAATTGATTAACGAGTTGTCTTGGAAGAGTCAACTAAAAACATTTTAAAATGAAAAAAAATTTAATTTTTTATTTTGTACAAAAGTCTTGTACCCAAATAATTAACTTTTTTGACATGTCTGGATGCATTTTTGAGCTCATGAAGAAAGCAGACATGTTGATTAAATATTTTGGGTGCCCTATTCATCTCAAAATTCATTTAAGTCCACTTGGAAACATTTTAGTTAACACGATGAATTTTAAAACTCTAGCTTAAACAATGAAATTGTTAGTGAATCCAAAGAATTTTTGACATGGGAGGGCACTGAAGCAATCAGTTTCAAATTTTTTAATTTGATGATGCCTCATGATTCAATGGTTTTACCTAGGGAAATTACTTTAAGGACCCTTGCGGAAGAGTTTCTTTCTAAATAGTCCATAAGTTTTGGGTGTTAGCTTGACATGACATTTAGTAAACATTTTCTTTCTAATTGGTCCCTTGTACTATTGAGTTCATAATTTTTATTGTCGAATACGACACTTTCTTAATTACTATCTAGTTCACCGATTTTATTAAATAAAAAGTGGTGAACTCAATACTAGTAAAAACCTCCCAATTTCAATTTTTAATACATGAAAAGATTGACTAAAAACTTGAGATAACGACTTGTTTAAGTAATTTCAATCTAAAAGAACCATTTTACATCGATTTTCATTCAAAAACAAAGAAAAAGTGAAAAAACCCCAAGTTTTTTATGTATATCTTCAAAAAAATTGAAAAAACCCTTGAAAATAATTTTTTCTTCTTTCTTAAATCCTTTATGACGAAATAGAATCTCCGAAACTTGATTGAGGTGTAAAAATCCAATTTTTGATGAATACAATGAGTTTGAATGGTTAGGGTATTCAATCGTGAGAAATATAGGAAATGAGGTGCATGGACCATTTAGTAGGAAAAATTTATTAAATGTCCTGTTAAGTAACCACTGAAAACTTTGGGACTATTTGGAAAGAATTCCCTCACCGAGGATCCTTTAACTAGTTTTCCCTTTCATCTAGGTAGGACGTCAATGGGGTAATAATGAAAGGAGGTTGCTAGATTAGAATATCAAAATATTTAACTTCCTCATAGGAAGACCATCTAACGGTTTGGATCTAAGGACAATAATTAAAATCAAAGTAAAAAAATTAAATCAACTATACTTATGCATTATTCTCATGTAACAATAAAAACATTTTCTAGAAATCACTAATAAATCTAATTCTTTTAAGGAACGTTCACCAAGAATGGGGTAGGTGAAATTGCAATGAGACAAGTTGGCTTAATTAATTAACAAGATTTTTTATTCTAAGTATTACAGGCTCTCCTTGAGATCTACACCATAAGAAACCTTAAATCATATAATACACAAGGGTCATAACAACTCAAAATTTAATATTTATTTTATTTATTCAATGGAGAGGAAAGTTCGTCCACCAATTAGGATGTTTTGTGAGAATTTTTTAGTCATCCTTAAAAAGAAGAGGAAAAATAGGAAATTGTCCTCAAGTTAGAAATTGAAGTGGGAAAAGGGAGAATAAAACATCGAATGCTTAGGTGTATATGTTATTGAAATTTGAGGAGAAGAAGAAGGCTTCCTTGTTTGATTCATCAAAGAAGGGAAAATGGCGATTCAATCATGTTTCAATGCAACATCTAATGAAAACATGTATTCTTCACCAATTCCTTTGATTGGCTTATATACAGCGGCGGCCACTTCAGTATGTTTTCTGTTTATGATTTGTGATCTATTAAATGGGTTGCATTATAGGAAGCCATGGATTCCTTGTCGATTCTTCTCACTCAACTCACTTACACTCACTCTTCTCGCCATAGCTACAAAGCTTCCTGTAGATCTCACTAGTTCAATGCCTTCTGCTCAAGATCAACTATCCAAACTTACTGGCACTGTCTTAATATGCATTTCGATGAGTTTTTTCTCATCTTCACTCTCAACTCAAAGTGATTCTGAATGTTTTTCCAATATCATCTCTTTGAGCATTTTCGTGGTTACTGTGATTGTCAATGTTTGTATACAGATTTTCACTGGTGTGATCTTCTCATTCCTTGTAGAACATGTCATAATTATGTCCTGCATGCTATTATTACTCTGGTTTTCGTGGTCCTTCTTCAAACTAAATCACCCTCTTGATATTTCCTTATATTCTGACACTAATGATCAACTTAAAAAGAGTAACTCTCAAAATTCAGAGAGTAAGAATATGGTACATAGATTGAAATTGTTTTATGTATCCCACTATAAAAACAACGCTGAGATGGAATTCGACGATAACGTATTTTGGATCGGTATGGGCATGTTGTCCACACTTTGTACATTGGTTCTCTCACAAGTCGCATTTCGATCGTTTTTCCTTATGGAGGTGGAGTTTCAATGTGGAATTTCTGCTTATAAATGGTCAATGTGGATGGTGATTTCAACTCAAATTTTCACTGTCCTAATAGGAAGTATAGCAAGTGTATTGAGATGGTGGTTTGGATTCAAAATCTTTGTAGAAATTAAATTTTCTGATGTTTACTTGTTCCCTTCTTCCTGGGTTTCATCGTCTTTAATAAAGCTCCGCAGTCTGGCATTCTTCAAAATCTCTAGAATGAGCCTCATGTTTATCTTACAAATGATCACAACGAATGGCCCGTGGATATTACACATATTGTCTATGGCATTGTTTCTCTTGGCTTATCTCTTATCTTTGGTGTTAATGGTGTGTTTGATGGCAACCTCTAAAGTTTGTTTTGGTAAACAAAGGAACAATGAAATAATCCATATGGATGTGGAAGAGTGGATACAAAGAAATGGTGAAAAAGAGATAAAGAGATTGATGGAGAAACATGAAAAGGATTATCCCACTCATCTAATCCAATTGCTTTCCCAAACTACTCCATCTGAAGAGTCAACTACTAATACGATGTCCAGTTCACATGAGAACAAATTCTCGTCTTTTATTGGTAATCATTGCAAGAGTTGCTATCGTTGCTCTACCAGATACTCTTATTTCTTCTCTAGTTCAAAGCTTAGATGAAACCTTCAAAATCATTTGTTTCATTGACGAGAAAGTGAATGCCACAGACACGGATTGCAAGAGGAGATGTGCAACGGCAAAAGAATTGTGGATGAACAGGAACAATGCTTGCCATTGGTTTCATACGAGATTCATTAAACCCACGGTTAAAAAATGTTATTCACCATCGTTTAAGAAATCTATGGAAGGAGGTTCTCGATTGCAACTTCAATTGGACATAAGTTGTGCACTTGGGATTATTAAAGAATTAAAAGTGACATCTGGTGAAACTTGGTGTTTCATTGATAAATATCTAGATCCAAGCGATGTTATAGACATCTTCTATGAGTTTATCATCGGACAAGAGCCTCAGAGAACATACACGTCAATCAACGAGTTATATGTTCACATGGAACACATATTTGTGGACATATTGCACTTTTTCCTCCCTCAACTCTCACTTGCCATATTCAAACATGTTCTCAAGGGTCCCATTACAGAACGTGAAGAAAGAGCAGGATTTGTCTTGAAATTCCTTTGCAAACTTGAACCGTTAGAGTATAAAATTCATTGGTCATTTCCGGATGGAACTGGCATTACTAGCTTTATAACCGTTGATCCTGCAATAGACACTCAGCGTATCGAACCAGTGGAACAAAATGTAGATGTTACTCATACAATGAGTGAAGATTGTGAAATTCTAGAACTTGTTTGAACAACATGTCATGTAAGTACATTTTTTGTTTTTAGTTTTAATTTTTAATTTTACTGTATTGGTTGAACAAATTTCTTCTTCTTTTCCTTAATTATGACGATCATTTAATTTGATTAGTTAGTTATCTAGTCCCATGGTAGACAAAGTCCTGGCATACATGTTGGAGAACATCGATGTTTTATGAGGCTTTACTACTTTGAGATCAGTTCGCTCGCTTCATTTTATTTCGAGTATGTCCAGGCTCGCATGATGTGCAAAGTATCATGTATTTATTTATTTTTTTTAATTTCTTTTTATTTGTGTTCATCATAGTTCCTATAGCTTTCCCTTGTTTTTTGGTCTAAAAGGGAACAAAATTAGGAAGCATATTTGAATATTTGTAATGTATACTTGGGTGATGTGAAATATTGGTAGTTTGTTTGTCTCTTAGCCATATATCCGAGTAGGAACTATGCTCTGATTGACGTTATTATGTGAGAGAAACCATGCTATCTGTGTGTGTGTTTGATTTATTTAATATTCAAATGATTAGTTTTATATATTTTAAAATTAGCTAAAAATGTTTTTTCTTTTAAATTACTCCAGATTCCTTGAGATCCATACCATAAGCAACCTTAAATTATATATATATAAAATATTTTTAGACATTTAAAATAAACAATTTTTTTATAAGATTAGTTGAATGGAAAGGAAGGTTCATCGACCAATTAGAATGTGTAATTGACTTTTACATGTTTTCCTTATAGAGAAATTCTATTGCCACACCAACTTTTAGTAATAGCACCTAAAGATGTGTGCTAATCTTCATTAATATCATATCATTGGAGTGCTCTTAGAAAAATTTGATGCGGCCTTAGATTCTCTCTTTTTATAATATACAATGATCAAAATACCCTAAAAGGGTACTTTGGGTTTATTGACTTTATCCAAAGGAACCCAATGCTTATGGCTATTATGAACTATTTTTTTTTGTTAGTAATCTTTGATGCTTATGGACTTACCAAGTCAAATAAAATTAAAACTTGAAATATATTTGAAACCTTCACATATTATAGAGAAACTAACTTTAATTTTTCTCGGTCAGACTTCATACATTAGTTTGATAAGAGGTAAATTGGCTCACGGTTCTTGATTCATATTTTGATCAAGTATTTGTGATCTTTAAGGTAGATTATATTTTGACTATCCTGTCAAGACACATATCCTACTTTTAGGTGGGGTGTTGAAAAATTTTCACTTACAATTATTAATTTTCTATTAAGGTGAATTAATAGATGCTAAATAAATAAAAAATCATATTTTATATGTATCACCGGTGATACACAATGAATTTCTTGTAATCCACCAAATTGTCATGGGCTCCTATAAGGAAAGTAAACCTAAATTTCTTATTGTACAGCCTGATCCAAACTATTGGTCCAAGTGAACCATATTATTTAAATTAGTTACTTTCTATAATTATTAGTGTATGTGGCACCATTTATTTATTATTATATTATTTTGAAGAAATCTAACATAGTTCAACAAATAGATGTTATTTTTAATGTAAATACTAGATGATTGAGGGGTAGTTTGACCAAAGGCATTTAAGTAGTTTCCATAAGTTTGTTTTGTGGTTGGAGAAACTGAAAAATAATATACATATCATAAGGATTGAAGAGTTTGAAGATGATTAATTTTTGTGAAAAGATCATGGTTTTGGTTACAAATTAAAAAAATAGCATTATTGCCATTTGTTAGTAATTTATTAGAGAAGATTGAGATCAAGAGGTGCATGTGATAAGTTTGGAACATAGCTGTATCCCAACTATTCTTGGAAGGTAGTTGGCCATTTGCCCTCACTCCACCCCATATATATATATATATATATATATATATATATATATATATATATATATATATATATATATATATATATATATATATATATAAAACTGTTTTGGTAAAAGTAAAGCATTAAGAAATTCAATATGCATGCGACTAAATATTTAATTGTTGCGCACATGCTTGAGTGGTTGATTGAGCAGTCCGCCATAGCAAAAAAGATAAAAGAAAAAAAAAAATAGTGATGCTAAATCAATGCTGTTTTTGGTCAATGTCCCTTTTTCTTTTCTGCCCAAAGTGAAAAAAAAACAAACTTTTTGATTTGATCACCTTGTGACATTCAAAAACATGATCCGATGCAATGGAGTTGTAGGGGACAAAATTATATGAACTTTCATTTTTTCTTCTTCTTTTAAATAGTTATTTTTCAGTGTTGAATTTTATTTTTAAATATGGGTGCTTGGCCATCCATTTTAAACAAGTTGGATTAAGCTCGAAAAATAATATTTTTTTAATTTTTTCTTTTCTTACTATGAATATTTTCATGAAATCTAAAAGACTGTGTTGTTGGATTGTTAGTGTGATAATCAATATGGGCCCAACGACTCTTTTTAAGGTTTGAAATCTACAAAAATAAAGATGTGGGCAACGTGCAAGAGAGAGAAGCTCTTTTTATTGCTGATGTCATTGCGACACATGGCAAATGTTTGTTGGGTTGTGAGCTGACATGTCATAGGGCCTCTGGGGCGTTAGTCAAAAACGACGTCATTTAGCATTTCTCAAAAAAAAAAAAAAAAAAAAAAAATGATTAACAAGTTGTCTTGGATGAGTCAAATAAAAACATTTTAAAATGAATAAATTTTTTAATTTTTTATTCTGTACAAAAGTCTTGTACCCAAAGAAATAACTTTTTTGACATGTCTAGATGCATTTTTGAGCTCATGAAGAAAGTGGACAAGTCGATTAAATATTTTGTGGAGTTGACTTAATGACTTGATTCAATTTAATTTTTGGGGCCTATTCACCTCAAAATTCATTTAAGTCCACTTGGAAACATTTTAGTTAACTCGATGAATTTTAAAACTCTAACTTAAACAATGAAATTGTTAGTGAATCCAAAGAATATTTGACATGGGAGGGCACTGAAACAACCATTTTCAAATTTTTTAATTTGATGGTGCCTCATGTTTCAACGGTTTTACCTAGGGAAAATTACTATAAGGACCCTTGCGGAAGAGTTTCTTTCTAAATGGTTCATAAGTTTTGGGTGTTAGCTTGACATAACATTTGGTAAATATTTTCCTTCTTAATGGTCCCTCATACTATCGAGTTCATAATTTTTATTGTCGAACTCGACGCTTTTTTAATTACTATCTAGTTTGCCAATTTTATTAAATAAAAAGTGGTGAACTCAACACAGGTAAAACCCTCCCAATTTCAATTTTTAAGTTTTTTCGACTAAAATACATGAAAAGATTGACTAAAAACTTGAGATAACGACTTGTTTAAATGATTTCAATCCAAAAGAACCATTATACATCGATTTTCATTCAAAATCTAAGAAAAAAGGTTAAAATCCCCATGCTTTTTACGTACATCTTCAAAAAATTTAAAAAAACCCTTGAAAATAGTTTTTTCTTCTTTCTTAAATCCTTTCTGACGAAATAGAATCTCCGAAACTTGATTGAGGTGTAAAAATCCAATTTTTGATAAATACGATGAGTTTGAACAGTTAAGGCATTCAATCGTGAGAAATATGAGAAATGATGCATGAACCATTTAGAAAGAAAATTTTATTAAATGTCCTGCCAAGTAACCACGCAAAACTTGGGGACTATTTAGAAAGAATTCCCTCTCCGAGAGTCCTTTAACTAGTTTTCCCTTCCATCTAGGTAGGACGTTAGTGGTGTAATAATGAAAGGAGGTTTGCTAGATTAGAATATCAAAATATTTATCTTCCTCATATGAAGACCATGTAACGATTTGGATCTAAGGATGATGAGTAAGCACAATAATTAAAATCAAAGTAAAAAAATTAAATCAACTATACTTATGCATCATCCTCATGTAACAATCAAATATTTTTCTAGAAATCACTAATAAATCTAATTCTTTTAACGAACATTCACCAAGAATGGGGTAGGTGAAATTGCAGTGAGGCAAGTTGGCTTAATTAATTAACAAGATTTTTTATGCTAAAGTATTACAGGCTCTCCTTGAGTTCTACACCATTAGAAACCTTAAATCATATAATACACAAAGGTCATAACAACTCAAAATTTAATATTTATTTTATTTATTCAATGGAGGGGAAAGTTCATCCGCCAATTAGGATGTTTTGGCAGAATTTTCTAATCATCTTTAAAAAGTAGGGGTAAAATAGAAAATTGTCCTCAAGTTAGAAAATCCATTCTGACGAAATAGAGTCTTCAATTGAGGTGTCAAAAATCCAATTTTTGGATGAATATGATGCGTTTGAATGGTTAGGGCATTCAATTATGAGAAATGTGGGAGATGAGGTCCAATGACTATTGAGAAAGAAAAGGTTTATTAAATGTCATGCCAAGCAACTGTTAAAAACTTAGGGATTATTTAAAAAGAATTCCCTTTGTGAGGGTCCTTTAACTAATTTTCCCTTTTATCTAGGGAGGATGTCAATGGGGTGATAATGAAAGGAGGTTGCTAGATTAAAATATCAAAATTATTGATATTCCTCGTATGAAAACCATTTAATGGTTTAGATCTAAGGATGATGAGTAAGGACAATAATTAAAATCAAAGTAAAAAAAATTAAATCAATTATATTTACACATCATTCTCAGGTAATAATTAAATCATTTTCTAGAAATCACTAATAAATCTAATTCTTTTAACAACCATTCACCAAGGATGTGGTAGGTGAAAAATTAATTAACAAAGGTTTTTTATTCTATAGTATTACAAGCCCTCCTTGAGATCTACACCATATGAAACCTTAAATTATATAATACATAAAGGTCATAACAACTCTGAATTTAATATTTGTTTTATTTATTATTATTTTTAGATGATTAAAACAAACGACAACTCTTTTACTAGATAATAATTGAATAGAGAGGAAAGTTCGTCCACCAATTAGGATAGCTTGCCAGAAATTTTTCAAACATACGATGACCATAGACCAAAATACCCTAAAAGGGTAGCTTAAATTCTTTGTCAACAAGCGTGGACAATCAAGAATTTTCAATCCATCCTTTAAAAGGTAGGGGTAAAATAGGAAATTTTCCTCAAGTTAGAAATTGAAGTGGGAAAAGGGAGAATAAAACATTGAATACTCAGGTGTATATGTTATTGAAATTTGAGGAGAAGAAGAAGGCTTGCTTGTTTGATCCATCAAAGAAGGGAAAATGGCGATCCATTCATGTTTCAATGCAACATCTGATGAAAACATGTATTCTTCACCAATTCCTTTGATTGGCTTATATACAGCGGCTGCCACTTCGGTATGTTTTCTGTTTATGATTTGTGATCTATTAAATGGGTTGCATAATAGGAAGACATGGATTCCTTGTCGATTCTTCTCACTCAACTCACTTACACTCACTCTTCTCGCCATAGCTACAAAGCTTCCTGTAGATCTCACTAGTTCAATGCCTTCTGCTCAAGATCAACTTTCGAAACTTACTGGCACTGTCTTAATATGCATTTCGATGAGTTTTTGCTCATCTTCACTCTCAACTCAGAGTGATTCTGAATGTTTTTCCAATATCATCTCCTTGAGCATTTTCGTAGTAACTGTGATAGTCAATGTTTGTATACAGATTTTCACTGGTGTGATCTTCTCATTCCTTGTAGAACATGTCATAATTATGTCCTGCATGCTATTATTACTCGGAGTTTTGTGGTCCTTGTTCAAAACTAATCACCCTCTTGATATTTCCTCATATTCCAACATTGATGATCAACTTCAAAAAAGTGACCCTCTAAATGTAGAGAGTAAGAATATGGTACATAGATTGAAATTGTTTTATGTATCCCACTATAAAAACAAAGCTGAGATGGAACTCGACGATAACATAGTTTGGATCGGTATGGGCATGTTGTCCACACTTTGCACACTGGTTCTCTCACAAGCCGCATTTCGATCGCTTTTTCTTAAGGAGGTGGAGTTTCAATGTGGAATTTCTGCTTATAAATGGTCAATGAGGACGGTGGTTTCAACTCAAATTTTTACTGTCCTAATAGGAAGTATAGTTAGTGTATTGAGATGGTGGATTGGATTCAAAACCCTTGCAGAAATTGAATTTTCTGATCTTTACTTCTTCCCTTCTTCCTGGGTTTCATCGTCTTTAATAAAGCTCCGCAGTTTGGCATTCTTCAAAATTTCTAGAATAAGCCTCATGTTTATCTTACAAACGATCGCAACAAATGGCCTGTGGATACTACACATATTGGTCTTGGCATTGGTTTCCTTGGGTTATCTCTTTTCTTTGGTGTTAATGGTGTGTTTGATGGCAACCTCTAAAGTTTGTTTTGGTAAACAAAGAAACAATGAAATAGTCCATATGGATCTGCAAGAGTGGTTACAAGAAAACGGTGAAAAAGAGATAAAGAGATTGATGGAGAAACATGAAAGGGATTCTCTGACTCATCTAATCCAATTGCTTTCCCAAACTACTCCATCTGAAGAGTCAACTACCAATACAATGTCCAGTTCATCACATGAGAACAAATTCTCTTGTCTTTTATTGGTAATCATTGCAAGAGTTGCTATTGTTGCTCTACCAGACACCCTTATTTCCTCTCTAGTTCAAAGCTTAGATGAAGCCTTCGAAATCATTTATTTCATTGACGAGAAAGTGAATGCCAAAGACACGGATTGCAAGAGGAGATGTGCAACGGCAAAAGAATTGTGGATGAACAAGGACAATGCATGCCACTGGTTTCATACGAGATTCATTAAACCCACAATTAAAAAATGTTATTCACCATCGTTTAAGAAATCTATGGATGGAGGTTCTCGATCACAACATCAATTGGACATACGTTGTGCACTTGGGATTATTAAAGAATTAAAAGTGACATCTAGTGAAACTTGGTGTTTCATTGACAAATATCTACATCCAAGCGAAGTTATAGACATCTTCTATGAGCTTATCATCGGACAAGAGTCTCAGAGACCATACACATCAATCAATGAGTTATATGTTCACATGGAACACATATTTGTGGACATATTGCACTTTTTCCTCCCTCAACTCCCACTTGCCATATTCAAACATGTTCTCGAGGGTCCCATTATAGAACGTGAAGAAAGAGCAGGATTTGTCTTAAAATTCCTTTGCAAACTTGAACCGTTAGAGCATAAAATTCATTGGTCATTTCCGGATGGAACTGGCATGACTAGCTTTATAACCGTTGATCCTGCAATAGACACTCAGCCTATCGAACCAGTGGAACAAAATGTAGATGTTACTCATACAATGAGTGAAGATTGTGAAATTCCATAACTTGTTAGAACAACATGTCATGTAAGTACATTTTTTGTTTTTAGTTTTAATTTTTAATTTTACATTATTGGTTGAAGAAATTTCTTCTTCTTTTCCTTAATTATGACGATCATTTATTTTGATTAATTAGTAATCTATTCCCATGGATCCTTCTTCAGGTTGTGGCGTGTGCATGCTTATTTAATAGACAGAGTCCTAGCATACATGTTGGAGAACATCAATGTTTTATGAGGCTTTATTACTTTGAGATCAATTCGTTCACTCCATTTTATTTCAAGTATGTCCAGGTTCGCATGTTGTGCAAAGTGTCATGTATTTTTTATTTTTATTTTAAATTTCTTTTTATTTGTGTACATCATAGTTCCCATAGCTTTCCCTTGTTTGGTCTAAAAGGGAACAAAATTAGGAAACATATTTCAATATTTGTAATGTATAATTGGGTGATGCTAAATATTGGTAGTTTGTTTGTCTCTTAACCATATATCCGAGTAGGAACTATGCTATGATGGATGTTATTAAGTGAGGGAAACCATGCTATGTGTGCGTGTGTTTGTTTAATTTCTTTCAAATATATAAATAAGAGTTATTTAATATTTAAATGATTAGTTTTATATATTTTAAAATTAGTTAAAAATGTTTTTTCTTTTAAATTACTCCAGATTCCTTGAGATCCATACCATAAGCAACCTTAAATTATATAATATACAGAGGATATAACAACTTTAAATTTAATATATATATATATATATTTAGATATTTAAAATAAACGTAATTTTTTTATAAGATTCATTGAATGGAAAGGAAGGTTCATCAACCAATTAGAATGTGTAATTGACTTTTACAAGAATTTTTTTTCTTTATAGAGAAATTCTATTGCCACACCAACTTTTACTAAAAGCACCCAAAGATGTGTGCTAATCTTCATTAATATCATCTCATTGGGGTGCTCTTAGAAAAATTTGCTGCGGCCTTGGATTCTCTGTTTTATAATATACAATGATCAAAATACCCTATCTGGACTTACCAAATCAAATTAAAATTTGAAATATGTACTTTAACTAATTATATCCAAAGGAACTCCTGCACAAGTAAATTAAATTTGGGAAGCAAACCATTTTAGATATAATTAGAAATGTGCTGAAATTGCCTTCCATCTGGACTTACCAAATAAAATTAAAATTTGAAATATATTTGAAACCTTCACATATCATACGGAAACTAACTTCAATTTTTCTCAGTCAGGCTTCATACATTAGTTTGATAAGAGGTAAATTGGCTTACGGTTCTTGATTCATATTTTGATCAAGTATTTGTGATCTCTAAGGTAGATTATATTTTGACTATCCTATCAAGACACATATCCTACACTTAGGTGTGGTGTTGAAAAATTTTCACCCACAATTATTAATTTTCTATTAAGGTGAATTAATAGATGCTAAATAATAATAAAAAAATCATATTTTATATATATCACAAATATTTAATTATTAAAAATAGATTATTTTGTTTCAAAAATAATTAAAACAGGATGACTTGGCTAAATTTTCATAAACTTGGCCAATATTTTCAAAATATCATTAGGTGATTCATTTTGGATCTTGAGTGAGTCAATTTTACCAGTGATACACAATGAATTTCTTGTAATCCACCAAGTTTTCATGGGCTCCTATAAGTTTCAAAACCATGGCTTACGAACACTCAGAAATATTGCTATGTGATCCACTTTGGTTCTTTATTTCAAAAAAGAAGGAAAGTAAACCAAGTTCCTTCATGATGAATGTAAGTGTTTTTTCTATAGAAGTCATTGAGATGCTAATTATAGATAATAAGTAGTTATTGTCATTAATTAACTTTTTGAAATGTTATTATAATAATCAATCGAAATTAAGCCCATTTGAAGTTAATATTGAGCAAATATTTGTTTTTTCCCACTCAAATTTCTTAATAAATGTGGCACCCTTTATTTATTGTCATATTATTTTGAAGAAATCTAACATAGTTCAATAAATAGATGTCATTTCTAATGTAAATACTACATGATTGAGGGATAGTTTGATCAAAGGGATTTAAGTAGTTTCCATAACTTTGTTTTGTGATTGGAGAAATTGAGGGACGTGTCCTATTTGTAATTTGAGGAGGAGTACCTATAGTTTGAGCACTCACATATATTATCCTCCTCTTCTTGGAGATGTTGGAGAGGGAGTAAAATATTTTTTTTATTAATACCTTTAAATCACCTTTTCTTTTTATCACATATACGTGGCTGAAATTATTTTTAGAAGAGGAGCGGCTTAAAACAGTAGCAAATGCATAAACAAGTGAAAATTCTCCATTCCAAAAAAATCAGGTAGGTGACTTCTTTCTCTCTAAAAATTATGTGTTTAATATGAAATGAGTGTGAGTCAAACAATGTAATGTAGGATTTTCTAAGATTTATTTATTATTTATTATTTATTTATTTATTTTTATATATGTTATATGTGTGTTTAATATTATTTATGAGGTTGAGGATTTTAGGGAGGAAATATTCACCCTAAAGTAAACAAGTTGAATGAAATGTTCTTAGATAAAAGAAAATACCCCTGAGGAAGGTCTTGTGTTTTGGGATTTAAAGTTTAGCTGAACTGGGGTGAAAATCGACGAGGAAAGCTTGGTCGAGCAAGAGTGAAAATCGAGTATTATACATTTCACCATATTTATTTTTAGAAAATAATTGAAGCGATACATATTTGTGTGTTGATATTTTCTATAGATTAATTGAATATGTTGTATGTGTTTTGAAGCATGCCATGTTTTCTTATTATTTTTATAATCTTTGGAAAGAAAGAAAGATCCCATTGAGTCTTCGGACTCATGGTGTTTACCAATTTTTTTCCAGATTTGAGATAGGTGGTGATGATGGGCAAGAAGACTTTGAGAAGAAATTTCTAGTCTAATTTTAATGTATTATTTATTATTATTATTATTATTTTTTTTTGTATTTTCATGTATTTCTCTTTGAACTATTTGGTTGTGATAATTAAATTCAAGAACTTATATAATAAATTTAAATTTAATTCATATTGAAGGATTTTATTAGATTCATGATTGGGTGGTATTATCAATAAATTTAGAGACAAATTAATTATTTTAAAAACCCGCGTAATTGGGGTTACCTTTTCTAAAATAGAAATATGGGTTTGTAAATATTGAATAAAACATATGTATAAATTAGAAAAGAAATATTATAAAGTTTTTTGTATTTTTTGTTGTTAGATAATTGAATCAAAAGAATGTAGGAAAAAAGAATAAGGACCATTCGAAATATAAATTTTAAGTCATAGATTTTAGAGTGATCAAAGATCAAGCTGTGAAAATTCTTTTTTGTGTTTTTTTTAGAAGTTAAAATTTGTGTACCCAAATTACTATCGAACTATAATAGTAGATTTTAAAAAAATTTCTCACCCCTGGATTTTGTATTGTGATTCAGACAATGCATGATGGTTACGAACTTCTAGAATCAAGGGTGTGACAAAGTGGTAATAGAGCATCAGCTAGTAGATCTTAGGGATCAAGAAAATATTGTGAATGATCCAAATAAATGACATGGAGAACCTTGATATACCTAACCTTAAAAGGAATTATCATTATTAATATTATTTATATTAAGGTCCTAAATAAATTATCTTTACACAGATTATGGCTTGACCTAGAGAGGGTGTAATTAGGATTTCTCCTACTTGTAGACAATAGGCTCCGGAAGTACCAGCAACGAGACATCAAGCTCAAGAGCTTCTAGTTAGGAATTAAGGAAGTTCTAGAGTGGCAACGCTTAATTTACACCGCATTTAGTAGCTACCGAAGAGCTAAAGTCGAAGAAATTCCGTTTGGGACTTCGACCGTCCATTAAGGAGAAGTTAATAGGTACAAGGGTTCACACCTACACTGAAATGATAGAAAATGCTTAATTTGTAGAAAGTGAACTACAAGATATTAAGAGAATTTGAGACAATCCATGGAAGGATCAAGGGAAAAAATTGAGGGAGAGTCAGCAGAGAATTGAACCTAATAAAAGGCAAAAGATAATTCCGCAACAACAATCGTCTAGAGGACAGAAGATTTGTTATGGATGTGGCCAAGTGGGAAATTTCCATCGAGAGTGCTCTCTAGGAGAAAGGGAAAAACTGCAATAAATGTTGGCCTGGTAATAGTGTCCCATAAAATCAAAGGCATTTCTCATCGAAGATTGAGATCAAGGAGTATTTCATCACTTTAAAAAATAAAGGGATATATCAAATATTCACTAAAATGTGGCGGGATATATATAAATTACCCATTATTTTCATCCTTGCCTTAATCATTTGAAGAAAATCCTAGATTGTTTTATTCAAAATTCTCTCATTTTGCATCTCTTAAAAAATCTTATATTTCATTAAAATTTGAAGATTGAAGTAGATATAATATCTTAAGGTTGAAGATGATTGTTTTGAAGAAATTAAATCAAGGGTCAAAGATGTGATTAATTTTAAGGGGAAAAAGAAGTGTATTTCAAACCTTAGGACAACATGGTCAAAATTTGTATTTTGCACTTTTAATATCAGAGTCATTTTTAACATATTTAGTAATAGCTTTTTAATCGTTTAAAAAATTAATTGTCAACCAAAAATAAGATGATTCCACAACATATTTTGATAATATATATATATATATATATATATATATATATATATATATATATATATATATATCATAAGGATTGAAGAGGTTGAAGATGATTATTTTTTGTGAAAAAATCATGATTTTGGCTACAAATTAAAATTATGGCATTATTGTCATTTGTTAGTAGTTTATTAGAGAAGAATGAGATCAAGAGGAGCATGTGATCAGTTTGGAACATAGCTGTATCCCAACTATTCTTGGAAGGTAATCTCTAAAATATTTAAAGAATTGAGGGACAACCACGTCCTTCTCGGCACGCGTGGGGGGTAGGTCATTGTTTGAAATCTGTAAAAGTAAATAATTAAGAAATTTAGTATGCATGCGACTAAATATTTAATTGTTGAGCACATGCTAGGGTGGTTGTATGAGCAGCCTGCCAAAGCCAAAAAAAAACTAAAAAAAGAGTGATGCTAAATGAACGTAATTTTTGGCGAATGCCTCTTTCTCTTTTTTTTCCATAGTGAAAAAACCAAACTTTCTGATTTTATTTTAAATATGGGTGCTTGGTGGCCATCCATTTTGAATATGTTGGATCAACCTCGAAAAACAATATATTTTTTTAATTTCTTTACTTTTTTTTATTATGAATATTTTCATGAAATCTAAAAGACTGTATTGTTGGATTGTCAATGTGATAACCAATGTGGGCCCAGCGAAAGAATATTTGAAATTGTTAGTGAATCCAAAGAATATTTGACATGGGAGGGCACTGAAGCAACTAGTTTCAATTTTTTTTATTTGATGGTGCCTCATGATTCAATGGTTTTACCTAGGAAAAATTACTTTAAGGACCATCATGGAAGAGTTTCTTTCTAAATAGTCCCTAAGTTGTGGATGCTAGCTTGATATGACATTTAGTAAACGTTTTCTTTCTTAATGGTCCCTCGTACTATCGAGTTCATAATTTTTATTATCGAACTTGACAATTTTTTATTTAGTGTCGAGTTCACTTTTTTTTATTGCCGAACTCGACGGTTTTTTAATTACTGTCTAGTTCATCGATTTTATTAAATAAAAAGGGGTGAAATCAACACTGATAAAACCAACCCTTTTCCAATTTTTGAGTTTTTTTTATTTATTAAAATACATGAAAAGATTGACTAAAAACTTGAGATAACAACTTGTTTAATTGATTTTAACCCAAAAGAACCATTATACATCAATTTTCATCCAAAAACTAAGAAAAATGTGAAAAAAAATCACTAGTTTTCTTATGTACATCTTCAAAAAATTTGAAAAAAACCCTTGAAGATGATTTTTTCTTCTTTTTTAAATGCTTTTTGATGAAATAGAATCTCCAAAACTCGATTGAGGTGTAAAAATCCACTTTTTGGATGAATACAATGAATTCGAATGGTTAGATCATTCAATCGTGAGAAATGTGGGAAATGAGATGCATGGACCATTTAGAAATAAAAATTTATTAAATGTCCTGCCAAGTAACCACTAAAAACTTAAGGACTATTTAGAAAAAAATTCCTTTTGCGAGGGTCCTTTAATTAGTTTTCCCTTTTATCTAGGTAGGACGTCACTGGGGTAATAGTGAAAGGAGGTTGCTAGATTAGAATATCAAATTGTTGATCTTTCTCATATGAAGACCATTTAACGGTTTGGATCTAAAGATGATGAGTAAAGACAATAATTAAACTCAAAGTAAAAGTTAAATCAATTATATTTATGCATTATTCTCATGTAACTATCAAATCATTTTCTAGAAATCACTAATAAATCTAATTCTTTTAATGAACAAATACCCCGTATGACCTAGTCCAATAATTATAAATAAAATTTATTTAATCTTTGGAATTAGTGTCATATTTTAAAATAGATTTTCTATTCTAAAGTATTACAGGCTCTCCTTGAGATCTACACCATATGAAACCTTAAATTATATAAATACACAAGTCCTAACAACTCCAAATTTAATATTTGTTTTATTTAATATTTTTTTATATTTTTAAAACAAACAACAACTCTTTTACAAGATATAATTTAATGGAGAGGAAAGTTCGTCCGCCAATTAGGATCTTTAGCCAGAATTTTTTCTAACATACAAGGTCCATAGATCAAAATACCCTTAAAGGGTACCTTAAATTCTTTGTCAACAAGCATGAACTATCAAGAATTTTCTAGTAATCCTTTAATAAGTCGGGGTCAAATAGGAAATTGTCTTCAAGTTAGAAACTAAAGTGGGAAAAGGAAGAAAAGAACATTGAATGCCTGGGTCCATATGTTTTTGAAATTTGAGGAGAAGAAGAAGGCTTGCTTGTTTGATCCATCAAAGAAGGGAAAATGGCGATCCATTCATGTTTCAATGCAACATCTGATGAAAACATGTATTCTTCACCAATTCCTTTGATTGGCTTATATACAGCGACGGCCACTTCGGTATGTTTTCTGTTTATGATTTGTGATCTATTAAATGGGTTGCATAATAGGAAGCCATGGATTCCGTGTCGATTCTTCTCACTCAACTCACTTACACTCACTCTCCTCGCCATAGCTACAAAGCTTCCTGTAGATCTCACTAGTTCAATGCCTTCTGCTCAAGATCAACTATCCAAACTTACTGGCACTGCCTTAATATGCATTTCGATGAGTTTTTTCTCATCTTCACTCCTAACTCAAAGTGATTCTGAATGCTTTTCCAATATCATCTCCTTGAGCATTTTCGTTGTAACTGTGATTGTCAATGTTTGTATACAGATTGCCACTGGTGTGATCTTCTCATTCCTTGTAGAGCATGTCATAATTATGTCTTGCATGTTATTCTTGCTCGTAATGTTGTGGTCCTTGTTCAAATTAAATCACCCTCTTGATAGTTCCTTATATTCGAGAATTGATGATCAACTTCAAAAGAGTGACTCTCAAAATTTAGAGAGTAAGAATATGGTACATAGATTGAAATTGTTTTATGTATCCCACTATAAAAACAAAGCTGAGATGGAACTCGATGATTTCACAATTTGGATCGGTATGGGCATGTTGTCCACACTTTGCACACTAGTTCTTTCACAAGCCGCATTTCGATCACTTTTTTTTAAGGAGGTGGAGTTTCGATGTGGAATGTCTGCTTATAAATGGTCAATGTGGATGGTGGTTTCAACTCAAATTATCACTGTCCTAATAGGAAGTATAGCAAGTGTATTGAGATGGTGGCTTGGATTCAAAATCAATGTAGAAATACAAGTTTCTGATATTTACTTCTTCCCTTCTTCCTGGGTTTCATCGTCTTTGATAAAGCTCCGCAGTCTAGCATTCTTCAAAATCTGTAGAATGAGCCTCATGTTTATCTTACAAACGATCGCAATGAATGGCCCGTGGATAATATACATGTTGACCATACCATTGTATCTCTTGGCTTATCTCGTATCTTTGGTGTTAATGCTGTGTTTGATGGCAATCTCTAAAGTCTGTTTTTGTAAACAAAGAAATAATGAAATAGTCCGTATGGATGTGAAAGAGTGGATACAAGGAAACGGTGAAAAAGAGATAAAGAGATGGATGGAGAAACATGAAAGGGATTCTCTGACTCATCTAATCCAATTGCTTTCTCAAACTACTCCATCTGAAGAGTCAACTATCAATACAATTTCCAGTTTATCACATGAGAACAAATTCTCTTGTCTTTTATTGGTAATCGTGGCAAGAGTTGCTATGGTTGCTCTTCCAGATACCCTTATTACTTCTCTAATTCAAAGCTTAGATGAAACCTTTGAAATCATTTGTTTCATTGACGAGAAAGTGAATGCCAAAGACAAGAATTGCAAGGGGAGATGTGCATCGACAAAAGAATTGTGGAAGAATAGGGACAATGCATGCCATTGGTTTCATACGAGATTCATTAAACCCACAATTAAAAAATGTTATTCACCATCGTTTAAGAAATCTATAGATGGAGGTTCTCGATCGCAGCTTCAATTGGATATACATTGTGCACTAGGGATTATTAAAGAATTAAAAGTAACATCTGATGAAACTTGGTGTTTCATTGATCGAGAACTACATCCAGGAGAAGTAATAAACATCTTCTATGAGTTTATCATCGGAGAAGAGCCACAGAGAACATACACGTCAATCAACGAGTTATATGTTCACATGGAACACATATTTGTGAGCATATTGCACTTTTTCCTCCCTCAACTACCACTTGCCATATTCAAACATGTTCTCGAGGGTCCCTTTATAGAACGTGAAGAAAGAGCAAGATTTGTCTTGAAATTCCTTTGCAAAGTTGAACCATTAGAGCATAAAATTCATTGGTCATTTCCGGATGGAACTGGCATTACTGGCTTTATAACCGTTGATCCTGCAATAGACACTCAGCGTATCGAACCAATGGAACAAAATGTAGATGTTACTCATACAATGAGTGAAGATTGTGAAATTCCAGAACTGGTTTGAACAACATGTCATGTAAGTACATTTTTTTGTTTTTTGTTTTAATTTTTAATTTTACAATAATGGTTGAAAAAATTTCTTCTTATTTTCCTTAATTATGATGATCGTTTATTTTGATTAATTAGTTATTTAGTCCCACGGATCCTTCTGCAGGTTGTGGCGTGTGCATGCTTTTTTAATAAACAGAGTCCTAGCATACATGTTGGAGAACATTGATGCTTTATGAGGCTTTATTACTTTGAGATCAGTTCGTTCACTCCATTCTATTTCAAATATGTCCAGATCAACTCGCATGTTGTGCAAAGTGTCATGTATTGTTATTATTTATTTTTATTTTTTAAATTTCTTTTTATTTGTGTTCATCATAATTCCTATAGCTTTCCCTTGTTTGGTCTAAAAGGGAACAAAATTAGGAAACATATTTGACTATTTGTAATGTATAATTGGGTGATGCGAAATATTGGTAATTTGTTTGTCTCTTAGCCATATATAGGAACTATGCTACGATGGATGTTATTAAGTGAGAGAAACCATAATATGTGTGTGTGTGTTTGTTTAATTTCTTTCAAATATATAAATAAGATTTATTTAATATTTAAATGATTAGTTTTATATATTTTAAAATTAGTTTAAAATGTTTTTTCTTTTAAATTACTCCAGATTCCTTGAGATCCATACCATAAGGACCCTTAAATTATATAACATACAGTGGACATAACAACTTTAAATTTAATATATACATATATATATATATATATATATATATATATACATATATATATATATATGTATATGTATATGTATATGTATATATATATATATATATATATGTATATATATATATATATATATATATACATATACATATACATATATATATATATATATATATATATATATATATATATATATATATATATATATATATAGGGTTAGGATCAAGGGACATATGAAAAAACTTATGTAAAAACAATGTAACATTAATAAATTTTCAAAATATGGGTAAACTGATTTTTTGTGAGTATGATCTCTATGATGGGAAGATCATCCATAAAATAAAAAAAATAAATTCAGTCTAATCTGAAACTTCTTACCCCATTAAAAGTGATTTAGAATGTGAACCGTTTATTTTTTTGCTAATTTTTGTCAATAATTTGTAAATCACTTTTGATGGATTTAAAATTTTCAGATTGAGTTGATTTTTTGTGAGGATGATCTTCCCATCATAGTGACCATCATCGTAAAAAATCAGCTCATTCCAAAACCTCTAACCCATATTTTGAAAAACTATTTTTTTTTACATATGTCCCTTGAACTGCCCCCATATATATATATATATATATATTTAATATTTTTAGATATTTAAAATATACGAAATTTTTTATAAGATTCGTTGAATGGAAAGGAAGGTTCATCGACCAATTAGACTGTGTAATTGACTTTTACAAGAATTTGTTTTCTTTATAGAGAAATTCTATTGCCACACCAACTTTTACTAAAAGCACCTAAAGATGTGTGCTAATCTTCATTAATATCATATCATTGGGGTGCTCTTAGAAAAATTTGGTGCAGCCTTAGATTCTCTCTTTTTATAATATACAACGATCAAAAAACCCCTATAAGGGTACTTTTGGGTATATTGACTCTCCGGCACAAGTTAATTAAATTTGGGAAGCAAACCATTTTGGATGAAATTACAAAATACACTTAATTGGAAATTTGGTGAAATTGCCCTTCCATCTGGACTTGCCAAGTCAAATAAAATTAAAACTCTAAATATATTTGAAACCTTCACATATCATAGGGAAACTAACTTTAATTTTTCTCAGTCAGACTTCATACATTAGTTTGATAAGAGGTAAATCGGCTTACTGTTCTTGATTCATATTTTGACCAAGTATTTGTGATCTCTAAGGTAGATTATATTTTGACTATCCTATCAAGACACATATCCTACTTTTAGGTGGGGTGTTGAAAAATTTTCACCCACAATTATTAATTTTCTATTAAGGTGAATTAATCGATGCTAAATCAAAAAAAATAATATTTTATATATATCACAAATATTTAATTATTAAATATAGATTGTTTTGATTCAAAATAATTAAAACCGGATGACTTGGCTAAATTTTCATAAACTTGACCGAGATTTTCAAAATATCATTAGGTGATTCATTTTGGATCTTGAGTGAGTCAATTTCAACAGTGATAAACAAAGAATTTCTTGTAATCCACCAAATTGTCATGGGCTCCTATAAGTTTCAAAACCATGGCATATGAACACTCAGAAATATTGCTATGTGGTCCACTTTAGTTCTTTGTCCCAAAAAATAAGGACAGTAAATCAAATTCTTTCTTGATGAATGTAAGTGCTTGTTCTATAGAAATCATTGAGATACTTATTATAGAAAATGTAGTAGATATTGTCATTAATTAATTTGTTCAATTGTTATTATAATAATCAATTGAAATTATGCCCATTTGAAGTTAATATTGAGTGAATATTTGTTTTTTCCCACTTAAATTTCTTATTGTAAAGCCTAGCCCAAACTATGGGTCCAAGGGAATCATATTATTTAAATTAGTTACTTTCTATAACTATTAGTATATGTGGCACCCTTTATTTATTTATTTTATTTATTGTCATATTATTTTGAAGAAATCTAACATAATTCAATAAATATATGTCATTTCTAAAGTAAATACTAGATGATTGAGGGGTAGTTTGCTCAAAGGCATTTAAGTAGTTTCCATAAGTTTGTTTTTGTGGTTAGAGAAATTGAGGGACGTGTCCTATTTGTAGTTTGAGGAGGAGTAGCCACCTATAGTGTAAGCACTTATTATCACTACAATCTCTCTAGTTTTTGAATTTTAGATATTAAGTTTGAGACACTTATCTCTATTAGAATGCTCATGACTTTTAACAAATTGATGAGAGGTCTTAATGAAAATATTCGACAAACAAAAGTTAAAGTCTTTGAGTAAGTTGAGAGAGAGAGAGAGAGAGAGAGAGAGAGAGAGTTTTGACTAAATCTAATTGAAGTGGTGCTTTGGTTGACCCATGTTTTAAAAAATCAAAGGACTTAGGAGATTTGGATTTGAGATGTTGGAGAGGGATTTCAATTCTTAATATCCTTCTTACACGTGGCTGAAATTATTTTTAGAAGAGGAGCGGCTTAAAACGATAGCAAACGCGTAAATAAGTGAAAATTCTCCATTCCAAAAAATTCAGTTAGGTGACTTCTTTTCTCTAAAAATTATGTGTTTAATATGAAATGAGTGTGAGTCAAACAATATAATGTAGGATTTTCTAAGATTTATTTTATTTTATTTTTTATTTTTTTTATTTTTATATATGTTATATGTGTGTTTAATTATTTATGAGGCTGAGGATTTTAAGGAGGAAATATTCACCCTAAAGTGAACAAATTGAATGAAGTGTTCTTAGATAAAAGAAAAATGCCCTTGAGGAAGATCCTGTGTTTTGGGATTTAGAGTTTAGCCGAACTGGTATGAAAATCGACGAGGAAAGTTTGGCTTTGCAAGAGTGAAAATCGACCCTTGTACATTTCACTATATTTATTTTTAGACAATAATTGAAGCGATATATATTTGTGTGTTGATGTTTTCTATGGATTAATTGAATATGTTGTATATGTTTTGAAGCATGCCATGTTTTCTTCTTATTTTAACAATCTTTGGAAAGAAAGAAAGATCCCATTGAGTCTTAGGACTCATGGTTGTTTACCAAATTTTTTTCAAGTTGGAGATAGGCGGCGATGATGGGCAAGAAGACTTTGAGAAGAAATTTCTAGTCCTAATTTTAATGTATTATTTATTATTATTATTATTTTGTATTTTGTATTTTTCATGTATTTCTCTTGGAACTATTTGGTTGTGATAATTAAATTCAAGAGCTTATATAATAAATTTAAATTTAATTCGTATGAAAGGTTTTATTACATTCATGATTGGGTGGTATTATCAATAAATTTAGAGACGAGTTATTTTGTTATGAACATTTTAAGATTTCCCTTTTTGAATTGTTATATTTAAGATTTCAATTAATATTATGAAAATATATCAAAATTATTAGTGTTTGTTGCGTAAATTTGATGAAAATGAGAAATCTGTTCAATTAGAATTACTTGGATTGAAAAAATTGTGAAAATTTTATAAGATTTCAAAATTGGCGAGACAAATTTTATTGTTTCAGTGACTTTCATGGGTTTTCATGAAAAAAATTTCAAAACAAACAAAGCAGTTTAAATACTTTTTTGAGAATTATTTTAGAAGAAGAGTGTTGCTAAAATTGTAACAGAAACTTTTTTCTTGTTTTGTATAGAGTTTTAACCAATCAATTCTGTAAATTTTTAGAAGTTTCCATAGTCTATATTGAGTATTTTGAGTGTACTTTCTTAGAAAATTAACCCCATTTTATTTTGATAAATTGATCTAGAATTTTTGTCAAGAATGTAAGAGTAAGACAGCATAAACTAATTTTCTACCATACTTGATTTGTGAATTTATTTTAAAAAAACAATGTTTAGAAAAAATTTCAGTTCTGTATTTTTTTTTAAGCTATAACTTCTTGAGTTTCCCAAGATATAAACCACATAAACTTTCACAGAGAATTAATTATTTTAAAAACCGGCGTACTTGGGATTACATTTTCTAAAATAGAAATATGTGTTTGTAAATATTGAATTAAAGATATGTATAAATTAGAAAATAAATATTATAAAAGCTTTCTGTATTTTTTATTGTTATATAATTGAATCAAAAGCATGTAGGAAAAAAGAATACGGACCATAGATTTTAGAGTGATCAAAGGTCAAGCTGTGAAAATTCTTTTTTGTGTTTTTTTCAGAAGAGAAGTTCAAATTTGTGTATCCAGAATTACTATCAAACTATAATAGTAGATTTTAAAAAAAATTCTCACCCCTAGATTTTGTATTGTGATTTAGACAATGCATGATGGTTACGAACTTCTAGAATCAAGGGTCTGACAAAGTAGTAATAGAGCATCAATTAGTAGATCCTAGGGATCAAGAAAATATTGCGAACGATCCAAATAAATGACATAGAGAACCTTGATGTACCTAACTTTAAAAGGAATTATCATTACTAATATTATTTATATTAAGGTCCTGAATAAATTATCTTTACATAGATTAGGGCTCGACTTAGAGGGGGTGCAATTAGGATTTCTCCTACTTGTAGACAATAGGCAATGACAATGCACCGTGCTCCGGAAGTACCAGCAACGAGACATCAAGCTCAAGAGCTTCTTGTTAGGAATTAAGGAAGTGTTAGAGTGGCAACGATAAAAGAGTTCAAAGGGCTAAATCCACCAATATTTCAGGGAAAGCCTGTTCCGATGGAACCTAGAAAATGGCTCAAGCAGATTATAAAGATTTTGTACCTACTAGCAACTACAAATGATCATCACGTACCATTAACAACATTTATGTTGGAGGGTGATGTAGATTATTGGTGGGATTCGATTAGGAGGGCTATAAATATAGATGAGATGACTTGGGCTCAAATTGAGGAGGTATTCTTGGAGAAATACTTCCAAGAGGTGGTCCAAGACCAATGGATGAGAGAATTTATGGATATGATTCAAGGGACATTATCAGTTGGTCAATATGAGGCCAAATTTGCTGAGTTGTCACATTTTACACCACATTTAGTAGCTACCGAAGAACTAAAGTCGAAGAAATTCTGTTTGGGACTTCGACCATCCATTCGGGAGAAGTTAATAGGTACAAGGGTTCACATCTACACTGAAATGGTAGGAAACGCTTAATTTGTAGAAGGTGAACTACAAGATATTAAGAGAATTTGAGACAATCCGTGGTAGGATCAAGGGAAAAAATCGAGGGAGAGTTAGTAGAGAATTGAACCTAGTAAAAGGAAAAAAGATAATTCTGCAACAACAATCGTCTCAAGGACAGAAGATTTGTTATGGATGGGGCCAAGTGGGACATTTCCATCGAGAGTGCCCTTTAGAAGGTGCTCAGCAGATACAACCAGTCTAGGGGCAAAAAACTTGTTATAAGTATGGCCAACCTGGTCATCTTCAGTGCAATTGTCCTTAGGGAGGCATACAACGAAGTCCTCATGTAGTACCCACCTTATCAACAATAACAATATCCTATGTGCCAACAACCACCACAATTTCTTCGTCCACAACAATACCAGCAACAACAGCAACATAACTTGTAATGACCAAGGCTTAAAACTTAGGGCTGGGCATTTACTATAATTCAGTCAGATGCTAGAGCTACGAATGATATGGTGGAAGGTACATTTCTTATGTATAATTCTTGGGCAAGAATCTTATTGGACACTAGTTCATCACATTCCTTTATTGCCACATCATTTGCATCTACTTTGGGTTTGGATTCAAAGTCATTGAGAGTTTTCATATGTGTTGTCACTTCGATGGGCAATAGTGTTTACACATCAATCAGGTGTGTCGATCGTGCGTAATTCATATTGCAGATAAGGAATTAGTGGTTGACTCATTTGGGGGTGTCAGACTGATGTTATTTTAGGTAAGGATTGTCTAATAGCTATCACGCTATCGTAGATTGCTTTAGGAAGAAAATCTCATTTCGTGATCTTAACGGCTCGATGTTCCATTTTGTTGGTGAAAAGAGCATTCCCCTGCCCACACCCTTATTTGATCAACGGACTTGTTGGTCAAAGGTTGGAGGATATTTGAATTTGTTAGTTTGTGCAGGATATATATAATTACCCATTGTTTTCATCTTTGCCTTAATCATTTGAAGAAATAGATTTTTTTTTACTCATTTTCTATCTCCTAAAAAAATCGTATATTTCATTAAGGTTTGAAGGTTGAAGTAGATATAATATCTTAAGGTCGAAGATGATAAATCAAGGACCAAAGATGTGATTGATTTTGAGGGAAAAAAGAAGGGTATTTCAAACCTTGGGACAACATGGTCAAAATTTGTATTTTGCACTCTTAATATCAGAGTCATTTTTAACGTATTTAATAATAGTTTTTTAATTGTTTCAAAAATAAATTGAGAATCAAAAACACTTTTTTTTTTAATAGTCTAGAAACGTGCATTCTCCCGAAAAATAAGATGATTTCATAATATAATTTGGTAACTGCTTGAAAAATAATATATGCATCTTAAGAATTGAAGAGCTTGAAGATGCTTATTTTTTGTGAAAAGATCATAGTTTTGGTTACAAATTAAAAAAATGGCATTATTATCATTTGTTAGTAATTTATTAGAGAAGATTGAGATGAAGAGGAGCATGTGATCAGTTTGGAACATAGCTGTATCCCAACTATTCTTGGAAGGAAATCTCTAAAACATTTAAAGAATTGAGGGACAACCACGTCCTTGTTTGCACGCGTCGGGGCGGTCATTGTTTGAAATCAGAAGGATCTCTCTCAAATAACCACTACCCACTATCCAGGGGTATTTACAATATTTGAAAAGTTCAGGGTGGCCATTTGCACCGTCTCCATATATATATATATATGTATATATATGACATGACATTTAGTAAACGTTTTCTTTTTTAATGGTCCCTCATACTATCGAGTTCATAATTTTTATTGTCGAACTCGATGTTTTTTTAATTACTATCTAATTCACTGATTTTATTATATAAAAAGTTTTTTTTTTTAATTGATAGGCTAGGGTTAAAGGGACCCCATCCTGAAAACATTACTACCGAGTGTAGATACAAGTTAAATCTTCCTCAACACTTCTCAACAGTTCCTGAGTAACATTACACATTTCTTCATCAACGAAAAAACCTTTGAAAAAAGTACCCAGTTTCGCTACAAAATCCATTGCCTGATTTGTTTCCCTCCAAACAAATTCAAAAGAACAATCCAAAAAAAGAAGTCTCTGTTATGCAAAAGTTGTGAACTCAACACTAGTAAAACCCACACATTTTCAATTTTTGAGGTTTTTCGACTAAAATCCATGGAAAGATTGACTAAAAACTTGAGATAACAACTTCTTTAAGTTATTTTAACCAAAAGAACCATTTTGCATCGATTTTCATCCAAAAATTGAGAAAAAAGTGTAAAAAACCCCTAGTTTTTTTACATACACCTTCACAAAATTTAAAAAATCTCTTGAAAATGATTTTTTCTTCTTTCTTAAATCATTTCCGACGAAATAGAATCTCGGAAACTTGATTGAGGTGTCAAAAATCCAATTTTTGAATGAATACGATTACTATGAACGGTTTAGCCATTCAATCGTGAGAAATGTAGGAAATGAGGTGCATGGACCATTTCCAAAGAAAAATTTATTAAATGTCCTACCAAGTAACCACTAAAAACTTAGGAACTATTTAGAAAGAATTTCCTCTCGAGATTCCTTTAACTAGTTTTCCATTTTATCTAGGTAGGACGTCACTGGGGTAGTAATGAAAGGAGGTTGCTAGATTAAAATATCAAATTATTGATCTTCCTCTTATGAAAATCATTTAACGGTTTAGATCTAAGGATGATGAGTAAAGACAATAATTAAAATCAAAGTAAAAATTAAATCAATTATATTTATGCATTATTCTCATATAACAATCAAATCATTTTCTAGAAATCACTAATAAGTCTAATTCTTTTAATGACCATTCACCAAGGATGGGGTAGGTAAAATTGCAACGAGGCAAGTTGGCTTAAAAGATTACTAATGAGCTGTTTCATTTTGGTACATCTTTTTCATGTTTTTTATAAACATATTTTTATCATATATTGCAATTCCAGATTTTGACAAATACCCCGTATGACCTAGTCCAATAATTATAAATAAAATTTATTTAATCTTTGGAATTAGTGTCATATTTTAAAATTAATTAACAAGATTTTTTATTCTAAAGTATTACAGGCTCTCCTTGAGATCTACACCATATGAAACCTTACATTATATAGTACACAGGTCCTAACAACTTCAAATTTAATATTTTTTTAATTTATTATTTTTCTAGATTTTTAAAACAAACAACACTTTTTACAAGATACAATGTGTGTTTTACAAATGTGTTTAATTATTTATGAGGTTGAGGATCTTAGGGAGGAATCCAACTTTTGATTTTGCACACGCAATCCACTGTTCTCCTCCATTATTTGAACATGTTCTAGCTTTAGTTTCTCATTCTCAATCTCCTATTGTGAACCACAAATACATACAAATTAGTTGCAAAACTCTGGAAACAGCTCAAAGAGGTCCCAAGATACAAGAGAGATGCTGACATTTGCTTGAGGTTAGAAACACATGACACTGATTATGCTATTAGAACAAATGGCAAATGAAAGATTGTAAAGAAAATCAATATGAGAAAAAAATTGCACTAGATTGGGAAAAAAAACAAAGGTCATCATCTCCGCAGTCAACAGAGACCAGTTTCCACCAAATTTAAAGTCCAACTGGATATATCCATCCACTTGATTTTAGAATATAGTCAATTTTTAAAAAAGTGTATGCAAACGTCTATAGTTTGGTACTTTAGTTACTACAAAAGTTTTATTAGTCTTTATTTGGAGAAATGTCCTACATTTAAACCAAATGAGCAAAGTCAATAACAACATGGAGAAATCCATGCAAGGAAACAATCCTATATCTGTGCTTTAATTAATGTAGTTGGAGGGTTTAGATTACTTTAACTAGTTTAACCACGAAATCCATTGTTCTCCTCTAAAAGAAACTAATTCCAGCAAAGATTAACCAAGCAGTATACTACGCACAGTCACAATGTACATTTTAGATTAAATTACTATTTCGTGAGATAAATATAACGAAATTCCAATTCGGCTAACTGTTCATTTTAATTCCCCAAACATGATGTACAAGATTACAGGTTTTTCAAGTGACAATCTAGCTAAAAAGAAGCGAACCTTTGAGATAGCTACTTGAAACCTTTGAGACTGTCACTTTAAACCTGTGAGTTAGTCACTTAAGAAACTTTTGAAATCGCTGTACATGGTTTGGGAATTAAAATGAACAGTGATCCGAAATCAGAATTTTTTCAAAAGTTGATCATGTTTTGAGAAATTTCTCTACATTTTAATTCAGAAGATAATCCCTCCAAAGAAAAAATTATTCTTAATATGTCAAAGATTTGAACATGTAGAAATTATCAAAGAATTCCCCTAACCACGTGCATGTTCTTTTAATACCAAAATGATAAATGTTAATTGTTTTTATGATAACAACGAAAATGGAAATTGTGGAAGTTCAAGCATATTTTTTTGAAGGTAAGTTGGAATTGACACTCAAGACATCAGAGTTGCATTGCAATATGTCAAAAAACTGAGCTATGAATCGAAGCCTGAAGTTCAAGTAATCAGTAAACCTTTAATATAAAAGTTCTAAATACAGTATTAAAGTAATTCGTATGCTTGGATTTTTATAGATGACCTTTAAAAAGTACATATTCACACAATGATTCATATGCTAGAAAACAAAGTATATTGCTAGAAGAGATGAAAATGATAAACTTACTTTAAAAACAGGGCAGTCAAGTGTTAGTCTTTCATATTCTCCTCCTTCACCGCATACATTTATACCATAGAGCCTGCAAGAACATAAAAAAATGAAAACCCCTATTTATGGCATAAAACAAATAATACAATCCAACTTGACATACTCATTCAATGGATGCAGATGGTGCTACAAGTATGCAATCTGTTTTCCCAAGTCTTTAGAATAAAACTTCGATGATAATGAGCGTAGTATAATCTAGTAACACCTTACCATGAGTCAAAATTAAGAAATTTGTATCTTACCTTAGAGTCATTAAGCCCCAAAAGATGGGAAATAATATTTTCTCCAAACGGCTATTGTTCTTAAACAGCTACACTGTCCATTTGTAAGCTTCATAATCAAAATTATCGGCACTTTCTATACACATAGATCTGACACGTTTGTTCTTTGCCCAAACCAATCTTGCTATATCTTTCACCATGGTTGTTCCATAATAAATGGGCTCTTTACATGCTAATGCCATTAGCCCACACCCATGTGTGGTCCTACATTGCTCTCTTAGGCATTTTGCAGCCCTTTGGATTCCAAGCAAGTACCAACATGCACCCGCCACCTATTCACATGTGAATCAAGTTAGATTTTTTTTATTTTTTATTTTTATTGATGTGAATCAAGTTAGATTTATCGATCATGTGATCATGAAACCTTAGAAGAGAATGACAAAGGCAATAAAAAAGAAAATAGTGTACACAAAACAAACTATGATTTACATATAAATGGTCCCCATAGTATTAAAATTCTACCCTCCAGAGTAATTCATCACCACTTGGAAAGAAATTACTATCCGACAATTCTCTACATGCTTCTATCAAAAGCCCCCCTAAAATCTTAGTTTCTTTGTTCAATTTTGGTTTCTTTGTTCAATTTCACTCTCGCGTGTAACCCTAAGATGAATTATCAAACTATTATATATCTCATATACTAAAGTTGTCCCTATCTAATCCACCTAATTGTATCGATCAAAAAAAAAAAAAAATTCACCTAATGATGAGTCATTTGGTGGAGCTTTCATTTGGGGACCAAAAGTTCTATCCAAAGTAGTCGTCTTTACTTAGCCAACTTTGCACTTGTGGAAAAATCATAGTAAGCTATGTCATGTGCAAAAATAAGAAAAAAAAAAAAGACAAAATGTTAAAAGCATTAATAATCAAATGTTAGGTCGTTGTCCCATCAAATTCACTACAATTGTCCCATTTCTTTTTCTTATTCCAAGTGTTTTGGATTTTTCATTTTTATGGGCTATTTATTTTCTAACTGATGAGCATGTTATGATTTTAATTAATACTAGAGGAAGAACCATATTAGCTATTTTATGGTGTGTGTGGAAAGAGAGAAACCCTAGAGTCTTTGTAAAGGAAATGATGAATGAGGTAATTTTAGACATAAAAGCAACTTTGTTTCTTTAATTTGGTTCAAGTTGAACAAGGATTTCAAAAGGAAAATGCTACTTGGTAAGCCTAATCTTCGATCAATAATATCCCTGTACATATATATATCGGAAGGAAAAACAAATCAATCTCTATGGTACCTCCAATATAGATAAAAAATTTATTGAAACGATTAAGTGACATAGACTCAAAACTAGAGAAGTTATCAATATGGTGATAGTGAAGTGGAACGAATACTTACATGTGACGCAGCAAAGTACGCGATCATGTTAAGTGCAATACCCCACCAAACAGTGCCAAAAATATGTCCAGAGAAGGTTTGCATATGATGTAAGAGGCAGGAGGAGTGGTAGATTTTTAGGAGATATTGGAAAAGGAACGTTATCAAGAACACTGTCATCACCACCGTCGTCGATCCTCTATCCAACAGGGAGGGAATTGCTACCCATAGCATAATCTGCTAAAAAAAATGTGATTAATCCTTGATAAAGTCAAGTAGGATTTGTTAACAGTAGTGCAAGAGACATGGGGTGAAGGTACTGGCTTATAAACTTAGAGTATCTGTTAGCATAGATTCCCTGGTATGTAGTATTGCATTATTGTTCATTATTTTCAGAAAGAAAATGTTTTAGGGGTATGGGATCTTTTTCTTTCTATGTTGGAACAGAAATTGAAAAAGAGAGAGAGAGAGAGAGAGATCAATAATACATGTCCTCCATGGCTGTATACTAACACTCCAAAATAAAATTTTGAATCCAGAAGGGCAAGTCTAATATGCCATATTGATGAGGGAGGTGAGGGAACAAAACCCAATACGTCTCGATGATACCTTTTCTTGAAGAGTCATGCTACACTGACTTTGTTTGCCACCATGTTCAACAATGTGCTGATGTGGCAGTGCTCGGAGAATCATAGATTTCTTTCCTCGAGATACAAGGAAAGAAATCTATGATTCTCCGAGCACTCCCACATCAACACAGAAACTAATTTTATAGTTCAAAGGTACATGTCATTACAAACATTGCCGTAAGGTACATGTTTTGATCTATAATACTTAAAACAACGAGAGATATAAACACTAGAACTGCTTAGTCTATCACTGAGACAAATCTACATACACTTCTACGTATAAATACAAAACATCTTCAAGACTTCAACAACTCTTGAAAGTTGACACCCATCAAAGGATCATCACCATGAAATACATCCTTGAAAATTGAAACATATAATAAAAACATATAGCATGCAAAAAAAGATGAAGAACCCATCACCCAAAACAGATCAAACTAACCTTCCTGACAACCTGGAGTACACTCCCAGTTAATCTCAAGATCACCATTGAGAAAAACCCCAAGCCTTCCCACAGCATCTCCATACCTATGGTTTGTGCATCCACATGTCACCTCTATATAAAATATTAAAACATCCTAAACATATTTACATTTTGAGCAGTAATAAACTAAGTCTCTGGTGACTATTCTGCAATGGATGCAAGTTATAGATGTTTCTAAATTCAAAAAGAACTATACAAAATATGCATCCTCTGAATAAAATAGATAAACAAAAAAGGAAAAAATAAATTTAGAAAGAAAAAAAAAAAAGAACAAAAAGCATCAGGTCATTATATCAATTCTTTAGCTATCTAAACAGTAATCCAAGAAAGAAAAAAAAAATTCATGAACACCAAAACATACTAAAGTGCGATTTTATATCAATACTTTAGCTATCTAAACAGTAATCCAAGAAAGGAAAGAAAAAAAAAAACATGAAAACCAGAACAAAGCCCCAAATACTAAAGTGCGATTCTAACCCTTTTCACTAATTGAAAACAATCAAACCAGATATAAAGCTCCTTCAATAGAGAAATAAGCAAACCAGACCTTAAAACCAATCCGAGTGCACGAACCGTTGATCTGATTTCAGCTTAAGATTTGTAGATTTGAGATGCATCTGGGAGCGAGTTCACAAACCCTAGATCTTGGATGCTGCGGAGAGAGAGTGCATGCGAGAGACAAATATGAAGACAAAGACATCGAGAGAATTTGAGAGAGAGTGAGAGCGAGAGAGCGAGTTATCGACGAACAGAGATGAGTGAGAGAGAGAGAGAAAGGGTACAGCAAGCACAGTGGGCAACACTGGTTTCAGGGGGCCTATTGGGGGAGCTACCAAGCCCTGGAGCAAGTTATTCAGCTCGACAGCTTCAGCTAAGAGCCTGAAAGAAATCCCTTTCTTTGAGCCTTCAAGAGAAGGGAAGGACATCCTAATAGATTGCCCAGATGAGGTCCTAGAGGAAGGGGTTTCCAAATGGGACAAATGCTTGATTGGGCACTTCTTCAATGCCAAAATTCCATACATGTTGGTCAAGAATGCAGTCAGCTCCCTATGGAAGGTGAATGGGGCTTTTGAAGTTTTCTCAGATGACAATATGTTGTTTTTCTTCAAATTTGGAGAGGGGGAGGACCTTGCTGGGGTGCTGGACAAAGGCCCATGGTTTGTAGGAGGGAAGCTCATGGTGGTCAAACGCTGGGACACCACAGTGGAACTGGAAAAAAGATAAGAGGCATCAATTCCCTTATGGATTAAGCTGCACAATCTGCCGAAGCAGTTCTGGACTACTAGAGGGCTGGGGTATGTGGCTAGTGGAGTGGGGAAGCCACTGTATATGGACAATGCTACAGATGAAGGCAACAGACTATCCTTTGCCAAGATTTGTGTCGAAGTTAAGGCAGATTCTGAACTTCCCCGAGTGCTTAAAGTTAAGATTAACGAAGCCCTCAAGACTGATGTCAGAGTCAAGTATGAGTGGTACCCCCCAAGATGCAGCACTTGCTCAACTTTTGGGCACTCAGATGCTAAATGCACCCAAACTAAGAAACCTTCACAGGCTGATGCTAATAAGGTTAAGGATCGCAGTGAGGTAGATGATGCAGAATGTGGAGTGGAAGCCTGTGCTCCTCATGTTGACAAGGAGGGTTGGGCTGAAGTCTTTCACCAAAGGAGGAGGTCTAACAGGAACATTGGGATAGTTATCAAGGAAGGCCAGCAGGAGAAAGAGCTAGAAACTACTATCTCCCAGTCAGAGGGTGATGTGGATGCTTCTGAAGATGAGGATATGGAATGGAATGAGGTGGAGGAAGGAGAGGGATCCAAAGATCTTGAATTTTCTGAAGGTTGTGTGCACAAGGAACCTCCCAATTCAGTTCTTAAGTCCCCCACTAATATTGTTGCAGGAAGTGGTGGTAGTACAGGCCCTCCAAAGAAGAGGAAGAAGAAGAACAAAAGCAGCCCCAATGCCAACAGATTCCAAGTTTTGGCTGATGCCATTCCTGAATCAATAGTAGGGGTTGGCAAAGCCAATGACAAGCTGAAGTCCTACCCAGAGAAGGGGTCTTCTTCCGGCTCCATTGACTCTTCCGTTGATAGAAGCAGAGGCAAATGCACTCCTCCAAGTACAGCTGGGCACGAATAGAGGCCTAAGGGCAATCCTGAGGCTAAAGGCAAGAATCAAAAGGAGGTTACAGCTCACTCTGAGGTAGTAACAGGGGCAGGGGGGACTTCTGAGATTAGTTCCCAATGATTCTAGCAACTTGGAACATAAGGGGTCTTAATGACCCCGCTAAACATAGGGAGGTCAGGGACCTCATCAAGGTGAAGAAGTTGTTGATTATTGGGTTAGTAGAGACAAAGGTGAATAGTCAGAATGCTAATAGAGTGATGAGGAGGGTTTGTCCTTCTTGGATAAGGCTCGATAATTATGACACGGTCATGAATGGCAGGATATGGATTTGTTGGGACCCTCTGGAGGTTAATGTTCTTCTAGTAAGTAAAACTGAGCAAAGAATCCATGTTTTTGTTAACTCCAAAACAAATAAGGATTTCTTCTTAAAAGTGGTCTATGGGGGCAATTCTATAGTGGAGAGAAGAAAGTTATGGGATGAGATTACCGAATCAGCTAGTGTTATTAGAATGCCGTGGGTCTTGTCAGGCGACTTCAATTGTGTCAAGAATCAGTCTGAAAAGGTGGGTGGTAGGAGGATCAATCTTACAGCTACGAAAGAATTTTCTGAGTGTTTATCCCGTAGTTGCCTTATGGATATCAAAGCCTTTGGGGCCAGATTTACCTGGAATAACAAACAAGATTATGGGAGGATTTGGTGCGAGCTCGACAGAATTTTGGTGAACTCAGAGTGGGTGGACTTCTTTAATGAGGCTGAAGGGTTATTTCTCCCAAGTGGTCTCTCGAATCACAGCCCTTGTATTGTTTCCTTAGGGCCTGGTTTCTCAGAGAGAAAAATGCCTTTCAGATTTTTCAATCACTGGGCCAAAGATCGGGACTTTTCTGAGGTGGTTAGAGTTGCCTGGACCTCGAGGTTTCGGGGCCACCCGCTGTTCAAATTCATAATGAAGCTCAAGGCTGTCAAGGCTAGGCTGCGAGCGTGGAATTTGGAGAAACGATCTTACAGTAACCTGGCTCATTATGGAGCACGTAGCAGGCTCGCTTTGGTCCAAGTCACTTCTCAGGCTAATCCTAGATTTAGCTCTACTGCCAACGAGGAAAGGAGGCTAGCGAGGGGGTATGCTCAAACTCTAAGGATTCTAGAGTCGGAACTCCAACAGAAGTCCAGGGTCAACTGGCTCAAGTTGGGAGATAGAAATAATGCTTTCTTCCACCATGCTCTCAAAGCTAGGAGATCGAGGAATTTGATCAGGACTATTACTGGGAGGGATGGTAGGACACTCACAGATCATATGGAAATTGAGGAAGAAGTAGTCGGTTATTATAAAAGCTTCTTGGGGGCCACCAACCACCCTTGCTCTGTCAGCGGGTGGGATAAGCTTGCTTTTGAACCACCTTGAAAGAGGTGACCAAGAAGCCCGCGTTAGTGATGTCCAAGACAGTGAAATCCATAGTGCTCTCTTCAGTATGGACCCCTTCAAAGCCCCAGGGCCGGATGGTTTTAATGCGTGTTTCTATCAAAAGGCTTGGGACATCATTAAAGTAGACCTGTTGGATGTTGTTATGTACTTTTTCAAGAGTGGCAACCTCCTTAAGGAGTGTAATGCCACAGCTATATCCTTGATCCCTAAGGTAGACTTACCTTCAGGACTAGCTGACTTTAGACCGATTTCTTGTTGTAATGTCATTTATAAGATTATTTCTAAAATCCTTACTAATAGAATCAGACAAGTGACACACAAGTTGATAGGCTTGAACCAATCAACTTTCATCAAAGGCCGCAGCATTTCAGACAACATTCTCTTGGCTCATGAATTGGTTAGGAATTATCATAGGAAGAACTCTAGCCCGAAAGAAGCTGTCAAAGTTGATTTGAGGAAAGCTTATGATACTGTGGAGTGGGAAGCTGTTGTTGGCAGCCTTAAGGCGTTCAAATTTCCTCAAAGGTTCATAGATTGGATTTTCAAGTGCATCTCTAGTGCTTCTTACACTATTTCGCTCAATGGCTCCTTTGTTGGATGGTTTGAGGGTAAAAGAGGTATTAGACAAGGGGACCCTCTTTCCCCATACCTCTTTGTTCTCATCATGGAAGCGCTTAATCATTTGTTTCAAGAGAAAGTAACGGAAGGGCACTTTCTTTTTCACCCCAGGTGCATAAGCCAGAGTATCACCCACCTTTGCTTCGCCGATGATCTGTTGATTTTTTCCAAGGGGAATCGGTCCAGTAATTTAGCCATTCGAGCAGTGCTAAAGGACTTCTTTGCTCTTACTGGGCTAGAGGTCAATCTTGATAAGAGCTCATTATTCATGGCGGGCCATGACCGGGTGAGCCTTGAGGAAGCTGTGACGACTCTTGGTGTCAGAAGAGGCAATTTGCCCATGAGGTATTTGGGTCTTCCTTTACTGTCTTCAAGGCTTTCTTACAGAGATTGTCTCCCCTTCGTAGATAAAATGTCCAAAAGGATTCTTTCGTGGAAGGGAAGGTTTCTTTCTTATGCAGGGAGACTCGAGCTTGTGAAATCAGTTCTTCTTAGTATCAAGGTGTATTGGTGCAACTGTTTTGTTCTCCCTTCCAAGGTGGTGAAGGAGCTAGAAAGGGTTTGTGCTAGGTTCTTATGGTCTGGGCCAGAGAAGCAGAGTAACAACAGGGCGGTCAGTTGGGAGGAAGTTTGCAAGCCTTTCAAGATGGGAGGGTTAGGTGTGGTGAGCATTTCCACATGGAACTCTTCTGCCATTGCCCGCTATGCTTGGAAGATTGCCTCAAACGAGAGCTCTCTTTAGTTGAACTGGGTTAGAAAACACTTAATCAAGGGCAAGAGTTTTTGGACTATGAAGATCCCGAGAGAAGCTTCATGGAGTTGGAGAAAAATCTTGAAGGCTAGGCAGTTAGCTTTGAGTAACACAGTTCATCTTATAGGTAATGGCTCGTCCACCTCTCTTTGGAATGACACATGGCACCCCCTGGGGATTCTTAATACCTTTTTTCCTCAAGAGCTCATCAATGACTCTAGAATTGGGCCGAAGGCTAAGGTTTCAGCCATCATTAGACATGGTAATTGGAGGCTTCCAGGGGGAAGAGGAGATCTCATGCATGATATTATCCAGCTCCTCCCCCAAGTCCCCATTTTGGGAGGGTCCCCAGACAAGGTGGTTTGGAAAGGCCGTTCGGATGGTACCTTCTCAGTGAGTTCAGCGGTTAGATCATTGCTTGCTTCTACACCTTCTACTCCTATCAGTTGGGTTCACCTAGTTTGGAGCAAGAACAAGATTTCTAGACATAGTTTCATCGCGTGGTTAGCTTTCAAAGGGAGACTTAAGACCTTGATCAAGCTTAAGGAGTGGGGTCTCATGAATGAAGCTAAGTGCATCCTGTGTGGAGTGCAAAATGAGGATTCAAACCATATTTTTGGGGGTTGCCCTTATTCGAGGTGGGTATGGAATGGTATTCTCATGAAATGTCTCGTGCGAAGAGCCTCTGGTACTTGGGTTGAAGAGATTGATTGGGTGGTTGAAAACTTTAAAGGCAAGTCGATTATTCAAAGGGTGAAGCAAGTGGCTTTATGTGCCTTTATTTACCACATTTGGAGGGAGCGCTGCAATAGAATTTATCAAAATAAATGCCTTGATCCGGATTCGATTATTCGCAAGATTGTTGAAGATATTAGGATCAACTTCGAGGGATTTCTAGAAGACATTGAAGACTCTGATGTGAATCGTGCCTTCACTCATGCATGGGGCCTTCAAGCTAGTTTTATCCACAAGCCAAGAAGGTATTGCACTTGGCTTAAGCCAGATAGAGGCATTTGGGCCATTAACTCAGATGGTTCCTTCTCCACTAGTAGAGGAGGGTTTGGTGCAATCATTAGGAACAGTGAAGGAGAAGTGTTGGCAGCTATTGCAGGTTGTGAAGCCCCGACTTCTGTCATTTCCCATGAGCTCCGAGGCATTCTCCATGGGATCAAGTTAGCAATCTCCAAAGGTTGCTCAAAGATTCAAATCCAATCCGATTCCTTGCAAGCTATCCAAGTCTTAAAGGGTAGGTGGAACCCCCCGTGGAGTGTTCTTCACATAGTCCTTGACATAAGGAACTTGCTCCACAGTTTAAGCGAAGTCTCCTTCTTCCACGTCTTTAGAGAGGCCAACAAGGCTGTCGATATGCTAGCTTCCTATCAGAATAACTTTGGTTGTACTGAATTAGATTGTGGGTTGCTTTCAAGTGACCTTTTTTCTGTTATTTATCAGGATGCCTGTGGTATCCCGTTCCCTCGGTTGTAGCTGGTCTGGGTCTGCCTTAACCCTGTTGACCTTTCAAAAAAAAAAAAAAGAGAGAGAGAGACAGAGACAGAGATGAGTGCGAGAGAGCTATAGACAGAGACACAGATCGAGCTATGAAAGAGAGAGATTAGATATAACTAATAATTATTTGAAAATAAGTTTTGTTTCCTCATCTAAATAGAGAAGTATAAAGTATTCAGCTTCTAAGATGGCATAAAAAAATATAAATATAATTCAATTAGTTACTTTTTAGATTGAAAGTAGTTCGTCTAGCTATGGCAAATGATTAACTACAAGGTATTTATATGAAATAATGGAAGGGCAAAAGAGACATTGGAATATTAAAATATAATTCATGAATTTATGTGATTATTACCTATCTAAATCCATTTCTAATTTCAAGTGGGAAGATTGGATACGATGACCTACAAATTAGAAAGGGGTTATTCTTTATTGTATAAAAAAATACTTAGTACAAATGGAGATCATTAGACCTTTGGAATGCAAATAATTGAGTACAATAGTCATTTTCAAATATTTTTACTATCCTAGCAAGAAATTTGATGAAAACTATTTATCCTCATAAGTATTTAATATTTATTTTTAACTCATTTTTTAATATATAAGAGTATTGTGAATCTTGTTTACTTACATTTAGGTATGTAGTCACAAAATGGTGAGAGCGAGAGAGCGAGTTATCGACAAACAGAGATGAGTGAGAGAGAGAGAGAGAGAGAAACAGAGATGAGTGCGAGAGAGCTATAGACAGAGACGCAGATCGAGCTATGAAAGAGAGAGATTAGATATAACTAATAATTATTTGAAAATAAGTTTTGTTTCCTCATCTAAATAGAGAAGTATAAAGTATTCAGCTTCTAAGATGGCATAAAAAAATATAAATATAATTCAATTAGTTACTTTTTAGATTGAAAGTAGTTCGTCTAGCTATGTTAAATGATTAACTACAAGGTATTTATATGAAATAATGGAAGGGCAAAAGAGACATTAAAATATTGAAATAATAATGATTAAGTAAGGTATATAAAATTATAAATTATATAATTTTTTTATTTACAGGAAATGTAAATATAATTCATTGAATTTATGTGATTATTACCCATCTAAACCCATTTCTAATTTCAAGTGGGAAGATTGGATATGATGACCTAGAAATTAGAAAGGGGTTATTCTTTATTGTATAAAAAATATTTAGTACAAATGGAGATCATTAGACCCTTGGAATGCAAATAATTGAGTACAATAGTCATTTTCAAATATTTTTACTATCCTTGCAAGAAATTTGATGAAAACTATTTATCCTCATAAGTATTTAATATTTATTTTTAACCTATTTTTTATCATATAAGAGTATGTGTGAATTGTTTATCTGCATATGATTGAAATTATAAGAAAAGTAAACTGACACTAGATTTTCTAGAAGATTTGATTTACATAAGAATGAACTTAAAATAAAGATTAGTTGTGATGATCTTGAGAAGCACGACAAAAATAAACAATCTTAAGCATTTTAGACTGCTTCTTAAAAAAGTAGATGTGCTCCAGAGCAGTTCGAAAAAAACAGATGAAGCTACTACAAGTAATTGTGAAGATAATATTTTTCACAAATTATTTGGGTCTAGACAATGGACCTTTTCTATTTTGGATGTCTTAATTTCAGAGTTTGGTAACTTGATTAGTAGATTTGTCTTATTTTATTTTATACTTTATTTGTATTGGTTAGTAGGAAAATCAGAATTATATTCTGAAATTTTAAATTTATATATATCATGTGATGGATGTGAATTGTGGACCTGTTTTATTTTGGATTTGGATGTTTTAATTTTATTTTGGTTGCTTGAATTGTTGATTTGATCTATTTGCGTGTCTTATTCGGTGTATTGAATAAAGATTAACATAAAAGGTAATAGGATACATTTATTGATATGTATAGCCGAAATTTTACATTTTTTGGAGTGCTAAACTCGAATTATACCCAAACTATTTCTGTCATTCTCCAATTTTTGCTGAATTTTTCAACAAACTATTAGATGACTTTTCCGAATTGTACCTGATTTATTCCCGTACCATACTTTTGCCGCAAACGAAATTGCTAACTGTGGTCTGGTTTCTAGGATAGCCCTCAATAGGTTTACCGTTTATGAACTAATTACCTTTGATATCTGTTGTGGAACTTATCTTCAATTTTGCTTCTCAACTGTCATTTATGTTTCGTTGAAATGAAGTAAGATCATCCAATGAACAAGAAGTTTGAATTCAATCGAAGATGCTTTAAGTCGGTCTTGTCTCACAAAAATAATGTCAGATTTTAGATATAATGCAGTGGAATCAATTATCCCATTTTAGCTGGTTTTTCCCTTTACATGACTTCTAGTACTTTACAATTTCTAAGGCTGAATCCTATATTTATTGTTATTTGACAAATTAAACAAGCTTTTCTGTTATAGCACGCCCATTATTCTAAGATCATATCACCTGATTTTTCCCCAAGCAATCATTGTTTTCATTGTCAAGAAACTTTATTTGATTTATTTATTCAAATTGCTAGACAGTTTTAGATTTTATCTCCAACAGAAAATTTGTCTCTGGATAATAGCTCATGAACACCCACTTCTACTCATAATGGAATGGTACAAATACAATTGTAGGGGTCATGAAAGACTGTTTTTACTTTTGAAGTTTCTTTATTTGTGTATGGTAGGCCAGTTACAAAATGTCAGACATGAATCCTGAGGATGTCAAGGAGCAAGAACTTGCAGAGGATTGTATCAAAGACGAGGTTGATTGAGACTTTCCCAAGGAAGACCCAGAGTATTTGGACAAACAAGAGGACAATCCCATGCCCACACCCCAAGAAGAGGTAACTAGTCTTAGATTTACATTCTTTGCATTTTGATTGTAGTTCTGAGAGGTTTGTAATCATGCATGCAATGATCCCGTAAAGTGATGCTTGTTATAGATACTGGTTAGTACACATGGTTTCCAAAAACTAATAGTATTATTAACCTTGTCTTCTACAGCATAGTGACAAAAATCTGCGATATTTTTCTTCTTAAAAAAATCATGATTTTAAATGTTGTCTATTAAATCACAATCTTTGAAAAAATATTTGATTTTTCAAAAAATCACGATTAATCGTGATTTAATTAACAATTTTTTGAAAAAATTACAGATTATTTTTATTTTTAGTTGTTTTGAAGTGTTGTTTTATCATTTGTATATGAAATACATTTTTGTACTTAAAAAAAATAATTTTTATTTTTGAATTTTTCCAATGTTTTCTTTTTCTGAAGCTTTCTATTTCCGAATTATTCCCGAATCCTGACTTTGTCACTATGTTCTACAGGAGGTAATGATCAAGAAGAAGTACAGAGGAATATTACCCAAGAAGCCTCCGTTGATATCCAAGGTAACAATTCTTTTCCTAGTTCTTAAATTTAATAATAAATGTGGTTTGTTAGTTTCAATTAGTGTAGTTCACCAAAAACAAATTTCATTATTTCCAGGACCATGAACGTGCTTTCTTTGATTCTGCAGATTGGGCATTGGGAAAGGTATTAGTCTTTTGTTTCATGTAAGCTCCTCCACTTTGTAATGATGACTAACTGTTTGTTGTGTGCTTCAAACATGGTTTGAGTGTGTGCCATGTCAAATTAAATGCCTAATGTCTTGGTGTACTGAATTGGATGCCAACAACAGCAAGGAGCACCTTTAGATCAGAAGCCCAAAGGACCACTTGACGCACTTCGGCCAAAATTGCAGGTATTTTCTGTCAGCTTTGCACATAAGAACATATTTCTGCCACAAACACACCTGGCTTTCTTTCTATTACTGTTTAGTCTGTTATCCATGGCATTATAACACAAAATCCAGTTACAGACGAAATAGATACATTCATAGACATGTACATCCATGTGTTCTTGGTATTGATTCCATCTACTGGGACCCTCAAGAGTTGTCATATCTTACACCACCATATTATATTTCCTGTGCTGCAAAGACTCTAGTGATGGGGAGGCTCAGGTTGCATCTACAAATAACACATTTGTTGACACTCCTTAGTGGTTGAATTAACCTAATTAACTATGAAAAATGGTCATGACAGCATAACTGAAGTCTAAAGTCCAAAACCTATGTACATCTCTTCTCTTCTCGTGCCCTTTTTTAGAATTCATTTATTAAAGAAGCATCATTCGTTACGGTAAAATGTGACACTAACTTACTTGGTTGAATGTGTCTCTGGATGCATGAAGCCAAAAAAGATAGATTACAAATGCACATGGTTTGGTTGAATGTGTAACTGGATGCATGAAAAACAAAAGAAGAGGAAAATCTTTTATAGATTACAAATGCACATAGTTTTGTACCGCCATGTCCATGCAACACATACGTGTTGAATGTATAGTTTCCTCCACTCTCGGGTGTGTCAAGCCCCATGACCCTCTTATATTCATAGTTCTCCCCCTTTCCAGCAGATCAATCTTTTGCAATAGTTGGTTGGTTAATATGGTATCAGAGCGCTAGGCTTGTATAGTTCACAAGTTCGATTCTTGCCACCCTTATGGAGGGTGGTGGAGGGGTTGTTGAGTGTATATTTTCCTCCACTCTTGGGTGTGTCATACCCCAATTAAACCCCGTGGCTCTCTTATATTCATAACTCTCCCGTCTCTACAGATTGGTCTTTTGGAGTAGTTGGTTTGTTGACAATAAGTATATATGGATCCTCTAACAGGATTTTGTACTGACATTGCCTTTTATCTTTTCTTCTCTTTTATGTTTTTTAATTAGCCCACACCACACCAGCAAGCAAGATCCAGGAGATCAGCTTATGCTCCTCCAGATGACGGTGAAGGTGAAGGTGAGCACAGTTGATGACTCCATTCCAAAATGCCATATGTTTGTTGTTCTATTAATTGAAGACAGTTCCATTTTTTCCCCCCTCACAGATGGGGCACTATGTGAAAAAGGCTCATATTTGACGGTCTTAGCCCGTCAAATTTCTCAAAATTTGACGAACCCTCCCGTCAAATATTCTCTTGTAGATTTTTTTTTTTTGACGGTCCTAGACTATCAAATTATTAGAGAATGGACTTTAAAAAAACAAAAAAAAAATTCCATAGAGTATGACCGTCAAATTTGGAGGTTTAACAAACAATAACACGGTCCTCTAATTCACCAATCACAATGAACGAAATAATATAAATAAAATAAAATCATAAAAAGAAAAATCATAAAACAAGCTCCAAACTAAACTAAATAACCCAAAATTAATATACATGTAAACCTCTTTATTAAGATCGAAAATTCTGTCGAAGCTACAAATAACTGACAATAAAACAGTATATGATATATATACAGTTATTTATGTCACACTCCTGATTTAATTTAGAACACAAAACACAAACAATTGAAGAAGCAATAATAGATTCTAAGAGATACCTAAGAGAAAGCCTAAGAAGTAACTTTATAGACAAACTGTAAGAGAACCAACTCTCCTCAATACTATATGTGGCCCTGCAATCTTGTTGTTGATCAAACTGTGAGTGGTTGTTGCTTGCCATTCCCATCATAAGGTTCGGTGGATGCCTCGGATTTCTTCTTCAGAACAACGATCCATGTTGTAACTTCCAACACTAATGCAATCCCACCCAATACACACAATACCACAATATAAGCTGTTTTCCACATTTTAGCTGGATCCATCATGTCTAGACCTTTAAACACGTTGACGATACCAAGAACTAGGGGTGTCAACGGATAGATATCCGATCGGATAGTGGTATATCCGAATCCGAATCCGAAAATTTTTAGTGATATCCGAATTCGAATCCGAATCCGATCGGATATCACTAACTAATATTCGAATTCGTATTCGAATAAATTATCGGATATCCGATATTATCCGATTCGAAAACTATCCGAAACTTATTTACTATTCGAAAATCATCAGAAACTTAATTACTATCCGAAAAATTATCCGAAAACTTCTTGTTGCAAATGGCACCAACAAGAACATTTCTTGATTTCTTAGATAAAACACCCTATTTTACTTCAACCTGAAATAAACTTGGATAAATAAAATACTTGAACAAACAAACAAACAAAGAAATTTTGCTAGTATCAGCTTTTAACCCACGCTGACCAACTTTTGCTATTTACTGCTGAAGGCACCACCAGAATTCAAAAGAATATTTAGGATTCATCCACAAAGATGAGTTTCTTTTAGGATTCAAATCGGAACTTCAGAACTCCTCTACTGTTTTCTAGCCTTGTATAATCAAACAAAAATTAAGAAAAAAATTTGACAAACATTAAGAAAATCTTACGAGATCTAACTGCGCAGAAGAGATTAAGGTTTCGAATCGAAGGTGAGGCGACGCCGATGCCGAAGGTCAGAAGAGGAGACCAAAATCAGAGCCGAAAACAGACCCAAGGTGAGCCAACGCCGATGCCGAAGGTGAGGCCGTGACAGCGAGGAGTTGAAGTCGTGAGGACGAGGTGAGGTCGTGAGGTGATGAGCGCCTGAGCCAATGAGGTCGTGACCGGAGGGGTTGAGGTCATGAGAAGATGCTGCGATGAAGAGGAAGAGGGGTTTGACTATGCTGCGATGAAGAGGGGTTGAGCGCCTGAGCCGCTGCCTGAGATCGTTGAAGACGACGACGGGAAGTTCGACTTCGATAGATCGTTGTAGATCTATGCTTCGCCGCGAGGTTTTCGACTTCGACGGAAGAGAAGTTACAACTTCTAACCCTAAACAAAGAGAAATGTCTTTAATTTTAAAATTAAAACAAAATAATATTTATTTATTATTGATTTCGGATCGGATATTATCGGATTTAATTCATCGATATCCGAATCCGTATCCGAAACGTTATCAGATATTGAAAACTATCCGAATCCGATATCTGATATCTGAAAATTTCGGATAATATCCAATTTTTCGAATTCGAATTCGAATTCGAATTCGGATTCGGATTTCGACTATCCATTGACACCCCTACCAAGAACAAGGATGGAGTATCCAACAATATGGTGGTAAAAATTCCGGTAAATCCTGTACTTCACTATGTGAAAAAGGCCCATATTTGACGGTCTTAGCCCGTCAAATTTTGAGAAATTTGACGGACCCTCCCGTCAGATATTCAAAACTATCCGAATCCGATATCCGATATCTGAAAATTTTGGATAATATCCAATTTTTCGAATTCGAATTCGAATTCGAATTCGGATTCGGATTTCGACTATCCATTGACACCCCTACCAAGAACAAGGATGGAGTATCCAACAATATGGTGGTAAAAATTCCGGTAAATCCTGTACTTCACTATGTGAAAAAGGCCCATATTTGACGGTCTTAGCCCGTCAAATTTTGAGAAATTTGACGGACCCTCCCGTCAAATATTCTCTTGTAGATTTTTTTTTTTTTTTTGACGGCCCTGGACTATCAAATTATTGGAGAATGGATTTCAAAAAAAACAAAAAAAAAATCCATAGAGTATGACCGTCAAATTTGGAGGTTTAACAAACAATAGCACGGTCCTCTAATTCACCAATCACAATGAACGAAATAATATATAAAAAAAATCAGAAAAAGAAAAATCATAAAACAAGCTCCAAATTAAATTAAATAACCCAAAATTAATATACATGTAAACCTTTTTGTTAAGATCGAAAATTCTGTCGAAGCTACAAATAATTGACAATAATTAAACTAAATAAGACCAAATGATATTCAAATTACTGGATCGGCAACATCTTTGGTGGAGGTTGGTGTTGGTATCGTTGTAGATTGGGGAATGAACTCTTGTGCTTCACGTGCCGCTATTTCCTTGGCCTTTTTCGCCCTTTCCAGCACATCCTCTTGCATGCAGCATTTCATTAATCATTTTCCCTATATTGCATCCATCGATAAGTAAAAACCATTCAAAGGGGAAGAACTATAACTACATACTAAAAGAAAAAAAAAAAAAAAAAAGAACGAGAACGGGAAGCATGATAGGCTTTCACAACTATTATCATGTGGAGGGGGATTTAAAAACAATAAAGTAGAATGGAATTCATTAGATTTGCTACATTTCACAAACCCACAGCGAACAGGTTGGTTTGAACCGGTTCGCAATTGGTACCTTTCGAATGAATTGGATAACCTTGTGTGTGTGTGTGTGTGTGTGTGTGAAGTACGCAACCGAGGATGTTGTGCCAGGACATATCAGTGTGAATGAAACTCCGAACAAATTATACCTGTCCATGATGTGTTATTTCTAAACAGCCAAGTGGTTGTATAAATGGCTCTCCATCTATCTGAATGGGAAAGGACTTGAAATTTGTATTCTTATCACTCCTTGGACTAATCTCCTCGCCTGTGAAAGTCCAACCTGTAGAATAAGACCCCAATAATTATAATGATGAAAACAACTCATTTCAGCAATGATTGGCATGCTATTTAAAGAGAGCTTCTATTGCCACACCAACTTTTGCTAATGTCATTGCAAGTGTGTGCTAATTCTTTGGTGATTTAGAAAATAAATTGGGGTGGCATTATCAAAAGTTGGTGTGGCAATAGAATCTCTATATTTAAAACTTCAGAAATAATGCAAAAAAACAACAAAACATACCTGAAGTTTACCAAGGTGCCATGCTCCACTGATACATACAACCTCAAGCAGTTTATCATGCATGGACTGAAGATTGAAATCATCATCATGATCATAATCATTTTGCCAAAGATCTACTCCTCCCATGTAACTTCCGATGTTGAGCACGATGACACCCTCAGCATCCTGTCCGAAAAAGATTACGAAGGAACATCAGGAGCGACGAGAAAAAAATCGACAATGGCCTATTGTATTAATTATGTCAATAATAACAAAATTTTACAGTAAAAGACCCCAACAAAGAAAGCGTGACTTCACCTTTGGGATCTCAATGTCTTTTCCATCAACTTCGAGGCGAATTTTCCATGGTAGGTCTGCACATGTTCTATCCATTATATCCTTGGCACCTTCTTTAGCATATCGCAATTTATTCACAAACTGTCAAGTGAGAGATATTGGTTACATTGCAAAATGTTATACATTAGCTAATCACAAGGACCAATAGTAAGAGGAGATGACCTTGATGAAGATGAGGTGACTATTTTATCAATGAAGCGTCATAGACTGAGGATGACACTGAATTTGATGATTTTGACATATTGAGATATCCTAATGTTTTTATACTTCGAATAATATCAACCTAATTTGTGTTGCTCTGCCCACTGACAATCTCTAATGCTACGACTCCAAAGCTATAAACATCTGCTTTGTATGTTCTCACTCTATATGGGGCTTAAACTATTCTGCGCATCTTGATAAGTGGACAGAACTAAATCACCTCTTAACTCTCACTGATTCATTTTCATTCTCTCTAGTTTGTGTACAGTGCTCCAAATCCAAGGCAGGCCGCTGCTGCAGCAGCACCAATCTCTGTCTTTGTGGGTGTAACTAGCATCTCTTTTGCAGCTTTCCCTCTTAGCAAGACCCCCCTTGTGGCTCTAGCCCAGGCCTTAACATGTGGGACAGCAGGTGCAATCCTAGTAAGTAAAGTTATCAAGAAACAGTTGGGTCACCTCCTCCTCACGTCCAAATCAGCAGAACAAGAACCAAAGGACGATACTACACTCCATCATAAAAATATTGGATTACTCTCTGACATTGCAGGTCCTAAGGGGACACAACTGAAAATTGTATATGGTGTCTTTGGATACATGCAGGTTCTATCTGCCTGTTTCATGTCATTTGCTCATGGGGGTAATGATGTTTCCAATGCTATAGGTCCATTGGCCGCTGCACTATCCATTCTTCATGGAGGTGCCGGCGGAACTGAGATTGTCATTCCAATGGATGTTCTTGCATGGGGAGGATTTGGGATAGTTGCAGGGCTGATGATTTGGGGTTATAGGGTGATGGCAACAATTGGGAAGAAAATAACAGAATTGACACCAACTAGAGGATTTGCAGCAGAGTTTGCAGTAGCTTCGGTGGCTCTTTTCGCGTCAAAGCTGGGATTGCCCATCTCTGCAACTCATACTCTTGTAGGGGCTGTCATGGGTGTGGGGTTTGCAAGGGGATTTAACAACGTGAGAACAGAGACTGTGAAAGAGATAGTGGCATCTTGGGCTGTCACAATTCCAGTTGGTGCACTGCTGTCCGTTTTCTACACGTGGATCCTAACTAAGCCCTTGGCACCTCTTCTTTGAGATGTATATTCATAAGATCCAAAAAAAAACTTCTGATATATTTGATGGATTGAAGACACACCCATTGTTAAAATTCAACACCAGCCCAAATTGGGAAAAGCCCACATTTATTGTCCAAGCCCAATTTCTAGAATCTTCCTAGAGAAAACTCTAGATGTCTTTAGATAAGAGAAAAATAGAAGATTCTAGAATTATAGATATTTTGGTAGAAAACTCTAGACTAATAGATATTTTTAGAAAGTTCTAGATGACAAAATTGTAACCACTAGATTAAGAATGTGTTGGCACAATCCTAACCATTAGTTAAGGAGGTGCCACTAGTATAAATAGGGGTGAGTCCTCTCATTTTGTAATCAAGTAGTAAGAAACAAGTTGTGAGAAATAAGTTGTGAGTAAGAGGTTTGAGAGGTTGTAAAAAGTGTGAGTGTTTGTAAAAGTGTGTTTTTCTTAATAGAGTGTTATTTTCTTCTTCAACTTGTGAGTGATATCTTTATTGAGGGTATAGTACAAGTAAACCGTTTACTTGTTTATATCCAACATTTGAGTATTTAGAGTCGAGTACTCTAGATTTTTTCCTCAACAATTGGTATCAGAGCGAGGTTGCCAAGGATCGTTTTTGGTGGAGCTATCTTGAATCGTGAGGAGTTTACTACTCTACAAGATCGTTAGTCAAGTTTGTTCTGTTTAGTCGAAACTCTGTCGACACGATGGGTGACCTTCAAGTAGTTGGAGGAATCAAGAAGCTCAACAACCAAAATTACAACACGTGGGCAACATGCATGGAGTCTTACCTACAGGGTCAAGACCTTTGGGAGATTGTTGGTGGTAGTGAAGTTACACAACCGACAACAGAAGATGCCAATGGCATCTTGAGAAAATGGAAGATTAAAGCAGGCAAGGCGATGTTTGCTTTAAAGACCACAATTGAAGAAGAAATGTTAGAGCACATTCGAGATGCCAAAGCACCGAAAGAAGCATGGGATACCTTCGCTACACTCTTTTCAAAGAAGAACGATATAAAGTTACAACTTCTCGAGAACGAGCTGCTATCAATGGCGCAACGTGATATGACGATCGCCCAATACTTTCATAAGGTGAAGTCAATATGCCGTGAAATTTCAGAGTTAGATCCGAATGCTGCTATTGGAGAAACCAGGATAAAAAGAATAATTATCCATGGTTTGCGACCCGAATACCGAGGCTTTATTACTGCAGTACAAGGATGGCCGACACAACCATCACTTGTTGAGTTCGAAAATTTGCTTGTTGGTCAAGAAGCTTTGGCTAAGCAAATGGGAGGAGTCTCGTTGAAGGATAAGGAAGAAGCACTTTACACAAGCAAAAGTAAAGGTAGCTTCAAGCAGTACGTCAGAGGTGGATCTAAAACGAATGGTGACAAGATAAGAGGTCATCAAAGAGAGGGAGGCTCTCGTCCAGGGGGAGCTTCAAAGAATCACGGTAATAGTAGAAGGTTCGAAGGCGATTGCTACAACTGCGGGAAGAAGGGCCACATGGCGAAAGACTGCTGGTCTAAGAAAAAGCATGCTGAAAGTAATGCTGCTACTTCCAGTTCTAAAGAGAAAATTGAAGATGAATGGGATGCTGAAGCATCGTTTGTAAAGGAAGAAGAAGAAGTAGCTCTTACAGCTACATCTGAACGGATTGACTACGAGAATGACTGGATCGTAGACTCGGGGTGCTCAAATCACATGACAGGTGATAGACAGAAGTTGCAAAACTTGTCTGAGTACAAGGGAAGTCGTGTGGTGGTGACGGCTGACAACTCAAGGTTACCGATAGCTCACATCGGTAAGACGATAGTCACACCTCGTTATAATTCTAACCAGGTGCCACTTCAAGATGTCTACCATGTTCCAGGAATGAAGAAAAATTTGTTATCCGTAGCTCAATTAACATCATCAGGCTACTATGTCTTGTTCGGTCCCCAAGATGTGAAGGTATATCGTGACATCAAAATCTCAGAAAAGCCAACGATGGAGGGACGACGATTGGAGTCAGTTTACGTAATGTCAGCAGAGTCTGCATATGTAGACAAGACAAGAAGGAATGAGACAGCAGATTTGTGGCACATGCGGTTGAGTCATGTTAGCTATTCCAGGCTAAGTGTAATGGTAAAGAAGTCGATGCTTAAAGGACTTCCTCATCTTGACGTGAGAACATACACGGTCTGTGCGGGATGTCAGTATGGTAAAGCACATCAATTGCCATACGAGAAATCGAAGTTTAAAGCAAAAGAACCATTAGAGTTAGTTCACTCTGATGTGTTCGGGCCAGTCAAGCAACCATCAGTCGGCGGAATGCGGTACATGGTGACCTTCATTGATGACTTCTCTAGGTATGTGTGGGTTTTCTTTATGAAAGAAAAATCTGAAACTTTTTCAAAGTTTAAAGAGTTCAAAGAGATAGTTGAAGGAGAAGTAGGAAAGAAGATCCGTTGCTTGCGCACAGATAACGGAGGAGAATATAGCTCGGACGAGTTCTCTCTATACCTACGAGAATGCAAAATACGTCGTCAATATACATGTGCCAATACACCACAACAGAATGGTGTAGCAGAAAGAAAGAATCGGCATCTTGCAGAAACTTGTCGGAGTATGCTACATGCAAAGAATGTACCAGGAAGATTTTGGGCCGAAGCTATGAGAACAGCAGCCCATGTGATCAACAAACTTCCTCAACCAAGGTTAGAGTTTGTTTCACCCTTTGAGAAACTGTGGGACATAAAGCCTACAGTTAGCTACTTTCGAGTATTCGGATGTGTATGCTATGTATTTGTTCCTGATCATTTACGTAGCAAGTTCGATAAGAAAGCAGTCAGATGTATCTTTGTTGGATACGATAATCAGAGAAAGGGGTGGAGATGTTGTGATCCTACAACTGGAAGGTGTTATACATCGCGAATGTGGTATTCGACGAAGCATCTTCTTGGTGGTCCTCAGGAAAAGAGGTGTTGCCAGACTCAAGAGAATTCGAAGACAAACTACAACAAAAGATGGAGGAGCACACTGTCAACATTCAACCAAGTTCAGATGAGGCTGGAGATCTACATGACAGTGATGGTGATCAAGAGATGGCCCAGAATCCTTGGGAAACTGGTGTGTATCAACAAGAAGATCATCATGAAGAAACAGAAGTATCAACTCCACAATCACAACTGAGAAGGTCAAACAGAATTCGCAAACCAAATCCCAAATATGCCAATGCAGCCATAGCTGAAGAAGCAACTGCTAAAGAACCCGAGACATTTGAAGAAGCATCACAAAACTCTGAGTGGATCAAAGCTATGGAAGAAGAAGTCACAGCGTTAAAGCAAAATCAGACCTGGGATCTGGTGCCAAAGCCAAAAGATGTGAAACCCATATCCTGCAAATGGGTTTACAAGATAAAGCGCCGTCCAAATGGATCAAGCGAGAGGTATAAGGCTAGACTGGTGGCTCGAGGGTTTTCTCAACAATATGGGTTAGACTATGATGAAACGTTTAGTCCGGTGGCGAAACTTACAACTGTACGAGTCCTACTAACACTTGCAGCCACCAAAGATTGGAACCTGTGGCAGATGGATGTGAATAATGCCTTTCTACACGGGGAGTTAGATCGAGAGATCTATATGATCCAGCCAACAGGTTTTCAGAACCAAGATCATCCTGAGTATGTGTGTAAGCTGCGAAAGGCACTCTACGGATTAAAACAAGCACCAAGGGCGTGGTACGGTAAGATTTCTGAATTTCTTACTCAAGGTGGCTATTCAGTAACACCTGCAGATTCGAGTTTGTTTGTTAAAGCTAATGGAGGAAAGTTAGCTATCGTGCTTGTGTACGTGGATGATTTAATCATAACGGGTGATGATGAGGCAGAAATCCTTCGAACAAAGGAGAATCTATCTGTTCGTTTCCAGATGAAAGAACTTGGACAACTCAAGCACTTCCTTGGTTTAGAAGTTGATCGTACACAAGAAGGAATATTTCTCTGCCAGCAAAAATATTCTAGAGATTTATTGAAGAAGTTCGGAATGCTCGAAAGCAAACCAATCTCAACACCAATGGAACCAAATGCTAAGCTGTGTGCACATGAAGGAAAAGACTTGAAAGATGCAATGATGTATCGACAACTGGTAGGTAGTCTTATCTACTTGACTTTGACTCGACCTGACATTTCTTATGCAGTTGGTGTGATGAGTCGGTACATGCAAAATCCAAAGAAGCCACATTTGGAAGCAGTCCGACGAATACTAAGATACGTGAAGGGTACAATTGACTATGGTCTTTTGTACAAGAAAGACGAAGATTGCAAGCTAATGGGCTACTGTGATGCTGACTATGCAGGAGATCACGACACTCGCCGATCAACTACTGGGTATATGTTTACTCTTGGATCGGGAGTGATTTCTTGGTGTAGCAAGAGACAACCGACTGTGTCTTTATCAACAACAGAAGCAGAATATCTAGCAGCAGCAACAGCAGCTCAAGAGAGTATGTGGCTGATACAGCTGATGAACGATCTACATCAATCAATAAATTATGCGGTTCCATTATACTGTGATAGCCAGTCAGCAATCCGTTTGGCAGAGAATCCAGTTTTTCATGCAAGAACTAAACATGTGGAAGTGCATTATCATTTTGTTAGAGAAAAGGTTCTTCAAGAAAATATAGAAATGAGACAAATCAAAACAGATGATCAAGTTGCAGACTTGCTCACAAAAGGATTGAGTACTGGCAAGTTTGAGAACTTTCGTCGTCAACTCAACATGATGCAAAGAGTAAGAGCTGGTGTTGAGGGGGAGTGTTAAAATTCAACACCAGCCCAAATTGGGAAAAGCCCACATTTATTGTCCAAGCCCAATTTCTAGAATCTTCCTAGAGAAAACTCTAGATGTCTTTAGATAAGAGAAAAATAGAAGATTCTAGAATTATAGATATTTTGGTAGAAAACTCTAGACTAATAGATATTTTTAGAAAGTTCTAGATGACAAAATTGTAACCACTAGATTAAGAATGTGTTGGCACAATCCTAACCATTAGTTAAGGAGATGCCACTAGTATAAATAGGGGTGAGTCCTCTCATTTTGTAATCAAGTAGTAAGAAACAAGTTGTGAGAAATAAGTTGTGAGTAAGAGGTTTTGAGAGGTTGTAAAAAGTGTGAGTGTTTGTAAAAGTGTGTTTTTCTTAATAGAGTGTTATTTTCTTCTTCAACTTGTGAGTGATATCTTTATTGAGGGTATAGTACAAGTAAATCGTTTACTTGTTTATATCCAACATTTGAGTATTTAGAGTCGAGTACTCTAGATTTTTTCCTCAACACCCCTCTTTCTCAATGCATATGAAACAGTATTGTGTATCTCCACATATAAATTTTTTAAGGCAATCATCACTGTCATTAGTAGAGGCCCCATGATCGCTCCCTGTACAAATAATGAAGTAAATTATCTACCATGAAATTGCAAAACCTCATCAATGGCTATAAAAACTATACTTAATCATAAACAATGAAGTTTACGAAACTGCATGATTTGTATGATATATTCTATCCAAAGAACAAAAAATCCTAGGAAAAAAAAGAACGGGAACAAGGCTTGTAGAGTGTATGTTTTCCTCCACTCTAGGGTGTGTCATACTTGAGTTAAGCTCCATAACCCTCTTATATTCATAGTTCTCTCTTCAAAAGATCAGTCTTTTGGAGTAGTTGGTTGGTTAACATGGTATCAGAGCGCTAGGTTTGTATAGGTGTATAGGTCACGGGTTCAACTCTTTCCACTCTTATGGGTGAGGGGGAGTGAATATTTTCCTCCACTCTCAGGCGTGTCATACTCCAGTTAACCCCATAACCCTCTTATATTCAAAGTTCTCCCCGTCTACAACAGATCTATATTTTGGAGTAGTTGGTTGGTTAACACGTCTCACCTCCAAAACAGATGGGAACAATGCCATGCCACCAAGAATGCTAAGCCCAGTCAAATAGGCGCTCTGCCCTGGTATCTCAGCTTGAATGGCAGCTGTACCAAGCCAAAAGAACACCATTAGCTAAGAAATGAAATTGAACAGTCCAGCGGCACCTGACACAATCGAAACCACCGCTGAGAACAACAAATTCGTACTCCCCACCAAAACCATAGTACTACTTGCGAACACACGCTTCGGTACATCCAAACTGTGAAGAACAAAACCCTTAATTTTCTCTACTAAATCCTCCCAAGCAATAACAGACATAAACTCCCTAAAAACCTTATGGAAATCTCTATAAATCACATTCCACTCTACATTCCTCATCCTCCATTTAAGGCAATAAAGCTTCTCGGACAACGGTCTATACCGCATTTGTCCTGGAACTTTTTCGGTAAACGAAGTCTGTAACGGCCTAATCAAATAATGCTGAACTCCTTCAACGATTTCCGTCACATTGTAATGCAAAGCAAGAACATCAATCTGTTGCGACATTGTCTCATAGAATTTCATCATATAAGTATTGATCATTTCCGGCACCTTATTCTCATCCATCCAATGATCGATCCCAATTCGCTCTGCATAATTACTCTCCTGCAAATGTGTTTTCAATGAAATCACTGCGTCTTTCCCCTCAATTCCAATCTTATACGAAAACAACATGAATCCAGACATAGATCCAAAGATCATCCATTAGGGGAAGTCTCCCATGTCTCTCTTCTTAGAGCTAGTAATTCTTCTATGAAATCATGTTCATTGAGCTCCATCTCTGTATCTTTCCCTCACAAACACACACTAACTCATACACTCACTGCTCACTCCCTAGTGAGAGGAGGAGCATTGATGATATGTAGTTGCACCAAGTTGAAGCATTATATATATAAATGTGTTCAAATTTCAAGACAAGATTTAACTCCCTCTCCTTAGTGTGTGAATGAATTACAAGCAAACCATATTTGAAGTTTAATACATATAATTGATGAAAAACTAGAGACAACAATGATACCACGTACCATCCCCAATGTTGCTCTCTGCCATTACAGCCAAAAGTTGGAACATGAGAGCGGCTAGACAGGCCTGGGTTGTTCAACCCATTGGAAAAAGAAAATAAACATGAGAGCGAGCAAAGACCTTAAAGTTGGTCTCTGCCATGTGTTGTAACGCTACTGTTCTTCAACACATACTTGTTAATATCAAGATTTTCCCACCGAAGACATACTTCCCCATGTTCTGACAATTAAGAAACTCGGCTCAACGAGTTGGATTTGGATGGGTCCTTATGCCTATTTTTACTTGATTGACTCGGCTAACAATTTGGGTGGTAAGAAACCCCTGGTTTGCAATAGGGATTAATCCCATGGCATAACTTGGATTGGTAAGATAAATTATTTGACACAGATAATATGTTTAGGGTATGTGAAAGTGGTGGCCAAGAGGGTACCTTATGTTAAGGTTGCTTATCGTGTATGCAAGGGATTACCACCATGGTATAGATCGACTTTCTAATCATCAAAACCAGCTTGGCTTGGAAGGGGACAAAGGGGAAGGAGAGCCCTCGGCCCCCATCTCAGTTCTGAGTTCGTTGATGCTTTGTTCCAACTCATCTATCCGGCTGCCCATCTCGTCAAGTGTATTGCTGTTAAGGAAACAGAACTTTACTGCATTCACATTAATCTCAAATGCATGTGCATAATTTCATCTCAAGTATTCTAAATATTGGAAATAAGGAGTAAGATTCAATCCACACAAGAGAAAAATGGGGGAAAAAAAGAAAAAGAAAAAGAGGGGTAACGACTTAGATTTAAATAATGTCTTGAGATAATAGTCTGATGTTATCATTGTCATAGTCAATCCTTGTCAGCGCTGCAGTAAAAGAACTTTCGTGGCACAACAGAAACATCGTTCAAATTAAGACAACATATACGATTCAAAATAAAGACCTGCACTATAAACACTTACTTCCAAAACAAGACAATGATCACAACTCTGTAACTTAACATGGATATGGTGCCAGACACCAACCTAAGAAACTGATATTCCAATACACCAGCACGGTTTGTTCCATATCCATGAGAGATTTTTAATTAAGTACTTTCATATGGTATACAACTTAATGGAAAATTGTATATACATATGCTGAAAACAGAGAAAAAAAAGACAAAATATAGAGGATAAATTACAATGTGACTAAACTGTTTTTGAGACATGAACACACTTTTTCTTTTTTTTATGAATACATGAACACACTGGTGTTAACACTGAGAAAAAATCAAAATATAACAGAATTATAAGAAAGATGGGTGACTTACCTCGGACCAATCAAAAACATGGGTGATTAAGAAGTATAAGCAGTCAAGTCTATGGTGTTTGGCAGAAAAATGACAGGAAGGAAGCACTTCAATCATCAGCTGAAGTAAGCCATCAAGCTTAGTAGAAAGAAACTCTTCATGGTCCTGGCCATATGAATTCAGCAAAGAGATTTGTGAGAAGAACATTCCAAAGTGCAAAACATAGAAATTTAAAGCCTGGGTATTTGAAACTTCACATATATTTAATAATGCTTAGTTGTAGAAGTGAAAACTACAAGGGGTGAAAGTTTTTTGTCAACTACCTTCTCTACTTAGCTTCAGTTCTCTGGTTTATAAACAATAAAGATACATGAGTTCTAAAATCTTAAAAAATAAAAAAATCTTTTCAGTAAGAACAAAATAAAATACTTATCAAGAAAAAAGATTTCTTGAGTTGTAAAATCTTGTAGAAATATTTTGATGTTTAATATCTTATCTTTCTTTTGTACAAATATATAAACTAATTTATTTTAATGACAATATATGCATCAAACAATCAAAATGGCTATTAAGAAAAAGCATATGTTGAGCTGTAAAATCTTACAAATAAAATTTTGTCATTAAATATACAATCTGTTCACGACCATAAATCAAAATGTTTACTAAAAAGAATGATTTTAGTCATTGTAAATAATTAAATAATTAATTTTGTGCAACAATTTTTTCTATATAAACTATACCATTCTAGAGTGGTGGTTGTAGGGTTTGAGTTACATTCTGTTTTGGAGAGCGATGAGAGACTTTATTCTAGATTTGGTGTTTTGGTTAATGATCATTGTTCATCACATTTCAGTTGTCTACCTACAATGGAGGATTCATTCTCGAAGACAACAACAATACCAAGGTGGAAAACAAAAGTTCCACCACTGTTCAGGGATAGCACACAGTATTACACACATAAAGACAAAAGAACAGATGAGTTTAGAGGAGTAATTTGAAAAGAAGACAACAGTTCAAGATAGGGTGAATGATGAACAAGTTTTTAAGACTTGTTCAAGTTGTAATAACTAGCCACAGTCAACCATGTGCAGAATTTTTTAGTCACTATGGTATGTCAAGATTCATCTTAACAATTTTACCTTGTACTAACAACTCATGACCCCTAATTTGAATAGAACTTTGTATAGTTTGACACAGTTTGCAAGTCTTGAAATCTGGGCTTTTGAACTCCACATTCAGCTAGTCAGATAAGATTTGGAAAAGGACTTCTCTAGCCTCAGCCCACATTTGAGGCTCTCCATTAATAGATATAGGGAAAGAAAAAAAAAATCTTCTAGAGATCAGTATTTGATTTCTAGGGCGTAACATAAACCTTTTAGGGAAACATTTTTCTTGGGAATCCTTAGCATCTAAACGATTGTTTAATGGAGACTCTCTAACATGGGTTGTGGCTAGTGTTTTCCTTTGGAAAATTAATGAATCAATGAGATAAAGATATGTGAAAATGCAGAAAATAATAATTGCACCAAAGTCCTCTCAAGTCAAACTTAAGTTCCATTTTTGCCCTTCTATATACAAACTACTTCGAAAAAAATAAAATGGTGAAGTTATGTTCAACTAGCAACCGTAATCATGTTCCATTTTTTCAATTATTTTTTAATCATGCCCTTTTGTTTTGCACATGGGATATTTCTTATATGAACAGTGATTTGTAGACTACCCTTTTTTATATTTCAAAAGAAGGCAGAGTGAGATGTAAAAGTTGGATTTGAGAGACAAAAGGGCTTGGTGCAATTATTTATGTAAAAGGTAATCCTTGGGTGCCATATTTTCAAATTACCATCCTTAGTTGCAATAACTTTCAAAAAGTTGTCCCTTTCTACAACTTTCCCTAAAGATAATATTATTAACAAAAGAAATGCTGAAAAAAAAAATCTCAGTAAAGTGTGATGTTACAATGAGTATCAACACCTGCAAGGTCTGCATTTCAGTTCAAGGCATACTTATAGGAGTCACTTGGTTCAGTTTAGATATCTTCATCACCGATGCGATCCCAAATTTAAAATATGCATATGCTTGCACCAGTTTTTATCTGAGAAAGAAAACATTAGAAATCCGAAAGGAGGATTAGTCTAGTTAAGTTATCATACTACAGCAAATGTTCTCAAAGATTTTAAAAGCGTGTATCTATTACAATACTAACTTAAACGAAAGGAAAATCTTCTAGTAGAGAACCAGAATTGGAAGAGTCCATCTCCAAATAATACTACATGCAGTATGACTAATCAGGAAAAGGAAAAAAGTAAAGCTCATTGCCCATGCGAAATCTCTGTATTAGCAGTTTATGGGATTTCAATGAGAATGAAAACTAATGGAAAGCTGTGTTTCAGCCATTAGATTTAAATTAAGTGGCAAGTTGCAGTCTCATTAAGAAACTAGAGAGTTGAGATTAATTCAATATGACTCAATGATCATCGTGAAATCTCATTCCAGTAAGGTAACCGGATTATACATAAGGGTACTTATCATCACGTATAAGATGGTCTTATGGTAGAAATATTAATATGTTTAGGATCTTGTTTTTATAATGTGTCTTTGATGACTCATTATAGACAAACAACAATTTTTCACTTGGTTAAGCACTAAACTTGGTTTAATCTTATCAAGACATATTACTCCATTGCATTGTTTCATCTCAATTGATCGTCTCACTCCATCAATTCACTGAAACAGAGAGATAGATGACTTGAACCTCGCCAGTAAAGACAATCTTGGACCTATTGTGATAATCTATTATCACATGGGGTGCGGTGTGCTTGCTTCTTTCTTGAAACTCGTTTAAGATAACATTGTTTAGTTCCATTCATCAAAGATTAAAACAGTGTGAAGTGCTTGAATTGGAGAAACTATCCTAAACAAGTTGGATTCAATGCTTTGAAGGCTCGACTCAAGAATGCAGTCCTGGTAGCAGGCACATTGCAACTACACAATTAAATAGGCCTAGCAAGCACATAGTTCTTAGTCTAGAAATGCTAGTACATGCAGTGTGATGCAAAGGGTTGCTATCTGATAAGTTAAATGTGTTTTGAAACTTTAAGAAGTGAAATATTAAGGAAGGCTATAATATGCATTGTAATAGGGAAACAAAGACAAAAAAATTTGGTACCAAGTCACGTGCACTATTTAAGATCAAAAGAGAGAAGATTGACTGTGGAAGGCTATAATATGCACTGTAAAAAGATTCAATTATCACATATATCTTCACATATATTCTCACACTGTTGGGTGGCGTGCACATTAGACTTATTTTTTTTGTTTTTTCTTTCATTGAGTGTGATAGGATTATTAATAGATCGAATCAAACTTAAAATCCAATCCAATAACTTTAGGTCTAGATCAAGGATTTGGATTTCGACAAATATATGATACAATGAGGTTCCAACCCGACATTGATTCTAGGTCAACTATGTCTCAAAAATCGTCACAAAGTTGGATTATAGGTTTAAATCGACAAAGGAAAACTTCCAAAATTGTTGAAAACAATAAAAAAAAATATATGAAAAATTATGAAATATAGATAATGAAAATTCATAAAATCTAACTAAAACATAAAATTCTTAAGTTGAAATTTGTCAATTCTAAATTCTAAATTCTAAATTCTAAATTAACAAAAAACATTAAAATCCGAAAAAAGCTAAAATCCAAAATCTGTACCGTTTCAGATCGTGCAACAAAGATCTTCCCCACGCTGTTCTCTATCTCAAATGCTTCCTGCAACATAAAAAAGTAAAGAAAATTCAGAGATTGAAGAGCTCTAAAGCTGCTAAACAAAGAAAATTTTCCCTCCATTTTATAATCAGATTAAACAAACCATAACTTCTCAAAATCTCACCGTAGAATATCTACTTGAATCCAAGGAGATAGAAAAAAAATGGTGAAAAAATTCAGATCTAATCATATCAAAACACTCAGATCTATGAAATCATTTGGATCCTTAATCAAATTTTTATTTGTTTTTAGGTTTTTTTTGTGTAAAATTAACACATTTGGGAAACAAAAAATCAAAATTAATATACTTTGTGGAATCCAAAACCCTAGATCTCATACTCATCAATCTGAACAACGCTATGGATCCATCAACTTGAGAGAGAGAGAGAGTCACCTTAAAAACAACAGATCACTCCATCGTTTCCAATCTTGAGAGATCGAGAGATCACTTCGAGCGATAAATTAGAGAGCGATTGAGTGATGGCATCGATCCAGAGATGAGAAAGAAATAGAGAGAAATCGATCGACAGTGAGAAAGCAATGGAGAGGTCGATCGATTGAGTGAGATAGAGAGAGCGGCAGAGAGTGAGGTCAATCGATCGACAGTGAGAAAGCAATGGAGAGAAATCGATCGACAGTGAAAAAGCAATGGACAGGTCGATCGATTGAGTGAGATAGAGAGAGAGGCAGAGAGTGAGAGGTCAATCGATCGACTGTGAGAGAGAGAGAGGGAAAGAAACAGTAGATTCGACTGTGAGAGAGGGAAAGAGGAGCAGCGAATTTCGGGTTTAAAATTCAACTGAAAACGTGGTCCATGGGCCGTGGAGTTTCGGGTTTAAAATTCGACGGGCCAGGCCCAACAAATTTTTTTAGAAAAAATTGTGATTTTCACATAGTGCTTGTGCTCCTTCTTTGGCCTTAGGAACAATGCGAAAATCTGCACAACACAAAGAATGATAAACTCGTTATAATTGATTAAGAAAATGTGCCTATAATAAGAAACAATGAACAAATTAGGAACAATTATAATTACCTGCAATGTTGCGAAATATCAGGCTTGAGCTCATTAACCGGAGCTCAACCCATGATTGAGCTGCTAAAATCAAGTTGAGCTCAGGTTAGCCCGAGTTCATCTTCAAAAATCTATGCTATTATACATAAACAAATATAGCAATAGATTTAAATAGAAATAAATAAATAAAAATAAAGATTTTTATCCTAGTTTTTCAAATAAATTAAGGAAGAGATAAACTAAAAAAAATTAAAATATTTCTATGTTACAATTTCCATTTAACAAAGCCCATGGAGAGGATACATATTACATACCAATACTTCGGCTAGAAGCCTAGACTAAAATAAATCAGGTCTTTAATAGAACAATGTTCAATCACATAACAATTGTCATGAGGAAGATTATGGAGACATACACACTTGAGAACCTGAACTTGGTGGTCGATGTCGGTGGCGGAGTTGGAACCACGATTAACATCATTACAACTAAGTATACAACAATTAAGGGGATTAATTTTGATTTGCCTCATGTTATAGAACATGTCATTTTGTTTCATCGAAAACTGTAGAAATTGCTCTTATTTCTTATTTCCTTTTCTTACGGCGGAGAACATAACATATATTGATTTGTATCATAGGGTTCTAGTGTCGATTATCTAGGAGAGAATAGCATGCATTATAATAAATGATTTGATTATGACCTCTAGATAGAGTTGAATGGGCAAAAAAAAAATTTTGATTTATTCTGACAACATCATCAATACTTGGAAAAGGCATATATGATGGGAGTACCGGGGATAGAGATCCATCCGCAAAACTAAAAATTCCTAATCTTCTAAATACCTAAAAAGAATATGATGATGCAGAAAATGAGAAATTATAATAAATAATATGAACAACCATCCTATGACCAAAGGTAATGTTAGGTAAATCAAATACAAGAAATAAGAAACCTGCACAAATTGGGCCATCTTTGATCTTCAATCCGTCTTGTTCATCATTGTCACAAGGTCCATGGGATTCCTTAACTAAAATTTGGGCCTCATGTGGAGATTCTGATCATGACTGGACCTGGAACATATTAGAAAATCAAACCTAAAACCTTTTGGATTGTGACAGAAGCGACAAGTATGGAGGCAAAAAACCAACCTGAGTATTTTGCAATTTTAACCTCTCGATTTCTTCATGGGTACATTTCAAGTTGCAGATGCAAATCAAGTTCTCAAGCATATATATACAACATGTCTTGCTTTAGAAAGTATTAATCGTTTAAAACTACCTCCACCGCAACTCAGCCACTTCCTGCTTTAGCTCCTTTTCCCTCTCATGTAATTCGTCAATCTTCAGAACATAAACAGAGAGTTAGCAGAGGTTTCATTTCACCTTCTACAAAAAAACACTCAAGTAGAACTTTTATTGTCATCAACAACAATAAAACCAAGAACAGTAGTAAAATTTGGTTATAGAAAAGGAGAAGATAGAAAGTGCAGCCCAATGGAACCCTACCAAAGACTTCTCAATTGCAGTGGCCGATACACGTCCTCCATCAGCGGCACGACTAGCTAAAGGAATGTAAATAAAATATTGTAAGTTAATATATGATAAAAGAAACACATATTTGAAGGATAAAGATTGCAAGCACCTGGAATATCAGCAAGGCAGGCTTGCTTCATCAAGTTTACAAGATTGTCCTGATTCATGTTAAGAGAAATAGAAAAATGCTAAACAAAATTAGACAGATTAACACCGCCCTTTTAAGTTCTTCCTAGGACTTTGAAAATGATTGCCCTTTTCTTGTTTCTTGCCCTGGGATATTGACTAGCTTGCCTGAATCTAAAGCCGTGGATGAGTGAAATCCATTCTGATCAGTTTACTTTTTTAAGCATATAAATAAGATTTTTTTTTTTTGGTCGGGGGGGGGGGGGGGGGGGGTGGCCTTGAACAGGTCAAAGTGTTGCTAGACCACAACCAAGAAGATATCTAGATCAAGTGTTGAAATATAGGCAGAAAATACTCGTTTGCAGGTGCTGGTATCTCTATTGGTAACTAACTACAGTCAAAACCAACCAATCCCATCACTAACAGACAACCTCTAACCAGTGGCTGCCAATAAGAAGCCTCTTAGATGTTCACAAGAATGATATTCGAGGAATTGTCCCTCACCCACACACCAGTAATGGAGAAAAAAATGTGGTGGTTGGCACATTGTACTTCAAAGATCAATTATGACAACAATGAGTGTCGATCATATAAGAGATTTTTCTCTTACCCATCTTTTCAGTCATCTGTTCTTTTGTCTTTATGTGTGTAATACTGTGTGCTATCCCTGAACAGTGGTGGAACTTTTGTTTTCCACCTTGGTATTGTTGTTGTCTTTGAGAATGAATCCTCCATTGTAGGTAGACAACTGAAATGTGATGAGCAATGATCATTAACCAAAAACACCAAATCCGGAATAAAGTCTCTCATCTCTCTCCAAAACAGAATGTAACTCAAACCCTACAACCACCAGTCTAGAATGGTATAGTTTATATAGAAAACATTCGTTGGTTAGTGGCGCAAATTGTTCCCTATAATTTAAGAATTGCAGCTTTAGCTTTTAAAAGTAACATATTTTGATTTGTTTATTTGAAGGACTGTCTCTGACTGTACAGAACCTTTGAGCATGCTAAGGTGTATGTTTATATTATAGGACGTATGGCACACCTTTTTGGTCCACTCACTCACTCATTCATGAACTTTTACCCATATTTTGATGGACCTACAAGTAGCTTGATTGATACCAAAAGTTTGTTTGATTGGTGATTCTTAAACATCTCAATAACAGCACACGTGACTATAGCAGTTAGGACTGATTTTCCTAAAAGTCTTTCGGATAAGGCTTTCAATAGCATTGGTGATTCTTAATCAACAATCTAAAAATCTGAAAGAATCTAAATCTGGCTAAAATCAATTGTGTTTCTTTCTCAAATATAATGACTACAAATCATCCATCAAACTAATTATTTGTGCAAAGGTCCAAGTGTTGGCCAAAAGTTAATCCATCAAACTAATTAAATACCTTTCCTGTAAATTTTGCACACTTCACCTTCAGTAAGAATGCCATCACCTACATCCAGCATAGTAATATAATTTGTTTTTTTGTTTCTTATAGTAAACATAAAAGCACAAACTGATCAGTAGCATATTAGATGATGTTCCCTATTCACAGGCACAAATTCAAAACGAAATGTAACCTGGTTATACTTCTTAGAAACTAAGATTTTTAAGATAGGTAGAACCATATAAGTAAGGATACCCATAAGGATGAGATGCTAGCTAAGATTGATAAGCGAGACATAACCTAAAATAGATTTAACGCAAATTTAGTAGGGAGACTCATAGGACTGAGATGCTAGTTAAGACTAAAAACTGATACGCAAGAAATACTCTGAAAATGCTACTTCTGTTATTTAAATTTCATTAACCACGCTTATCAAAAATAATAACAATCAACCATAAAGATGGAGATATTCGTGAGGATGTGGGACAAAGAATAAGGGGAACACACACACACACACACACACATATGTATGTGTGTGTACATTTCTCTATACATTTCCAAACCATTTTAAGTTGCAGCTTTCTCTAAAAGTCATAAAATTATATCATTCCAACATAATAATACTAATATGCCACACCAAGATGTGTGATAAATCTTTGGTGATTTACATATAAATCTTTGGTCGAAATTGTTTTCTGGAAAAACACTGTTTTTAGATGCGATTATTTGATATCGTCGTTGGATCTGATTTCTGTTCTTTGGGGTGTGTTTTTGGGTTCCACCATTTGTTTTGCATTCAATGACCTCTTCCCGAACCCATTCAAAACAAATTGATGAGTGGATTCATTTTTTCTCGCCAACCTGTTCCTGATTGGGTGCATTTTGAGGAAGGTAAGGGGTAATGAGTGCCAATCTTCTCTTATGGTGCATGTGACCTCTCACGCCCTGACTTCACCAAACTCTTAATCCGCCTTAATTAATCTACGATTTGAATCATCCCAATGGGCAGATGCGAGTGTTTTTTTTTTTACTCAAAAAGAAAATTCTTTACTACTCTAGAGTTTTGACTATATTAGGATATGGGAATCATCCCAATGGGCAGATGCAAGTTTTTTTTTTCTCTTCTTTCTTTTCTTTTAAAACTGTAAGGCACTGAGCAATTGCAATTCTATGAAATTTGGGAAAACTCCAACCTTCAACCCGTGATGCTAAATAGTTGAATAGAACAAACAGGAAAGAAAATCAATCAGAACACAGAATTTACGTGAAACTCCCTAAAACAGGAAGAAAAAAAAATCAAATCACAACAATACGAAGAAAATTACAATATTTCACCTACAAAGAACCTCTTAACCAATGGGCCACATGACTTAATTAACAATACGTCCTTGCTGCTTCACAAACCACCACAATAATGTCTTAAAGGAAATTATTTTGGCTCTATAAAAAAGTCAAAAACTGTATAAACTTGCATACCATAAAGCTTCATTCATTCAAAAAGAGAGTGTGTCACCTTCAATATGAAGTCTTAAGGTTTAAAATCCGACAAAAGAAAAGTAGAAAAATCCAAAAAAAATTCTAAATTCACTACATTTAACGAAGAGGTAACATACCTGCTTTTCAGAAACCTTCGAGTTCACTACATTGTTTGGAGTCCTTTTCTCTACTTTCACAGAAGGTCTCCGTTTAACCCAAAATATTTCTGAATCAGAATCGTCACTGTACTGACCCCCACTAGTAGGCATAATCGGTGAACCACAAAAACAGCCTTGATCGACAGCATATGAAGTTGAGGATAACGAAGATTCATATGCACCCACCGGTAACTCTTCAGAATCATTAGTAGGAACAAAATTTAAATCCAGGCGTCTCTGCACAATGAAATTTAACGAAGGAAATCTTAATTTGGAAAATGAGATTTGATAAGTAATTTTCTTGCAACAGCGGAAGAATGAATACAAACTTCAAATCACACAACAAAAAAACTAAAGCTTACATCAATAGGGAGAGAAGAGCTTTCATGAGTCCCTATAAAAGAGCATAGCGTTGATGCTGCAGAAGTGAGAGAAATGTTGTCTGTTTCATCAGATTTGTTGAATTCTTTCCCCTTGTTCAACATAGGCCGGCCATGAAGAAGACAATCTAGATCTAGAAATTGACCCTCAGAAGACTCTATGGTTTCAGGCTTAAGCTCGAACTTTATCTCACAATAGGGGCTGTACAAATCCTCCTGAGGAAATGAGAACGTTGACTGCAGATACATATCCTCTCCACATTCTATTTTACGTTGAACCTCCACTAATATCCCATCTTCCTTCTCAAACTTCTGGGCTACAGCTTCCATTTCCAAAAGGTATTTTCTATAATAGAGAACACGGTTGTTCCCACATGGACAGCCCAGTGATTCACTTTCTGGATTCACAAATAGGGAAACAGAATCAGTCAAAAGGACTTGAAAGATCCAAACAACATGAACAATAATGAGATTTTAAGTCTTACTAAGGGTAATTTTGCTAAAATGGATTACCCCATTGGCAATCCAACACCACAGCCCTCTAAAGTTTTCATGGAAAAACTCAGATCCAAAAGAAAAAATTCAATTTATTTGGGCTTCATTCAATGTTTTGAAAATGGACGGCTACAGAAACTTCCACGAAACTCACAAATTTAAAATTAAAGTTCAATGGTGAAAAATAACTTTAAAATTTTTTTTTTCAAAGTTCATAGAATATTGTCCTCTAGAAACCTTGGACATCGGATCATGTTTTTGGATGCCACAAGGTGAGGTCAATGACCCTAAGTAAGAGTTGAAATCTTACTAAATTAGTAAGGTTAGTCAGACTCCAAGAATAATAATTAAAAAGGTAATGCTTAAGAAAAATACAAGATGCCCATACTATGTTGAAGGCAGATGGGATGCAAATGACAGTTACATTTTATAGACAATACATAACAGTCACGTTTGCAAAGGCTGCAAAGTATAATTCCTTGAGAATTTGGAGAAACACTAGCACTTGCTCCTAATTTCATTAGTGACCAGCGAGCACGATGTTGGAACCGCATTAGACTAACAAAAGAAACCTTAACACAACGGTGAAAAACCAAAGTAAAGAAAAGTAGAAAAATCTATAGTGTATTTCAAAGTTGAGAACTCTACAAAAGAGAATGAAAACATAACTACTAAGGACAATAGTAGAGTTATGATGTATTTTTCAATGCAAATTTTATTAAATAAAGTTTGTTTACTTTCATAAAATTTATCAATTCTAAATTAACAAAAAACATTAAAATCCGAAAAAAGCTAAAATCCAAAATCTGTACCGTTTCAAATCGTGCAACAAAAATCTTCCCCAAGCTGTTCTCTTTCTCGCATGCTTCCTGCAACATTAAAAAGTAAAGAAAATTCAGAGATTGAAGAGCTCTAAAGCCACTAAATAAAGAAAATTTTCCCTTCGTTTTATAATCAGATTAAACAAACCATAACTTCTCAAAATCTCACCGTAGAATATCTACTTGAATCTAAGGAGAAATAAAAAAAATGGTGAAAAAATTCAGATCTAATCAAATCAAAACACTCAGATCTATGAAATCATTTGGATCCTTAACCAAATTTTTATTTGTTTTTAGGTTTTGTTTCGTGTAAAATTAACACATTTGGGAAACAAAAAATCAAAATTAATATATTTTGTGGAATCTAAAATCCTAGATCTCATCATCATCAATCTGAACAACACTATGGATGCATCAACCTGAGAGAGAGAATCACCTTAAAAAATAATAATGAACAGATCACTTCGAGATCGAGAGATCACTCCATCGTTTCCAATGTTCAGAGATCGAGCGATCAAATAGAGAGCGATTGAGCGAGGACATCGATCCAGAGATGAGATCGATCTAGAGATGAGATCGAGGGAGACAGGGAGAGAAATCAATAGAGAGGTTGATCGATTGAGTGAGAGAGAGAGAGAGATAAACAGTGAGAGAGAGAGGCAGAGAGTGAGAGGTCGATCGATCGATTGTAAGTGAGCAATGGAGAGGCCAATCGATTGAGTGAGAGAGAGAGAGAGAAAGAGATAAACAGTGAGAGAGAGAGGCAGAGAGTGAGATGTCGATCGATCGACTGTGAGTGAGCAATGGAGAGGTCGATCGATTGAGTGAGAGAGAGAGAGAGATAAACAGTGAGAGAGGCGAGAGAGAGAAACAATGAGAGAGAGAGAGGCAAAGAGTGAGTGTGATGGACCCAAAAACGTGGTCTACGGGCAGCGGAGTTTTGGGTTTAAAATTCGACGGGCCAGGCCCAACAAATTTTTTTAGAAAAATTTGAGATTTTCACGTAGTGGGGGCAATAACAACAATGCCGATTCAGAGGACCAGAGCTGATGCAAGTAATCCTTGGCAAGACCTCCACGTCCATCCACGTCAATGATCCAATGGTGACATCTTTTCTGATGTTTCCTTGAATACGAAATACAGAATGATCGTCATACTTGTTGTAAGAGTGAGCCCATGTCGGCTCTTATTGAGTGTACTGTAAACTCTATATTCACATATCATTAAGATACACCTAACGGCGTAAAACTTATCATAGAAACTATTGTTCTGGGATCAGATGGTAGAATTTTGTAGGTAGATTAGAATATGTTGTGCTCATGACTTATTGGTATGGTCAAGTACAATGGCAGCAAACTTGTTTACCATCACTTCATCTTTGCTTTCAATTGTCACCGACATGGTATGTGATTTCATCTTTGGAGTCAGAACCAAGTCAGTCCTATGTGTCTTTTTACGTCATTTGTTTTACCTTTAAATGAAAAGGGTAACTTTGGGATGCCCCTCCAGGGTTTGTGTGATTGCATAGAATTTGAATTCCTCAAGGAAGGTAGTCTTGGTAAAATGAATTTTTCCCTTGGATTGCACTTCCTAGGAAAATGTCGAAAAGAGAGCTGGATTTTAGTTTTGGGAAACACAACGTGCAATTATACACCTAAAATCATAATGTTTTTCAGGGAAAATCATTTTTTCTACAATTTACCATTTGCAATCACATGGGGCCTGGTGAAAATCCTGCCCCCAAACAATTTCTAGGCTTCCAAAGGAAGGATAGAAATACAAAGAACACTATGTGAAAACTGGAAAATTCGACATAAAAATTTGACGGGCCAAGGCTCACAAATTTTAGAAACTAAATTTTGACGGTCTAGGACCGTTGAAATTCTTGATGTTCCCAGATTTGATGGCTTAAAGTTGTCGAATTTCTCTCATACTTCATTAATTTGATAATTTCGACCCGTTGAAAATTTTAATTTGACAATGAAAAATTCGACACCAATTTGACCTCTTGGTCCGTCGAATTTTATGAAATTTGACAGTCCAAGACCGTCAAATTTGGGCTTTTTTCACATTTTGGAAGTTCCAGATTAAGCTTTTTACCTTGTCATTTCATCTACGTAACTGCCATAAAAAATAAGATTTTATGTGAGGTTGAAGATGAACGAGACATACACATTGACAATGGTTGATTGTGAACCATCTACATGTCTCCTTTGTTTTGTCAACTCTGAAAACGTAAGTGGTTCCTACGAACATAGACCAGAACAAGATTGCACTACTTGATAGAAGTAGGAAACGTCAGTTAAGCCTACGTTAGCTAGTACTCGCTTAATTGACTATACTACACTTTCTCTTCGAGTGTGACAAAACTATAAAGAAGTATGCACCCTTACATACAGCCACCTTAGCACTTCGGCCCCCTAATCGGAGGCCTACACCTGTCACAAATCTAGTGCCCATGCGGTCACATAAGAGCGCACACACACACACCTGTGTTGAATTTAGAAGCTTGAAGAGAGTTCCCGTTCGGTTTGGTCACATTTAAGCCCTTCACTCACTACTTGATTCATTACGGGTTCACTCTTCCAAGCCCTTGTGCAGGAAGCACGAAGTCCAAGAGTGGGATTCTTACGTTAGGAGTGTCGTGTTCAAAAATATCTTACGACATGAAGATATTTAGTAGGCGTTTGGATAGGACTCCTTGGCTACTTCTGACTCTTGCGGGGAGTTAGAAGTCGTTTGGATGCGTTTGTATGAACTACTCTTTCGAAGAGTTACTCCGCGCAAGAGTAAGAAATTACTCTTTATGAAGAAGTCAAGAAAACCTATTTCTCAAAACTCTTCTTGCGGGGAGTCAAAATCTAACGGTTCGTTTTACCAAAATACCCCTAACTTTATTAATTTTCTATGAAAATATTTCTAATTCATTTGCCCTTAAATCAAACAAAAGAAACATTTATTAATATTAATTTTTTTTTTTTTAATTTTGAGTATAATGGATTTAAACACATTATATTAATATTTAATATTTAAAATATTATATTATATTAATATTTATAGTTAAACACATTATATTAATATTTAATATATAAAATATTATATTATATTATATTAATATTTATTATATTATATTATATTAATATTTATAGTTAAAATGTCAAAAACAATATAGTTTGAAGGCATATTATGACACTAAAAGACAGTCTGTCAATTTTTTTTTAAATTTTGAGTATAATGGATTTAAACACATTATATTAATATTTAATATTTAAAATATTATATTAATATTTATTATATTATATTATATTAATATTTATAGTTAAAATGTAAAAACAGTATAGTTTGAAGGCATCTTATAACACTAAAAGACAGTCTGTCAATTTTTTTTTTTAATATTATGTCAAAAACAGTCAGTCAAAATTTTTTTTAAATTTTAAATATAATGGATTTAAACATATTATATTAATATTTAATATTTAAAATATTATACTATATTATATTAATATTTATTATATTATATTATATTAATATTTATAGTTAAAATGTCAAAAACAATATAGTTTGAAGGCATATTATGACACTAAAAGATAAAAAACAGTAACTGGTATAATATAAGGGTATTCTAGTCTTTTTTCTAAAAGTCATGATAAGTCAGTATGGTTCCCAAACAAACTTCCAGCACAAAAGTACTTCTTCCAGTACTTCATAGAGTTGATTGCCAAACGCCATTTCTGCACATAATTACTTTTCCAGCTCCTCCATAGAGTACTTCAGCTCCTGTTCTTTGGAACAGTAGTTCTGCTCCTGGTATCCAAACAGGCCCTTATATATTTAAACTATAAATATATGTTAGCTTATTATGTCAAACATTTAATTTTCACGAACATTCTGATCGTACTCAAAAGATCAGTTGGGTTTGTTAGACAAACCGATTTTATTATAAAATCTGGTGGAACCCAATCAGACCATCAGTTCGGTCCAATTTTTAAAACACTGCTCTTTATAGTTACAATAGTATAGAACCATTATAGATCGATTTTCATAAAAAAACTAAGAAAAAAAGTGAAGAAAACCTAGTTTTTTTTTACATACCTCTTCAAAATGTCTGAAAAAATCCTTGAAAATAATTTTTTTCTTCTTTCTTAAATCCATTCTGACGAAATAGAGTCTTCGATTGAAGTATCAAAAATCCAATTTTTGGATGGATATGAGCATTTGAATGGTTAGGATATTCAATCATGAGAAATGTGGGACATGAGGAACAAAGAATATTTAGAAAGAAAAATTTTATTAAATGTCATGCCAAGCAACCTCCAAAAACTTACGGATTATTTAAAAAGAATTCCCCATGAGAGGGTCCTTGAACTAATTTTCCCTTTTAGTTAGGGATGACATCAATGGGGTGATAATGAAAGGAGGTCTCTTGATTAGAATATCAACCTGTTGATCTTCCTCATATGAAGACCATTTAATGGTTTGGATCTAACACCGATGAGTAAGGACAATAATTAAAATCAAACATTTTGGTACATTTTTTTCATGTTTTTGTCAAACATATTTTTATCATATATTGCAATTCTACATTTTGACAAGTACCCTATATGACCTAGTTCAACAATTATAAATAAAATTTATTTAATCTTTGGAATTAGTGTCCATATTTTAAAATTAATTAACAAGATTTTTTATTCTAAAGTATTACAGGCTCTCCTTGAGACCTATACCTAGGATTGTCAACGGATAGGTATCCCATCGGATAGTGCTCTATCTGAATCTGAATCCAAATCCGAAAAAATTTAGTGCTATTTGAATTCGAATCCGAATCCGATCGGATATCACTAATCAATTTTCGAATTCGTATCCGAATAAATTATCGGATATCCGATATTATCCGATTTGAATCCGATTTCAAGTCGAATTCCAAAACTATCCGAAATTTATCCGATTCGAATCCGATTGCAAATTGAAATTCGAAAACTGTCCAAAACTTATTTACCATTCGAAAATTATCCGAAAATTATCCAAATTTTATTTAGAGAAATTCTATTGCCACACCAACATTTTCTAACTCCACCCCAATTCCAATTTGTAATTCTAATTCTAAAATTAGATAATATGACAAGATTCATTTAGTAGTTTAAAATTTTAAAAAGAAATTTGGGATGATATTGGATATCCAAGCATTTTTTTTAAATTCTCACTACTATGGAAAAAACATTGTCGCTGTAAGCTTTCATGACTTGTGGAGGAAACAAAAATTAAATTACTAATGAGATGGGGAATGCCGTTTTGTACAACATTCCACATCCAATACAGAACACTAAGCAAAATGGTAACAACATCATGGTACACCAATCATACCATTCAACGTTTTGATAAATATCAAACCTTAACTTGTAAATTTGAATAGAATGAGTGTCACAACTAAAGAGCACATCATGTGCAACATGTACAAATGCAGCAGGAAAAGAATGAGGAGGAGGAAGAGGAGGCTCACACTCCATGTTCAGACTTTCTTGCAGAGCTCGCGCAAGTTATTCATCTTCTTCTAAATGAGATACGTTATCTACAAAATAAAAATGTGATCTTAGGAAGCATATAAATGCATTAGCAATATGAGATTTATTAACTTAAAATCATCTTTTGGTACTACCATTATGATACACTAAAGCTCATGTTACAAACTAGAATAGCTTTCCTTGTTATTAGCAATGTCATGTAACACGAGCAATACAAATAGATGCCAGCAAGTACAACATAACAGGGGCGTGGTTTCAATTAGCCAGCCAACGACCATAACAGAGCACACGACAGCATGGTATAGCACGAAAAAACTTAAGCAATCACAATAGAAGACAACCAATCAGTTCTTGTAACGAAGGGTTATCCTCTAAGATCAACACTAACCTTGAGATACTGCTAGATAAGAAAACAATATTATAGCTGCTCAACATCCCTCAACTCTAAATCCACCTCTTCCACATCCACATCTTCGTCTTCACCCTCGTACTGCACCACACAAAATCGAAAATGAAGAAAAGTTAACAAACTGTAGAATCACTTAGTTAGTAAAGATCAAACAAGAAGATGAAAGCCACTACTAATTTCAAGGTCAATTAGAAATGTGGAAATAATTAGTTGGCAACTCAACAATGCCAAAAAAAAAAAACACAATAAACCTGGTTGTAAGCATTTTTGGGCGGTGGTGGAGGTGGGGGGAATACGAGAACATGTTCAAAATGATCAAAGATAAAGAATCTAATAAGAGATTCAGAAATAACTTAAAAATCCAATACCTTCAAGAGTTATCTATTGATGTGGTTTCACATTGCCCCTAAAAGTCAACAAACAAACTAATGGTGGGCTTAAATGATTTGATTAAAAGAGAAAAGGAGAAACTTAATCCTGTTTGGACATCCAACTTCTTACCGACTCATATCTTCCATGATGTCAAGATTGAAAGTGTCAAGTTCGAACTTGTCCAGCAGAGTGATAGAAAATTTTGATTCACCCATGGGTTCTATAGTTGAATTATCTTTTCCTGAAAGTGCATAAGTAGTTAGTTTGCTAAGAATCTTGTTACAGTCATGGTATAGATATTCAACTTTCTTCAAGTATATTCTGACAACATCAAGAAGAAGGTAACCAAGTACTCTATATGTGACAGTAACTTCATTTAGCATGATCTCATATGCATGAGCAAACAAGAGGAGAAAAAGAAAGTATTTCCTATTTAGTTAAAATAAACAAGGCAAACAATAGGACTAACATATAGATAAAAAGAAGAGGAAACATTTGCATTATAAACTTCAAACCTGACCAAAATATCATATATGGATATCCCAATGTCTTCAACACTGAAACATTAGCAGAGTCCTCAAAGAACCAAAAGCGCCAAAAGGGAAACAAACATATATAGTCTTGAAGTAGCTATGAATTTCTAAATCTAATAGAGACAAAACCATGAATGATCTGATTTACAAATCCGATTGTATGAAGATGTGGCTCTCGACATAATTGAATAGAAGAACAATATTTGTTAAACTGAACCAAATCTTTGCACAAGGCTTTGATGATATTTCAAACCCAATCATTGTGCTTTGTTGATTTTTTCATTGGGTTTTCCTTCTCCTTACAAACATCTTCAATGTCCCCATAAGTTTTAGCTTCTCTTTAGCATGGGAGTCATCATATTCATAGATGAAAGGTCAAATTGATTATTTTCATCATATTCTAGCTGCCACCAAATGAAGATTTAAAATTTTCCATTCTTTTTGGAACATGAGTACTTGATGTTTATAGATTGATTCACTTCCAAAACAGACGATGTAGCTTTCAACATAACATAATGGAGGAACAACATTCGTTAACTAAGCCCAAATTTTTTACAAGACTTTGATGATAACACAACAGTTATTGTTTGATTACTATGAAACTTAAACTTGATAAAGCAATGGTTCTTATTTCAAGAGAAGTTGCTAAAGCTTTTTAATAACTTCATCCAAAAAATAAACAAGTAAAAAAGCGAGACCAAAATAGAAGACTATGGAGAACATAGGTATAACAGAAGTTTGCAAAGAGTACGATTTATATTATGAAAGAATAAATTAATGATTTAACACCCAAGATACCTTTTCTACAGTGGAAAGGCTAGAAGCATTAATGATTAAAATCATATTTTGGTACCACCATTATGATTCACACTTAAGCTCATGTCATGAGCTCACAGAAACTATAAATCTGCTATTTGGAAAGGCAGGAAAAAGTGATAAGTGAAAGGAAGCAAGCATGTTGGGGGGGAGGAAGGACGTGTCAAGATCTTTTAAGTGCTACTTTTACTACCCTTTATGTTAGGGTCATCAAAGAAATGAATATGAGGTTATCCAGTCTCAGAATATAATACAAACATGTGGTGTATTTAGAGGTTCGGCAACTCACCCATGGTAGATATGCTGCTGTAAAAGTAAAGAGGCGCCCAAGAAACTCATAGGGATAAAGGGGTTCTGCTTGCTCCATACATAAACCTATAGAACAGAAAATTAGAGAGAATTAACAAATTGGAAATAACCAAAAACACAATTCTGCATGGAAAAAATGAATATGTGGTAACCGACCATCATGAAGGTCAACGAATTGCTAAGGAAACACCCAATAACAGTCCTTAAAGAATCACCCAATAACAGTAGTCCATCCTCCATGACTTTTTTGTAAACTCAAACAAATATAAAGAACAAAGTATGGTAAAAAAAAATCATATCTACAAGACTACAACCAGATTGTAGTTTGAAATGCTCCTATAAACACTAAGATAACAATTTCTCCATCAACTGGGAATCAAAGTTTAGATTTTTCCAGTAATTAAAAGGTTAATTTGAACAAAGAGAGAGAATCAACGACACAAAACTATATAGTAAAAAAAATCTAAAACAACCAGGGTTTATCAGAACCAAATACTAAAGGCTCTTTCTAGTCGACTCAAACATACCAAAAACTAGGGTTTCAATCATCATAGTTGAAATCAAAGCAGAAACTACAGAAAATTGTATAATCAAACAAACATTAAGAAAAACAATTGACAATCTGCCATGATAAAATCTTACGAGCTCGAACTACGCAGAAGAAACTAAGGTTTCGAATTGAAAATCATAAAACCCTAACTTGGGTTTGAGTAGAATATTGTTCAGCTAGGAAATCAATTTGGACAAAAAGAAGAAAAAAAATTACGAAGTCTAATTCTAACCTGGGCTGAACCGACTCCGACATCAGAAAATTTTGGATAATATCCAATCCAAATTATATACTACACAGGGGTCATAATAACTCCAAACTTCATATTTGTTTTATTTATTATTTTTTAGATAATTAAAACAAACAACTCTTTTACAAGATAATAATTGAAAGGAGAGGAAAGTTCGTCCACCAATTAGAATATTTTGCTAGAGACCAAAATATTCTAAAAGGGTACCTAAAAAGTAGGAGTAAAATAGGAAATTGTCCTCAAGTTAGAAACTGAAGTGGAAAGAGGGAGAAAGAAACATTGAATGCTTAGGTCTATATGTTATTGATATTTGAGAAGAAGAGGGTTTGCTTGTTTGATCCATCAAAGAAAGGAAAATAGTGATCCATTCATGCAACATCCCATGATGATGAAAACATGTATTCTTCACCAATTCCTTTGATTGGCTTATATACAGCGGCAGTCACATCGGTATGTTTCATGTTTATGATTTGTGATCTATTAAATGGGTTGCATTATAGGAAGCCATGGATTCCTTATCAATTCTTCTCACTCAACTCACTTACACTCACTCTTCTCGCCATAGCTACAAAGTTTCCTGTAGATCTTACTAGTTCAATGCCTTCTGCTCAAGATCAACTTTCCAAACTTACTGGCACTGTCTTAATATGCATTTCGATGAATTTTTTCTCATCTTCACTCTCAACCCAGAGTGATTCTGAATGTTTTTCCAATATCATCTCCTTGAGCATTTTCATAGTAACTGTGATTGTCAATGTTTGTATACAGATTTTCACAGGTGTGATCTTCTCATTCCTTGTAGAACATGTCATAATTATGTCCTGCATGCTATTATTACTCGGAGTGTTGTGGTCCTTGTTTAAACTAAATCACCCTCTTGATATTTCCTCATATTCTAACACTGATGATTAACTTAAGAAGAGTGACTCTCGAAATTCAGAGAGTAAGAATATGGTACATAGATTGAAATTGTTTTATGTATCCCACTATAAAAACAAAGTTGAGATGGAACTCGACGATAACATAGTTTGGATCAGTATGGGCATGTTGTCCACACTTTACACACTGGTTCTCTCACAAGCCGTATTGCGATTGCTTTTTCTTAAGGAGGTGGAGTTTCAATGTGGAATTTCTACTTATAAATGGTCAATGTGGACGGTGGTTTCAACTCAAATTTTCACTATCCATATAGGAAGTATGGTAAGTGTATTGAGATAGTGGTTTGGATTCAAAATCTTTGGAGAAATTGAATTTTCTGATATTTACTTCTTCCCTTCTTCCTAGGTTTCATCGTCTTTAATAAAGCTCCGCAGTCTGGCATTCTTCAAAATTTCTAGAATAAGCCTCATGTTTATCTGACAAACGATCGCAATGAATGGCCTATGGATATTACACATATTGGTCATGGCATTGCTTCTCTTGGGTTATCTCTTACCTTTGGTGTTAAGGGTGTGTTTGATGGCAATCTCTAAAGTTTGTTTTGGTAAACAAAGAAACAATGAAATAGTCCATATGGATGTGCAAGAGTGGTTATAAGGAAACGGTGAAAAAGAGATATATATATATATATATATATATGGGAAATGTTCAGCAACAAACATTTTGGCAAATTTTTTTTCAAAACATGGGTTAGAGATTTTGGAATGAGCTGATTTTTGGTGAGGATGATCTCTACGGTGAGTAGATCATCATCACCAAAAATCAGCCCATTCCAAAACTTCTAACCCCATAAAAAATGGTTTACAAAAAATGGACGGTCCACGATTTTTCAACTTGTAAACTGGGGCTAGAAGTTTTGGAATGGGCTGATTTTTGGTGAGGATGATCTCCTCACCGTAGAGATCATCCTCACCAAAAATCATAGAGATCATCCTCACTAAAAATCAGCCCATTGCAAAACCTCTAACCCATGTTTTGAAAAATGTTTTGTCAAAATGTTTGTTGCTGAATGGGACCCTATATCTATATATATACATATATGGGAACGGTTCGGCAGCCCTAAAGTTTGCCAAGTGTTGTGCCAAATATTTTTTGTAAATCACTTTTGATGGAGTTAGAAGTTTTGGAATAGGCTGATTTTTTGTGAGGATGATCTCTACGGTGAAGAGATCATCCTCACAAAAAATCAGCTCATTTTGAAACTTCTAACCCTAGTTTACAAGTTGAAGAATCGTGGACCGTCCAATTTTTGTAAATCACTTTTGATGGGGTTAGAAATTTTGGAAGAGGCTGATTTTTGGTGAAGATGATCTCCTCATCATAGAGATCATCCTCACAAAAATTCAGCTCATTCCAAATCTTCTAACCCATATTTTGAAAAATGTTTGGCACCAAACTTGGCAAACTTTAGGGCTGCTGAACCATCCCTATATATATATATAGGGAGGGGTTCAGCGGCCCTAACATTTACCCAGTTTCGTGCCAAGTTTTTACGACCGTAAGATAGGGACGCATCTGACGGTTAAGAGAGATGTTTACGGTTTTAAAATAAAACGTAAGTAATTACAGAATGCCCCCTCATCAATTTTTATTTCTTTTAAAAAATCCCTCTTAATAAATTCCTTTCTTCTTCTTCGATCTCTGTCTGTAAACCAAGTTACAGACGTAACTTACGAGAACCTCTCTCTCTCAAGTTTTAGATCGAAGCCTCCTTGAAATGAAACCCTCTCCCTCCCATTTTATCCAAAATGGGCATACCCTGATATCCATTTCCATAGATTCTCCAAATGATAATCAAAAGGCTTACTTCAACTGGCCATATGTCATGAGAGATTAGATTCTTTGGTCTTGGTTATTGCTCTTGGATTTCTGAAAATGACCTTCACTTCAGATACAATCCCTTGCAAGCCATTTTCCAAGCATAGTTTTATGGCTTCATCCAAAGAATTCCTTCTAACGTCTGAGTAAATTTCCAATCCCCCATATGTGAGAAAGAACACCTGATTAAGCAACCACATTAATAAACTTAAGTATTTGAATAAAAGAAATTATCTTTAATTAAAGGGTAATGTCATAAAAAATTGAAAACCGATTTGACTAAGAGTTCATAATCATAAATCATAAAAAGAGAGTATAATTAGAAATACAAAAATCTCTTACAGGGTAGGTTTTCTGCAATTTCCTGATCAGCTCTGTTGCACTTGGTTGGAAAGACGAGAAGATGATCGGTGTCTCTTTGGCATACTCAAATATCACATGCCCATATAAATTGACTACAATTAGAACAAACCCATATAAATTGAGCCGAATTGGGCCAACAACACGTGGAGTAAGACGGCGACGGCGAGAGAGGGTTTAGAGAGAGACAACGATGTAACTTGAGAGAGAGAGATGACGAGAGTGCGACGATGATGGCGAAAGTGTGTGAAACTTAGGGGAAAAAGAGAGAGAGGTTCTCGTAAGTTACGTCTGTAACTTGATTTACAGATAGAGATCGAAGAAGAAGAAAAGAACTTGTTAAGAGGGATTTTTTAAAAGAAATAAAAATTGATGAGTGGGCATTCTGTAATTACTTACGTTTTATTTTAAAACCGTAAACATCTCCCTTAACCGTCAGATGTGTCCCTATCTTACGGCCATAAAAGCTTGGCACGAAACTAGGTAAATGTTAGGGCCGTTGAACCGCTCCCATATATATATATATATATATGAACAGCGTTCCTAAGACTCATATTGGGACTCACATTGCGACACACCGTTTTGTCTTATATGGGCAAAAATGTTTGGAATGGGCTGATTTTTTGTGCGGATGATCTCTGTGGTGAGGAGATCATCCTTGCCAAAAATCATCCCATTCCAAAACTTCTAGACCATCCAATTTTTGTTGAAAAATTATAGACCGTCCAATTTTTGTAAATCAATTTTGATGGGGTTAGAAGTTTTGGAATGGGATGATTTTTTGCCAGGATGATCCCCTCATCACAGAGATCATCCGCACAAAAAATCAGCTCATTCCAAACATTTTTGCCCATATAAGACAAAATGGTGTGTCGCAATGTGAGTCTCAATATGAGTCTTAGGAACGTGACCCTATATATATATATATATATATATATATATATATATATATATATATATATATATATATCTTTAACTGTAAAGATTATCTTTACCAAAAATCAGTCCATTCCAAAACTTCAAACCCATGTAGGACAAAATATGTTGGGCAAATGGTTGGGTGCTAAACGTTTCCCTATTTAAATTAATTACTTTTTACAACCATTAGTATACATATCATAAGGATTGAAGAGTTTGAAGATGATTATTTTTTGTGGAAATATCATGGTTTTGTTATTAATTTATTAGAGAAGATTGAGATCAAGAAGAGCATGTGATCAGTTTGATCAGTTTGGAACATAGCTGTATCCCAACTAATCTTGGAAGGTAATCTCTAAAATATTTAAAGAATTGAGTTAAATTTAGCCAGAGAGAGACAAAGGCCCCCACCACTTTCTATTCAATCACGTGGGTAAATTTAATTCTCTTGAACGAACGACAGATTCATAAGTGAACATGACATCTTTTTCTGCCTTGCCGTTTTCTTTGACTAAGAAGTTCACACGAGGACTCAAAAAAGTCAATTATGGCGGTGGCGGTCAATATTAATATTTGAGAGACAGAGAGGACAATAGGCTACTCCACTTGCCCGGCCCCACATCTTTGGGAAAGAAGCCGATGCTAACACTGCCATTTCATTTTCTTGGGCTGTTTGTTTGCGTTTATTTTCAACATTTAATATATATATATATATATATATATATATATATATATATATTTTGTTGTCAAATCAACATGTTTGTTTATTCATATTTTCTATATTTATGATTGAAAAATAAGTGAAAAAAATTAAATAAAATTGGATCACTTAATTTTTTTTTTTTATTTTGGATAAACACCAATTGTTTTCAATATGGACAAGTACACTTTTACATTGTCTTTGTAGGTGAAATTGCAATGAGGCAAGTTGGCTTAATTAATTAATAATATTTTTTATTCTCAAGTATTATGTGTTTAATATGAAATGAGTGTGAGTTAAACAATATAATGTAGGATTTTCTAAGATTTATTTATTATTTATTATTTATTTATTTACTTTTATATATGGTATATGTGTGTTTAATATTATTTATGAGGTTGAGGATTTTAGGGAGGAAATATTCACCCTAAAGTAAACAAGTTGAATGAAATGTTCTTAGATAAAAGAAAATACCCCTGAGGAAGATCTTGTGTTTTGGGATATAAAGTTTAGCTGAACTGGGGTGAAAATCGGCAAGGAAAGCTTGGTCGAGCAAGAGTGAAAATCGAGTATTATACATTTCACCATATTTATTTTTAGAAAATAATTGAAGCAATACATATTTGTGTGTTGATGTTTTCTATGGATTAAATGAATATGTTGTATGTGTTTTGAAGCATGCCATGTTTTCTTATTATTTTTATAATCTTTGGAAAGAAAGAAAGATCCCATTGAGTCTTTGGACTCATGGTGTTTACCAATTTTTTTCCAGATTTGAGATAGGCGGTGATGATGGGTAAGAAGACTTGGAGAAGAAATTTCTAGTCCTAATTTTAATGTATTATTTATTATTATTATTTTTATTTTTATTTTGTTTTTTCATGTATTTCTCTTTGAACTATTTGGTTGTGATAATTAAATTCAAGAACTTATATAATAAATTTAAATTTAATTCATATTGAAGGATTTTATTAGATTCATGATTGGGTGGTATTATCAATAAATTTAGAGACAAGAATTAATTATTTTAAAAACCCGCGTACTTGGGGTTACCCTTTCTAAAATAGAAATATGGGTTTGTAAATATTGAATTAAAGATATGTAGAAATTAGAAAATAAATATTATAAAAGTTTTCTGTATTTTTTATTGTTATATAATTGAATCAAAAGCACGTAGGAAAAAAGAATAAGGACCATTCGAAATATAAATTTTAAGTCATAGATTTTAGAGTGATCAAAGATCAAGCAGTGAAAATTCTTTTTTGTGTTTTTTTTAGAAGAGAAGTTAAAATTTGTGTACCCAAATTACTATCGAACTATAATAGTAGATTTTAAAAAAATTTCTCACCCTTGGATTTTGTATTGTGATTTAGACAATGCATGATGGTTACGAACTTCTAGAATCAAGGGTGTGACTGAAAGCGCCCTCGATCCGTGGGGTGCGCGGATCCGCTTTTGACCCTTGAGGTTTGGGAGTCGCCACCTAGTTATTACGGTCTAGGAACCGATCAATGACTCTAAACGGATAAAAACTAATCTAAAACCAAGAAAATTGAATTCGGGGATCATGTTACGGGATTGGAAGGTGTCAGGCACCAATCCCGCCCGACCAAAGCCGATCTCTACTAAATTCCCAAGTAAATTACATTGCTAAAACCTAGATTAAAAAAAAAAAAAAAAATTACCTTTCCGATGCAAGGACTTTATTCCCTCAGATCTAACAAAAAGAGCTCCTTGTACCGTGCTCCCTCGCTTCGTTCTGTTTCCGGATTTGACTTTGGATCTCCGAGGCAAGGTATCTCCTTGTTTTTGAATCTAAACTCTTCAAGTTCGTTGAGGATTTGGGGGTGTTTTTAGAAGGCTTTTGGGTGTTTTCTAGACTAAAATTGAAGGAGGGATGTTAGCTAAGGAGTTGGGGCTCCAAAACTAGGGTTTATGGGGGGCTAGGGGAGCTTCTAGACCTACTTCTCTTAGGGTTTATGATTTGATACGAAAATAGGGTGTGAGCACCTCTATTTATAGATGTTTTTAGGGGTTGATTTGGATAGAGTTAGTGTTTAATTAGAGATCTTTTAATTAGAGTTGTGTTTTAGTTAGACTTATTTTAGATAGAATTGTGTTTTAATTAAAATTGTTTTAGGTAGAATTGTGTTTTAATTAAAATTGTTTTAGGTAGAATTGTTTTTAAGTTAGAACTCTATTAGATAGAGTTATTATTTAATTAGATCTTTATTATGACTTTTGGTCTTATTTGATTGATTTTTAATGTTTTGACTTTAGTCTTAATTGATTGACTTTCAATATCTTGACTTTAGTCTTGCTTAATTGACTTTAATTTTTTGGAGAAGGCCCCTCCATTATTTCTTTAATTCTTTGGACCCCCAAATGGAGGGGTCCTTAAAGAAATATCCCACGAACCCTCAACAATTTTGCCTGAGAGTCCGATTAATCGATTTTTAGGTTTAAAATTTTAAATTAATTTCATTAATGTTTCACTTTAATTATTTAATGTTTTATTTATTAATTTCGGAAATTTTTATCATGAAAATTGTGAAATTATCGTTTTGCCCCCAAAGAGGACTTTTCACGTTTTAGGTCAGTTTTTAATGTTCTAGGATGTTTTAGAATCAGTTTTTCGTAAGGAATTCAATGAGAATGTTGGTTTGTGTCATTTATGAAAATTTTTATGTTAAATGGTCGTGAACTTTATGAGGGGCATTTTTGTAATTTTGTCGAATTCTATGAAAATTGACGAAATGATTTATTTGGTTTCGATTTGTTATTTTATGTGTTTGAATGAGTTTTCCTAAGCGTAACGTAGGCTCTAGGATTGTTTTGAGGTTAGGGGTATTTTGGTAATTTGATAGTTTTTAGTGATTTTTATCGTGAAGCTTCTTTTTGGTTTGCAAGATGATGATTTCTATGTTTCTGGGGTCGTATTTACCTAGCGTAGCGTGGTTTTTAAGGTTTTGTTAGTTTGAGATACCTCATCCGGATTTCTGAAACACATCTGGTAACAAAATAAAGCAATGGAATACACATCCATCATTGGGAATCATTGCGATCGGGTTGACGAGTTGATTAATCAGGCGAGTGCAAAAATGGGGTGTCTACAGTGACAAAGTGGTAATAGAGCATCAGTTAGTAGATCTTAGGGATCAAGAAAATATTGTGAACGATCCAAATAAATGACATGGAGAACCTTGATATACCTAACCTTAAAAGGAATTATCATTATTAATATTATTTATATTAAGGTCCTAAATAAATTATCTTTACATAGATTATGGCTTGACCTAGAGAGGGTGTAATTAGGATTTCTCCTACTTGTAGACAATAGGCTCCGGAAGTACCAGCAGCGAGACATCAAGCTCAAGAGCTTCTAGTTAGGAATTAAGGAAGTGCTAGACTGGCAACGCTTAATTTACACCACATTTAGTAGCTACCGAAGAGTTAAAGTCGAAGAAATTCCGTTTGGGACTTCGACCGTCCATTCGGGAGAAGTTAATAGGTACAAGGGTTCACACTTACACTGAAATGGTAAAAACGGTTTATTTGTAGAAGGTGAACTACAAGATATTAAGAGAATTTGAGACAATCCGTGGAAGGATCAAGGGAAAAAATTGAGGGAGAGTCAGCAGAGAATTGAACCTAGTAAAAGGCAAACGATAATTCCGTAACAACAATCGCCTAGAGGACAGAAGATTTGTTATGGATGTGGCCAAGTGGGAAATTTCCATCGAGAGTGCTCTCTAGGAGAAAGGGAAAAACTGCAATAAATGTTGGCCTGGTAATAGTGTCCAATAAAATCAAAGGCATTTCTCATCGAAGATTGAGATCAAGGAGTATTTCATCACATTAAAAAATAAAGGGATATATCAAATGGTCACTAAAATGTGGCCAGATATATATAAATTACCCATTATTTTCATCCTTCCTTAATCATTTGAAGAAAATCCTAGATTGTTTTATTCAAAATTCTCTCATTTTGCATCTCCTAAAAAATCTTATATGTCATTAAAATTTGATGGTTGAAGTAGATATAATATCTTAAGGTTGAAGATGATTGTTTTGAAGAAATTAAATCAAGGGCTGAAGATGTGATTAATTTTAAGGGGAAAAAAAAGTGTATTTCAAACCTTAGGACAACATGGTCAAAATTTGTATTTTGTACTTTTAATATCAAAGTCATTTTTACCATATTTAGTAATAGCTTTTAAATCGTTTAAAAAATTAATTGTCAACCAAAAACACTTTTTTTATTTAATAGTCTAGAAAAGTGTAATCTCCACAAAAATAAGATGATTCCACAACATATTTTGATAATATATATATGGGAGCAGTTCGGCAGCCCTAAACACATTTTTTATAAATCACATTTGATGGGGTTAGAAGTTTTGGAATAGGCTGATTTTTTGTGAGGATGATCTCTACAGTGAAGAGATCATACTCACAAAAAATCAGCTCATTTTGAAACTTCTAAGCCTAGTTTACAAGTTGAAGAATCGTGGACCGTCCAATTTTTGTAAATCACTTTTGATGGGGTTAGAAGTTTTGGAATAGGCTGATTTTTGGTGAGAATGACCTCCTCATCATAGAGATCATCCTCATAAAACATCAGCTCATTCCAAAGCTTTTAACCCATATGGGGACGGTTCGGCAGCCCTAAATTTTGCTAAGTTTGGTGCCAAACATTTTTTGTAAATCACTTTTGATGAGGTTAGAAGTTTTGGAATAGGCTGATTTTTTGTGAGGATGATCTCTACGGTGAAGAGATCATCCTCACAAAAACTCAGCTCATTTTGAAACTTCTAACCCTAGTTTACAAGTTGAAAAATCGTACAATTTTTTATAAATCACTTTTGATGGGGTTAGAAGTTTTGGAATAGGCTGATTTTTGGTGAGGATGATCTCCTCATCATAGAGATCATCCTCACAAAATATCAGCTCATTCCAAAGTTTCTAACTCATGTGTTTGAAAAATGTTTGGCACCAAACTTGGCAAACTTTGGGGCTGCCGCAGCCCTAAAGTTTGCCAAGTTTGGTGCCAAACATTTTTTGTAAATCACTTTTGATAGGGTTAGAAGTTTTGGAATAGGCTGATTTTTGGTGAGGATGATCTCCTCATCATAGAGATCATCCTCACAAAATATCAGCTCATTCCAAAGTTTCTAACTCATGTGTTTGAAAAATGTTTGGCACCAAACTTGGCAAACTTTAGGGCTGCGGCAGCCCTAAAGTTTGCCAAGTTTGGTGCCAAACATTTTTTGTAAATCACTTTTGATAGGGTTAGAAGTTTTGGAATAGGCTGATTGTTTGTGAGGATGATCTCTACAGTGAAGAGATCATACTCACAAAAAATCAGTTCATTTTGAAACTTCTAAGCCTAGTTTACAAGTTGAAGAATCATGGACCGTCCAATTTTTGTAAATCACTTTTGATGGGGTTAGAAGTTTTGGAATAGGCTGATTTTTGGTGAGAATGATCTCCTAATCATAGAGATCATCCTCATAAAAAATCAGCTCATTCCAAAGCTTCTAACCCATATGGGGACGGTTCGGCAGCCCTAGAGTTTGCCAAGTTTGGTGCCAAACATTTTTTGTAAATTACTTTTGATGGGGTTAGAAGTTTTGGAATAGGCTGATTTTTTGTGAGAATGATCTCTACGGTGAAGAGATCATCCTCACAAAAAATCAGCTCATTTTGAAACTTCTAACCCTAGTTTACAAGTTGAAGAATCGTGGACCGTCCAATTTTTGTAAATCACTTTTGATGGGGTTAGAAGTCTTGGAATAGGATGATTTTTGGTGAGGATGATCTCCTCATCACAGAGATCATCCTCACAAAAAATCTGCTCATTCCAAAGCTTTTAACCCATATTTTGAAAAATGTTTGGCACCAAACTTGGCAAACTTTAGGGCTACTGAACCGTCCCATGTATATATATATATATATATATCATAAGGATTGAAGAGCTTGAAGATGATTATTTTTTGTGAAAAAATCATGGTTTTGGCTACAAATTAAAATTATGGCGTTATTATCATTTGGTAGTAGTTTATTAGAGAAGAATGAGATCAAGAGGAGCATGTGACCAGTTTGGAACATAGCTGTATCCCAACTATTCTTGGAAGGTAATCTGTAAAATATTTAAAGAATTGAGGGACAACCACGTCCTTCTCGGCACGCGCGGGGGGTAGGGCATTGTTTGAAATCTGTAAAAGTAAATAATTAAGAAATTTAGTATGATCCAAAGCCAAAAAAAAAAAAAAAGGGTGATGCTAAATGGACGTAATTTTTGGCGAACGCCTTTTTCTCTTTTTTTTTTTCCATAGTGAAAAAAGCAAACTTTCTGATTTTTTTTTTATAAATATGGGTGCTTGGTGGCCATCCATTTTGAATACGTTGGATCAACCTCGAAAAACAATATTTTTTTTTAAATTTCTTTACTTTTTTTTACTATCAATATTTTCATGAAATCTAAAAGACTGTATTGTTGGATTGTCAATGTGATAACCAATGTGGGCCCAATGACCATTTTCTAGTTTTGAAATCTATAAAAATAAGTATGTGGGCAACGGGCAAGAGAGAGAAGCTCTCTCTATTGCTGATGTCACTGTGTAACATGTCAAACGTTTGTTGGGCTGTGAGCCAACACGCCATAGGGTCTCTGGGAGTTGGCCAAAAATGACGTCCATTTAACATTTCTTAAAATAAAAAAAAATAAAAAAAAAATCTAAAAACAAACAAACAAACAAACAAAATTGGCTAAAGAGTTGTCTTGGATGAGCCAATAAAAATATTTTAAAATGAATAAATATTTTATTGTGTACAAAAGTCTTGTACCCAAATAATTAACTTTTTTGACATGTCTAGATGCATTTTCGAACTCATGAACAACGTAGCCGAGTTGATCCAATATTTTGTGGAGTTGGGTTAATGATTTGATTCCTTTAATTTTGGGGGCCTATCCATCTCAAAATTCATTCAAGTTAAGTCCACTTGGAAACATTTTAGTTAACTCTATGAATTTTAAAACTCTAGCTTAAACAATGAAATTGTTAGTGAATCCAAAGAATATTTGACATAGGAGGGCACTGAAGCAACCAGTTTCAATTTTTTTTATTTGATGGTGCCTCATGATTCAATGGTTGTACCTAGGGAAAATTACTTTAAGGACCATCACGGAAGAGTTTCTTTCTAAATAGTCCCTAAGTTATGGATGCTAGCTTGACATGACATTTAGTAAACGTTTTCTTTCTTAATGGTCCCTTGTACTATCGAGTTCATAATTTTTATTGTCGAACTTGACAATTTTTTATTTAGTGTCGAGTTCACTTTTTTTATTGTCGAACTCGACGCTTTTTTAATTACTGTCTAGTTCATCGATTTTATTAAATAAAAAAGGGTGAAATCAACACTGGTAAAACCCACCCTTTTCCAATTTTTGAGTTTTATTTATTTATTTATTAATACATGAAAAGATTGACTAAAAACTTGAGATAACGACTTGTTTAAATTATTTTAACCCAAAAGAACCATTATACATCAATTTTCATCCAAAAACTAAGAAAAAAGTGAAAAAAAAAACCACTAGTTTTTTTATGACATCTTCAAAAAATTTGAAAAAAACCCTTGAAGATGATTTTTTCTATTTTTTTAAATGCTTTCTGATGAAATAGAATCTCCAAAACACGATTGAGGTGTAAAAATCCACTTTTTGGATGAATACGATGAATTCGAATAGTTAGGGCATTCAATCGTGAGAAATGTGGGAAATGAGGTGCATGGACCATTTAGAAATAAAACTTTATTAAATATCCTCCAAGTAACCATTGAAAACTTAAAGACTATTTAGAAAGAATTCCTTCTGCGAGGGTCCTTTAACTAGTTTTCCCTTTTATCTAGGTAGGACATCACTGGGGTAATAGTGAAAGGAGGTTGCTAGATTAGAATATCAAATTGTTGATCTTCCTCATATGAAGACCATTTAATGGTTTGGATCTAAAGATGATGAGTAAGGACAATAATTAAACTCAAAGTAAAAGTTAAATCAATTATATTTATGCGTTATTCTCATGTAACAATCAAATCATTTTCTAGAAATCACTAATAAAGCTAATTCTTTTAATGATCATTCACCAAGGATGGGGTAGGTGAAAAAATTGCAATAAGGCAAGTTGGCTTAAAAGATTACTAATGAGCTAGTCCAAATTTTGACAAATACTCCGTATGACCTAGTCCAATAATTATAAATGAAATTTATTTAATCTTTGGAATTAGTGTCATATTTTAAAATTAATTAACAAGATTTTTTATTCTAAAGTATTACAGGCTCTCCTTGAGATCTACACCATATGAAACCTTAAATTATATAAACACACTGGTCCTAACAACTCCAAATTTAATATTTATTTTATTTAATATTTTTTTATATTTTTAAATCAAACAACACCTCTTCTACAAGATATAATTTAATGCAGAGGAAAGTTCGTCCGCCAATTAGAATCTTTTGCTAGAATTTTTTCTAACATACGAGGACCATAGACCAAAATACCCTTAAAAAGTACCTTAAATTCTTTGTCAAAAAGCATGAACTATCAAGAATTTTCTAGTCATCCTTTAATAAGTAGGGGTCAAATAGGAAATTGTCCTCAAGTTAGAAACTGATTGGGAAAACATTGAATGCTTGTTATTGAAATTTGAGAAGAAGAGGGTTTTCTTGTTTGATCCATCAAAGAAGGGAAAATGACGATCCATTCATGTTTCAATGCAACATCCCATGATGATGAAAACATGTATTCTTCACCAATTCCTTTGATTGGCTTATATACAGCGGCCGCCACTTCGGTATGTTTTCTGTTTATGATTTGTGATCTATTAAATGGGTTGCATAATAAGAAGCCATGGATTCCTTGTCGATTCTTCTCACTCAACTCACTTACACTCACTCTTCTCGCCATAGCTACAAAGCTTCCTGTAGATCTCACTAGTTCAATGCCTTCTGCTCAAGATCAACTATCCAAACTTACTGGCACTGTCTTAATATGCATTTCGATGAGTTTTGTCTCATCTTCACTCCTAACTCAGAGTGATTCTGAATGCTTTTCCAATATCATCTCCTTGAGCATTTTCGTAGTAACTGTGATTGTCAATGTTTGTATACAGATTTACACTGGTGTGATCTTCTCATTCCTTGTAGAACATGTCATAATTATGTCCTGCATGCTATTATTACTCGGAGTGTTGTGGTTCTCGTTCAAGATAAATCACCCTCTTGATATTTCCTCATATTCTAACATTGATGATCAACTTCAAAAAAGTGACCCTCTAAATTCAGAGAGTAAGAATATGGTACATAGATTGAAATTGTTTTATGTATCCCACTATAAAAACAAAGCTGAGATAGAAATCAAAAATGACTTACTTTGGATGGGTATGGGCATGTTGTCCACACTTTGCATACTGGTTCTCTCACAAGCCACATTTCGATCGCTTTTTCTTAAGGAGGTGGAGTTTCAATGTGGAATTTCTGCTTATAAATGGTCAATGTGGATGGTGGTTTCAACTCAAATTTTCACTATCCTAATAGGAAGTATGGCAAGTGTATTGAGATGGTGGTTTGGAATCAAAACCTTTCTAGAAATTGAATTTTCTGATGTTTACTTCTTCCCTTCTTCCTGGGTTTCATCGTCTTTGATAAAGCTCCGCACTCTTGCATTCTTCAAAATCTCTAGAATAAGCCTCATGTTTATCTTCCAAACGATCGCAACGAATGGCACGTGGATATTATACATGTTGACCTTAGCATTGTATTTCTTGGCTTATCTCGTATCTTTGGTGTTAATGTCGTGTTCGATGGCAACCTCTAAAGTCTGTTTTGGTAAACAAAGAAACAACGAAATAGTCCGTATGGATGTGAAGGAGTGGATACAAGGAAACGGTGAAAAAGAGATAAAGAGATTGATGGAGAAACATGAAAAGGATTCTCTGACTCATCTAATCCAATTGCTTTCCCAAACTACTCCATCTGAAGAGTCAACTACCAATACGGTGTCCAGTTCACATGAGAACAAATTCTCTTGTCTTTTATTGGTAATCATTGCAAGAGTTGCTATCGTTGTTCTACCAGATACCCTTATTTCTTCTCTAGTTCAAAGCTTAGACGAAGCCTTCGAAATTATTTGTTTCATTGACGAGAAAGTGAATGCCAAAGACAAAAATTGCAAGAGCAGATGTGCATCGGCAAAAGAATTGTGGATGAATAGAGACAATGCATGCCATTGGTTTCATACGAGATTCATTAAACCCACGGTTAAAAAATGTTATTCACCATCGTTTCAGAAATCTATGGATGGAGGTTCTCGATCGCAACTTCAATTGGACATACGTTGGGCACTTGGGATTATTAAAGAATTAAAAGTGACATCTGGTGAAACTTGGTGTTTCATTGATAAATATCTAGATCCAAGCGACGTTATAGACATCTTCTATGAGTTTATCATCGGACAGGAGCCTCAGAGAACATACACGTCAATCAATGAGTTATATGTTCACATGGAACACATATTTGTGGACATATTGCACTTTTTCCTCCCTCAACTCCCACTTGCCATATTCAAATATGTTCTCGAGGGTCCCATTATAGAACGTGAAGAAAGAGCAAGCTTTGTCTTGAAATTCCTTTGCAAACTTGAACCGTTAGAGCATACAATTCATTGGTCATTTCCAGATGGAACTGGCATTACTAGCTTTATAACTGCTGATCCTGCAATAGACACTCAGCGTATCGAGCCAGTGGAACAAAATGTAGATGTTTCTCATACAATGAGTGAAGATTGTGAAATTCCAGAACTTGTTTGAACAACATGTCATGTAAGTACATTTTTTGTTTTACAGTTTTAATTTTTAATTTTACAGTATTGGTTGACCAAATTTCTTCTTTTTTTCCTTAATTATGACGATCGTTTATTTTGATTAATTAATTATCTAGTCCCATGGATCGTTCTACTGGTTGTGGTGTGTGCATGCTTTTTTAATAGATAGAGTCCTAGCATACATGTTAGAGAACATCGATGCTTTATAAGGCTTTATTACTTTAAGATCAGTTCATTTAGTCCATTCTATTTCAAGTATATCCAGGTTTGCATGTTGTGCAAAGTGTCATGTATTTTTTTTTTTTTTTAAATTTCTTTTTATTTGTGTTCATCATAGTTCCTATAGCTTTCCCTTGTTTAGTCTAAAAGGGAACAAGATTAGGAAACATATTTGAATATTTGTAATGTATAATTGGGTGATGCGAAATATTGGTAGTTTGTTTGTCTCTTAGCCATATATATAAGTAGGAACTTGTTGAATATTTTCAAAATAAAAGTAATTCTTTGTGATTTATTGGTTTGTTTTCTTTAAGTTAGATTTTGAGGTTTTTTATGTATATAAGGTTTAGTCCTACATCGCTCACAAGTAAGAAAGTGGAGTACCTTATAAGTTATAGTCAAAATAGTTAGTTGTATTTATGTCATACCTTTAGGCTTTGATCCAGTGCTTCGAAGTGGTGCGAAGCACCACCCGGCCACGTGCGAAAAGGAGATTGGGCGTTTAGGGCGCATTGGGCGCACATACTCATCGTCATGAGGAGCTGGGGAGCCTTAAAGTTTTCGGGATACGAAACCATCCAACGGTTGTGGTTGATCTGTCATGTGTGATGGATCGGGTGCGATCAGCACCGCACGATCAAGTTAGTATCCGATCGGATACAATGGATCGTAATAATACCGGATCATAATCAAGTGCGATGGATCGATATAGTACCTGATCAGATGCGTTGATTCATGATTGTACCTAATTAGAATCGATCAAGTGTGTTGGTTCATGATTGGTATCCGATCAGGAACGATCAGATCCGTTAGATATGGCAACTGATCGAATGTGATCAGAGCCACTAGATCAAACAGATTCAGCTAAAAGGTATTAGTTAAAAGACATGAGACACATACCTTCGATAGGGTGTAATTTGGATCGTTAGATCTCAGATAAGACACAATCTAACGGCTATTAGACCAAGAGACATTAAATCATGACTCTTAGTCAACATACACAAAATTGGCTATAAAAAGTCAACCAGAATTCAGATTTCTTCACTGAAAATTTTTGTATTCCCCTCTCTCTAAGTTAAGATCTAAGCATCATCAGTTTCTTAATTTTTCGAGTGTTCTAGGCTAAATCAGATTGTATATAATCTGATTTAGTATATTGAGTGTAAGACTTCTTTGTATCCTGAAGGCATTTGTTCGTCGATCCCTTATGTACTTTGATTCAACCAATAGGAGAGAATATTTATCTAAAAGAGATCGAATGTTTTCGAGCCTAGAAGTAATTTTTCTTCCCCCATCGTATCCATTTACCAACAAAACAATGCCACGATGGATATTATTAAGTGAGAGAAACCATGCCATGTGTGTGTGTGTGTTTGTTTAATTTCTTTCAAATATATAAATAAGATTTATTTAATATTTAAATGATTAGTTTTATATATTTTAAAATTAGTTAAAAATGTTTTTTCTTTTAAATTACTCCAGATTCCTTGAGATCCATACCATAAGCAACCTTAAATTATATAATATACAGAGGACATAACAACTTTCAATTTAACATATATATATAATATTTTTAGATATTTAAACTAAACGTAATTTTTTTATAAGATTCGTTGAATGGAAAGGAAGGTTCATCGACCAATTAGAATGTGTAATTGACTTTTACAAGAATTTGTTCTCTTTATAGAGAAATGCTATTGCCACACCAACTTTTACTAAAAGCACCTAAAGATATGTGCTAATCTTCATTAATATCATATCATTGGGGTGCTCTTAGAAAAATTTGGTGCGGCCTTAGATTGTCTCTTTTTATAATATACAATGATCAAAATATCCTATAAGGGTACTTTGGGTATATTGACTTTATCCAAAGGAACCCAATGCTTTTGGCTATTATGAACTATTTTTTTTTGTTAGTAATCTTAATGCCTGCACAAATAAATTAAATTTGGGAAGCAAACCATTTTAGATGAAATTACAAAATACACTTAATTTGAAATTTGCTGAAATTGCCCTTCCATCAGGACTTACCAAGTCAAATAACCTTCACATATCATAGGGAAACTAACTTTAATTTTTCTCAGTCAGACTTCATACATTAGTTTGATAAGAGGTAAATTGGCTTACGGTTCCTGATTCATATTTTGATCAAGTATTTGTGATCTCTAAGGTAGGTTATATTTTGACTATCCTATCAAGACACATATCCTACTTTTAGGTGGGGTGTTGAAAAATTTTCACCCACAATTATTAATTTTCTATTAAGGTGAATTAATCGATACTAAATCAAAAAAATAATATTTTATATATATCACAAATATTTAATTATTAAATATAGATTGTTTTGATTCAAAAATAATTAAAACTGGATGACTTGGCTAAATTTTCATAAACTTGACCGAGATTTTCAAAATATCATTAGGTGATTCATTTTGGATCTTGAGTGAGTCAATTTCAACAGTGATAAACAAAGAATTTCTTGAAATCCACCAAATTGCCATGAACTCTTATAAGTTTCAAAACCATGGCATATGAACACTCATAAATATTTCTATGTGGTCCACTTTAGTTCTTTGTCTCAAAACATAAGGAAAGTAAATCAAATTCTTTCTTGATGAATGTAAGTGCTTGTTCTATAGAAATCATTGAGATACTTATGATAGAAAATGTAGTAGATATTGTCATTAATTAATTTGTTCAATTGTTATTATAATAATCAATTGAAATTATACCCATTAGAAGTTAATATTGAGTGAATATTTGTTTTTTCCCACTTAAATTTCTTATTGTAAGCCTAGCCCAAACTATGGGTCCAAGGGAATCATATTATTTAAATTAGTTACTTTCTATAACTATTAGTATATGTGGCACCCTTTATTTATTTTTTTATTTATTGTCATATTATTTTGAAGAAATCTAACATAATTCAATAAATAGATGCCATTTCTAAAGTAAATACTAGATGATTGAGGGGTAGTTTGATCAAAGGCATTTAAGTAGTTTCCATAAGTTTGTTTTTGTGGTAAGCACTTATTATCACTACAATCTCTCTATTTTTGAATTTTAAATATTGAGTTTGAGACACTTGTCTCTATTAGAATGCTCATGAATTTTAACAAATTGATGAGAGGTCTTGATGAAAATATTCGACAAACAAAAGTTAAAGTCTTTGAGTAAGTTTAGAGAGAGAGAGAGAAAGTTTTGACTAAATCTAATTGAAGTGGTGTTTTGGTTGACCCATGTTTCAAAAAATCAAAGGACTTAGGAGATTTGGATTTGAGATGTTGGAGAGGGATTTCAATTCTTACTATCCTTCTTACACATGGCTGAAATTATTTTTAGAAGAGGAGCGGCTTAAAACGGTAGTAAATGCGTAAATAAGTGAAAATTCTCCATTCCAAAAAAATCAGTTAGGTGACTTCTTTTCTCTAAAAATTATGTGTTTAATATGAAATGAGTGTGAGTCAAACAATATAATGTAGGATTTTCTAAGATTTATTTTATTTTATTTTTATTTTTTTATTATTTTTATATATGTTATATGTGTGTTTAATTATTTATGAGGCTGAGGATTTTAGGGAGGAAATATTCACCCTAAAGTGAACAAGTTGAATGAAATGTTATTAAATAAAAGAAAATACCCTTGAGGAAGATCCTGTGTTCTGGGATTTAGAGTTTGGCCGAACTGGTATGAAAATCGACAAGGAAAGCTTGGCTGAGCAAGAGTGAAAATCGACCCGGAAAGCTTGGGATTTAGAGTTTCACTATATTTATTTTTAGAAAATAATTGGAGCGATATATATTTGTGTGTTGATGTTTTCTATGGATTAATTGAATATGTTGTATATGTTTTGAAGCATGCCATGTTTTCTCCTTATTTTAATAATCTTTGGAAAGAAAGAAAGATCCCATTGAGTCTTAGGACTCATGGTTGTTTACCAAATTTTTTTCAGATTGGAGATAGGCGGCGATGATGGGCAAGAAGACTTTGAGAAGAAATTTCTAGTCCTAATTTTAATGTATTATTTTTTATTATTATTATTTTGTATTTTGTATTTTCATGTATTTCTCTTGAAACTATTTGGTTGTGATAATTAAATTCAAGAGCTTATATAATAAATTTAAATTTAATTAGTATTGAAGGTTTTATTAGATTCATGATTGGGTGGTATTATCCATAAATTTAGAGACAAGAGTTATTTTGTTATGAACATTTTAAGATTTCCCTTTTTGAATTGTTATATTTAAGATTTCAATTAATATTATGAAAATATATCAAAATTATTAGTGTTTGTTGCGTAAATTTGACGAAAATGAGAAATCTGTTCGATTAGAATTAGTTGGATTGAATAAATTGTGAAAATTTTGTAAGAGTTCAAAATTGGCATGACAAATTTTATTGTTTCACTGACTTTCATGGGTTTTAACGAAAAAAATTTCAAAACAAACAAAGCAGTTTAAATACTTTTTTGAGAATTATTTTCAAAGAAAAGTGTTGCCAAAATTGTAACAGAAACTTTTTTCTTCTGTTTTGTATAGAGTTTTAACCAATCAATTCTGTAAATTTTTAGAAGTTTCCATAGTCTATATTGAGTATTTGGAGTGTACTTTCTTAGAAAATTAACCCTATTTTATTTTGATAAATTGATCTAGAATTTTTGTCAAGAATGTAAGAGTAAGACAGCAGAAACTAATTTTCTACTATACTTGATTTGTGAGTTTATTTATAAAAAAAAAACAATGTTTAGAAAAAATTTCATGTCTATATTTTTTTTAAAACTATAACTTCTTGAGTTTCCCAAGATATAAACCACATAAACTTTCACAGAGAATTAATTATTTTAAAAACCGGAATACTTGGGATTACATTTTCTAAAGAAATTAAATATTATAAAAGCTTTCTGTATTTTTTATTGTTATATAATTGAATCAGATCCAGAATCTGACGAGTCGTCTTCTACCATGTCCGCCCACGATTCTTTCGTGGTAAGTCCCGTTTTTGTGGCACGTTTCTTGGAGTAATGCTGGAGAGGCTCCATTAGCTTGATTCCACTAGTCTTTGTCTTTGTTCGTGTCACATGATGACCGCGACTAGTAACTTGATCAGATTCAAGATTGGAAGAAAGGGTTTTCTTACCTTTCTCAGTAGTGGCAGATGCGATAGCGTTGACGTTGCGAGATGCCATTGATGCTTTAGGTGATGTTATTGCAGTTGACTGAAAGATGAGAGGTTGAGATAGTCCCACCGGGCGTGTCAGAAATTTGTCGACAATAAATTTCTACGGATCTACCTCGAGATCCGTAAAAAATAAGATCACAAATGATTTTTGATGAAAAGTGGATACAGATCTCAGTGTTTCCTCTGATTAACAGTCAAGTACAAAAATAGTGATGATGACGTATATAGCTTTTCTTCTCTCCGAGCTTCGCGCTTTATCGGCTGAGAAGGTTGCTTGGTTGGTTACTTTGCTTTGTGTTTAATCTTTTGTAGAGGCTTCTATAGATTTTCTTCTCTCTGGGCTTCGCACTTTTTCGGCTGAGAAGGTTTGCTTGGCTTCCGGAGAAGGACTTTATTCTTGATCTTCTCTTTAGTCGGAGTCAGGATCTCTAAAGAACCTTGCTTTGTCTCTGGAGGAGGGCTTGATAGCTTCTTCTTCTCTAGAGGGAGAGCTTCTGTCTTCTGAGAGAAAGTGATCCAGATGCCCTCTCAATGAGAGAGACTCTTGTATTTATAGACTTAAAGATAATTTAGCTTTCCAATTATACCCCTAACTTAAAGAGGTTTAATTGATTTATTTAAAAGGTTAAATTTGTCCAAATCCCATTTAAGGATTCTATGGATTATTATTGGGCCAAACTCATTTATTTAGGTATAAGGCCCAATATTTAATATGTGGATCACTTGATTTAGTTAGATCATGGGTTTTATCTATGAAAACCCACACCTAAACATATGAAGCCCGTTCCGATTAATGGATCCTCAATTTAGACTTGTGGGCCTAACTGTGAGGTTAAGGATTTTATTTTGACTTATAAAATTTATGAGGGTTTCTTTAAAATTTTGATGCCCACAGAGTGATCAAAGATCAAGCTGTGAAAATTCTTTTTTGTGTTTTTTTCAGAAGAGAAGTTCAAATTTGTGTATCCAGAATTACTATCGAACTATAAAAGTAGATTTCAATGGTGAAATCCAGGGTTAGACAATGCATGATGGTTACGAACTTCTAGAATCAAGGGTGTGACAAAGTGGTAATAGAGCATCAGTTAGTAGATCCTTGGGATCAAGAAAATATTGCGAACGATCCAAATAAATGACAGAGAGAACCTTGATGTACCTAACTTTAAAAGTAATTATCATTACTAATATTATTTATATTAAGGTCTTGAATAAATTATCTTTACATAGATTATGGCTCGATTTAGAGGGGGTGCAATTAGGATTTCTCCTACTTGTAGACAATAGGCAACGGCAATGCACCGTACTCCGGAAGTACCAGCGGCGAGACATCAAGCTCAAGAGCTTCTAGTTAGGAATTAAGGAAGTGTTAGAGAGGCAACGATAAAAGAGTTCAAAGGGCTAAATCAACCAATATTTCAGGGAGAGCCTGTTCCGATGGAAGTTAGAAAATGGCTCAAGCAGATTATAAAGATTTTGTACCTACTAGCAACTACAAATGATCATTGCGTACCATTAACAACATTTATGTTGGAGGGTGATGTAGATTATTGGTGGGATTCGATTAGGAGGGCTATAGATATAGATCAGATGACTTGGGCTCAAATTGAGGAGGTATTCTTTGAGAAATACTTCCAAGAGGTGGTCAAAGACCAGTGGATGAGAGAATTTATGGATCTGATTCAAGGGACATTATCAGTTGGTCAATATGAGGCCAAATTTGCTGAGTTGTCACATTTTACACCACATTTAGTAGCTACCGAAGAGCTAAAGTCAAAGAAATTCCGTTTGGGACTTCGACCGTCCATTCGGGAGAAGTTAATAGGTACAAGGGTTCACACCTACACTGAAATGGTAGGAAACGCTTAATTTGTAGAAGGTGAACTACAAGATATTAAGAGAATTTGAGACAATCCGTGGAAGGATCAAGGGAAAAAATCGAGGGAGAGTCAGTAGAGAATTGAACCTAGTAAAAGGAAAAAAAGATAATTCTGCAACAACAATCGTCTCAAGGACAGAAGATTTGTTATGGATGGGGCCAAGTGGGACATTTCCATCGAGAGAGCCCTTTAGAAGGTGCTCAGCAGATACAGCCAGTTTAGGGGCAAAAAACTTGTTATAAGTATGGCCAACCTGGTCATCTTCAGTGGGATTGTCCTCAGGGAGGCATACAGCGAATTCCTCATGTAGTACCCACCTTATCAACAACAACAATATCCTATGCGCCAACAACAACCACAATTTCTTCGTCCACAACAATAGCAGCAACAACAACAACATAACTTGTAACGACCAAGGCTTAGAACTTAGGGCTGGGCATTTACTATAGTTCAATCAGATGCTAGAGCTGCGAATGATATGGTGGAAGGTACATTTCTTATGTATAATTCTTGGGCAAGAATCTTATTGGACATTAGTTCATCACATTCCTTTATTGCCCCATCATTTGCATCTACTTTGGGTTTGGATTCAAAGTCATTGAGAGTTTTCATATGTGTTGTCACTTCGATGGGCAATAGTGTAAAGATCAATCAGGTGTGTCGATCGTGTGTAATTCATATTGCAGATAAAGAATTAGTGGCTGACTTAATTCATTTGGGGGTGTCAGACTATGATGTTATTTTAGGTATGGATTGTCTAATAGCTATCACGTTATCGTAGATTGCTTTAAGAAGAAAATCTCATTTCGTGATCTTAACGGTTCGATGTTCCATTTTGTTAGTGAAAAGAGCATTCCCCTGCCCACTCCCTTATTTGATCAACGGACTTGTTGGTCAAAGGTTGGAGGATATTTAAATTTGTTAGTTTGTGCAGGATATGTATAATTACCCATTATTTTCATCTTTACCTTAATCATTTGAAGAAAATCATAGATTTTTTTTACTCATTTTCTATCTCCTAAAAAAAATCGTATATTTCATTAAGGTTTGAAGGTTGAAGTAGATATAATATCATAAGGTTGAAGATGATTATTTTGAAAAAATTAAATCAAGGGCCAAAGATGTGATTAATTTTGAGGGAAAAAAGAAGGGTATTTCAAACCTTGGGACAACATGGTCAAAATTTGTATTTTGCACTCTTAATATCAAAGTCATTTTTAACATATTTAATAATAGTTTTGTAATTGTTTAAAAAATAAATTGAGAACCAAAAACACTTTTTTTTTAATAGTCTAGAAACGTGTAATCTCCCGAAAAATAAGATGATTTCATAACATAATTTGGTAACTGCTTGAAAAATAATATATGCATCATAAGAATTGAAGAGCTTGAAGATGCTTATTTTTTGTGAAATGATCATGATTTTGGTTACAAATTAAAAAAATGGCATTATTGTCATTTGTTAGTAATTTATTAGAGAAGATTGAGATGAAGAGGAGCATGTGATCAGTTTGGAACATAGCTGTATCCCAACTATTCTTGGAAGGTAATCTCTAAAACATTTAAAGAATTGAGGGACAACCACGTCCTTGTTTGCACGCGCCGGGGTGGTCATTGTTTGAAATCAGAAGGATCTCTCTCAAATAACCACTACCCACTATCCAGGGGTATTTACAATATTTTAAAAGTTCAGGGTGGCCATTTGCACCATCTCCATATATATAAATATATATATGACATGACATGACATTTAGTAAACGTTTTCTTTTTTAATGGGCCCTCATACTATCGAGTTCATAATTTTTATTGTCGAACTCGATGTTTTTTTAATTACTGTCTAATTCACTGATTTTATTATATAAAATGTTTTTTTTTTTAATTGATAGGCTAGGGTTAAAGGGACCCCACCTTGAAAACATTACTACCGAGTGTAGATACAAGTTAATTCTTCCTCAACAATTCTCAATAGTTCCCGAGTAACATTACACATTTCTTCATCAACGAAAAAACCTTTAAAAAAAGTACCTTGTTTCGCTACAAAATCCGTTGCTTGATTTGTTTCCCTTCAAACAAATTCAAAAGAACAATACAGAAAAAGAAGTCTCTATTTTGCAAAAGTTGTGAACTCAACACTAGTAAAACCCACACATTTTCTATTTTTGAAATTTTTCGACTAAAATCCATGGAAAGATTGACTAAAAACTTGATATAACGACTTATTTAAATGATTTTAACCAAAAGAGCCATTATACATCGATTTTCAACCAAAAACTGAGAAAAAAGTTAAAAAAACCACTAGTTTTTTTACGTACACCTTCAAAAAATTAAAAAAATCTCTTGAAAATGATTTTATCTTCTTTCTTAAATCCTTTCCGACGAAATAGAATCTCAGAAACTTAATTGAGGTGTCAAAAATCCAAATTTTGGATGAATACGATTAGTATGAACGGTTTAGCCATTCAATCGTGAGAAATGTAGGAAATGAGGTGCATGGACCATTTACAAAGAAAAATTTATTAAATGTCCTACCAAGTAACCACTAAAAACTTGGGAAATATTTAGAAAGAATTCCCTCTGCGAGAGTCCTTTAACTAGTTTTCCATTTTATCTAGGTAGGACATCACTGGGGTAGTAATGAAAGGAGGTTGCTAGATTAAAATATCAAATTATTGATCTTCCTCTTATGAAAACCATTTAACGGTTTAGATCTAAGGATGATGAGTAAAGACAATAATTAAAATCGAAGTAAATCTAATTCTTTTAATGACCATTCACCAAGGATGGGATAGGTAAAATTGCAATGAGGCAAGTTGGCTTAAAAGATTACCAATGAGCTGTTTCATTTTGGTACATCTTTTTCATGTTTTTTATAGACATATTTTTATCATATATTGCAATTCCAGATTTTGACAAATACCCTGTATGACCTAGTCCAATAATTATAAATAAAATTTATTTAATCTTTGGAATTAGTGCCATATTTTAAAATTAATTAACAAGATTTTTTATTCTAAAGTATTACAGGCTCTCCTTGAGATCTACACCATATGAAACCTTACATTATATAGTACACAGGTCCTAACAACTTCAAATTTAATATTTGTTTTATTTATTATTTTTCTAGATTTTTAAAACAAACAACACTTTTACAAGATACAATGTGTGTTTTACAAATGTGTTTAATTATTTATGAGGTTGAGGATCTTAGGAAGGAATCCAACTTTTGATTTTGCAAACGCAATCCACCGTTCTCCTCCATTATTTGAACATGTTCTAACTTTAGTTTCTCATTTCAATCTCCTATTGTGAACTACAAATACATACAAATTAGTTGCAAACCCCAGGAAACAGCTCAAAAAGGTCCCAAGATACAAGAGAGATGCTGACATTTACTTGAGGTTAGAAACACATGGCACTGATTATGCTATGTAGAACAAATGGCAAATGAAAGATTGATTTTCATCTACATAAATTAACAAAGCCTGATCTTGTAAAGAAAATCAATATGAGAAAAAAATTGCACTCGATTGAGAAAAAAAAAAAAAAGGTCATCATCTCTGCAGTCAACAGAGACCAATTTCCACCAAATTTAAAGTCCAACTGGATATATCCATCCACTTGATTTTAGAATATAGTCAATTTTTAAAAAAGTGTTTGCAAACTAGTATAGTTTGGTACTTTAGTTACTACAAAAGTTTTATTAGTCTTTATTAGGAGAAATGTCCTACATTTAAACCAAATGAACAAAGTCAATAACAACATGGAGAAATCCATGCAAGGAAACAATCCTATATCTGTGCTTTAATTAATGCAGTTGGAGGGTTTAGATTACTTTAAATAGTTTAACCACGAAATCCATTGTTCTCCTCTAAAAGAAACTAATTCCAGCAAAGATTAACCAAGCAGTATACTACGCACAGTCATAATGTACATTTTAGAGTAAATTACTATTTCGTGAGATAAATATAACGAAATTCCAATTCAGCTAATTGTTCATTTTAATTCCCCAAAGATGATGTACGAGATTACGGGTTTTTCAAGTGACACTCTAGCTAAAAGTAGCGAACCTGTGAGATAGCTACTTGAAACCTTTGAGATTGTCACTTTAAACCTGTGAGTTTAGTCACTTAAGAAACCTGTGAAATCGCTGTACACAGTTTGGGAATTAAAATGAACAGTGATCCGAAATCAGAATTTCGTCAAAAGTAGATCATGTTTTGGGAAATTTCTCTACATTTTAATTCAGAAGGTAATCCCTCCAAAAAAAAATTATTCCTAATATGTTAAAGATTTGAACGTGTAGAAATTATCAAAGAATTCCCCTAACCACGTGCATGTTCTTTTAATACCAATACCAAACTGATAAATGTTAATTGTTTTTATGATAACAACGAAAATGGAAATTCTGGAAGTTCAAGCATATTTTTTCAAAGGTAAGTTGGAATTGACACTCAAGACATCAGAGTTGCATTGTAATATGTCAAAAAACAGAGCTATGAATCGAAGCCTGAAGTTCAAGTAATCAGTAAACCTTTAATATAAAAGTTCTAAATACAGTATTAAAGTAATTCATATGCTTGGATTTTATAGATGACCTTTAAAAAGTACACATTCACACAATGATTCATATGCTAGAAAACAAAGTATATTGCTAGAAGAGATGAAAGCGCTAAACTTACTTTAAAAACAGGGCAGTCAAGTGTTAGTCATTCATATTCTCCTCCTTCACCGCATACATTTATACCATAGAGCCTGCAAGAACATAAAAAAATGAAAACCCCTATTTATGGCATAAAACAAATAATACAATCCAACTTGACATACTCATTCAATGGATGCAGATGGTGCTACAGGTATGCAATCTGTTTTCCCAAGTCTTTAGAATAAAACTTTGATGATAATGAGCGTTGTATAATCTAGTAACACCTTACCATGAGTCAAAATTAAGAAATTTGTATCTTACCTTAGAGTCATTAAGCCCCAAAAGATGGGAAATAATATCTTCTCCAAACGGCTATTGTTCTTAAACAGCTGCATTGTCCATTTGTAAGCTCCATAATCAAAATTATCGGCACTTTCTATACACATAGATCTGACACGTTTGCTCTCTTGCCCAAACCAATCTTGCTATATCTTTTACCATTGTTGTTCCATAATAAATGGGCTCTTTACATGCTAATGCCATTAGCCCACACCCATGTGTGGTCCTACATTGCTCTCTAAGGCATTTTGCAGCCCTTTGGATTCCAAGCAAGTACCAACACGCACTCGCCACCTATTCACATGTGAATCAAGTTAGACTTTTTTATTTTTTTTATTGATGTGAATCAAGTTAGATTTATCGATCATGTGATCATGAAACCTTAGAAGAGAATGACAAAGGCAATAAAAAGAAAATAGTGTACACAAAACAAAGTATGATTTACATATAAATGGTCCCCATAGTATTAAAATTCTACCCTCCAGAGTAATTCATCACCACTTGGAATGAAATTACCGTCCGACAATTCTCTACATGCTTCTATCAAAAGCCCCCCTAAAATCTTAGTTTCTTTGTTCAATTTTAGTTTCTTTGTTCAATTTCACTCTCGCGTGTAACCCTAAGATGAATTATCAAACTATTATATTTCTCATATACTAAAGTTGTCCCTATCTAATTCACCTAATTGTATCGATCAAAAAAAAAAAAAAAAAAAAATTCACCTAATGATGAGTCATTTGGTGGAGCTTTCATTTGAGGACCAAAAGTTCTATCCAAAGTAGTCGTCTTTGCTTAGCCAACTTTGCACTTGTGGAGAAATCACAATAAGCTATGTCATGTGCAAAAATAAGAAAAAAAAAAGACAAAATGTTAAAAGCATTAATAATCAAATGTTAGGCCATTGTCCTCATCTAAATAGAGAAGTATAAAGTATTCAGCTTCCAAGATGGCATAAAAAAATATAAATATAATTCAATGAGTTACTTTTTAGATTGAAAGTAGTTCGTCTAGCTATGGCAAATGATTAACTACAATGTATTTATATGAAATAATGGAAGGGCAAAAGAGACATTAAAATATTGAAATAATAATGATTAAGTAAGGTATATAAAATTATAAATTATATGAATTATTTAATTTACAGGATATGTAAATATAATTCATTGAATTTATGTGATTATTACCCATCTAAACCCATTTCCAATTTCAAGTGGGAAGATTGGATATGATGACCTAGAAATTAGAAAGGGTTACTCTTTATTGTATAAAAAATATTTAGTACAAATGGAGATCATTAGACCTTTGGAATGCAAATAATTGAGTACAATTGTCATTTTCAAATATTTTTACTGTCCTTGTAAGAAATTTGATGAAAACTATTTATCCTCTTAAGTATTTAATATTTATTTTTAACTCATGTTTTATTATATAAGAGTATGTGTGAATCTTTTTTACTTACATTTAGGTATGTAGTCACAAAATGGTGGACCAATTATTGTAGTTCATAGGATTGTCGTACATATCTTGAGTTAACCATGTCGTTTATCTGCATATGATTGAAATTATAAGAAAAGTAGATTGGCACTAGATTTTCTAGAAGATTTGATTTACATAAGAATGAACTCAAAAATGAAGACTAGTTGTGATGATTTTGAGAAGCAAGACAAAAATAAACAATCTTGAGCATTTTGGACTGCTTCTTGAAAAAGTAGATGTGCTCCAGAGGAGTTTGAAAAAACAGATGCAGCTACTACAAGTAATTGTGAAGATATTATTTTTCACGAATTATTTGGGTCTAGATGATGGACCTTTTCTATTTTGGATGTCTTAATTTCAGAGTTTGATAACTTGATTTGTAGATTTTTCTTATTATATTTTATAGTTTATTTGTGTTGGTTAGTAGGAAAATCAGAATTATATTCTGAATTTTTAAATTTATATATATCATGTCATGGATGTGAATTGTGGACCTGTTTTATTTTGGATTTGGATGTTTTTAATTTTATTTTGGTTGCTTGAATTGTTAATTTGATCTATTTGCGTGTCTTATTCCGTTTTATTGAATAAAGATAAACATAAAAGGTAATTTATTGATATGTATAGCCGAATTTTTACATTTTTTGGAGTGCTAAGCTTGAATTATACCCAAACTATTTCTGTCATTCTCCAATTTTTGCTGAATTTTTCAACAAACTATTAGATGACTTTTCCGAATTGTACCTGATTTATTCCCGTACCATACTTTTGCCGTAAACCAAATTGCTAACCATGGTCAGATTTCTAGGATAGCCCTCAATAGGTTTATGAACTAATTACCTTTGATATCTGTTGTGGAAACCTCCTCATCTTTAACTTATCTTCAATTTTGCTTCTCAACTGTCATTAATGTTTTGTTGAAATGAAGTAAGATCATCCAATGAACAAGAAGTTTGTCATGAGAATTCAATCGAAGATGCTTTAAGTCGGTCTTGTCTCACAAAAATAATGTCAGATTTTAGATATAATGCTGTGGAATCAATTATCCCATTTTAGCAGGTTTTTCCCTTTACCTGACTTCTAGTACTTTACAATTTCTAAGGCTGAATCCTATATTTATTGTTATTTGACAAATTAAACAAGCTTTTCTGTTATAGCACGCCCATTATTCTAAGATCATATCACCTGATTTTTCCCCAAGAAATCATTGTTTTCATTGTCAAGGAACTTTATTTGATTTATTTATTCAAATTGCTAGACAGTTTTAGATTTTATCTCTAAAGAAAATTTGTCTCTGGATAATAGCTCATGAACACCCACTTCTACTCATAATGGAATGGTACAAATACAATTGTAGGGGTCATGAAAGACAGTGTTTTTACTGTTGAAGTTTCTCTATTTGTGTATGGTAGGCCAGTTACAAAATGTCAGACATGAATCCTGAGGATGTCAAGGAGCCAGAACTTGCAGAGGATTGTATCAAAGACGAGGTTGATAGAGACTTTCCCAAGGAAGACCCAGAGTATTTGGACAAACAAGAGGACGATCCCATGCCCACACGCCAAGAAGAGGTAGCTAGTCTTACATTTACATTCTTTCCATTTTGATAGTAGTTCTGAGAGGTTTGTAATCATGCATGCAATGATCTCCGTAAAGTGATGCTTGTTATAGATACTGGTTAGTGCACATGGTTTCTAAAAACTAATAGTATTATTAACCTTGTCTTCTACAGCATAGTGACAAAAATCTGCGATTTTTTTCTTCTTCAAAAAATCATGATTTTAAATGTTGTCTATTAAATCCAATTTTTTTTTCAAAAATTCATGAAGTTTTCACGATTAATCGTGATTTAATTAACAATTTTTTGAAAAAATTACAGATTATTTTTATTTTCAGTAGTTTTGAAGTGTTGTTTTATCATTTAGTATATGAAATACATTTCTGTACTTAAAAAAATAATTTTTATTTTTTAATTTATCCAATGTTTTCTTTTCCCGAAGTTTTCTATTTTCAAATTATTCTCGAATCCTGACTTTGTCACTATGTTGTACCAGAGGTAATGATCAAGAAGAAGTACGGAGGAATATTACCCAAGAAGCCTCCCTTGATATCCAAGGTAACAATTATTTTCCTAGTTCTTAAATTTAATAACAAATGTGGTTTGTTAGATTCAATTAGTGTAGTTCACCAAAAACAAATTTCATTATTTCCAGGACCATGAATGTGCTTTCTTTGATTCTGCAGATTGGGCATTGGGAAAGGTATTAGTCTTTTGTTTCATGTAAACTCCACTTTGTAATGATGACTAACTGTTCGTTGAGTGCTTCAAACATGAGTTTGAGTGAGTGCCATGTCAAATTAAATGCTTAATCACTACAAGAAAATGTCTATTTTGGAATAAAAGGGTAAAACGGACTTTGGCCGTTTGTAATAAAAAACGGGTTAAAACCGTTTTTTATATTGGAAACCGTTTCTAAATCCTAATCCACGCATTTTAACCCGAACTAAACTGTAGAAGGTCATTCTCTCGTTCTTACAGAAATGAAAGACAGAAAGGGGTCGAGAGAAGGGGAAAGAGAAAGGGAAAATCTACGAAAATCAGCCGTTTCCTGACGAACTTAGGATTGACGAAGATTTATCAATTTTAGAGAGAAAATCTATTTCGTTCCTCACTGTCGATCGATTCTTTGTCTAAGATCTGCGCAACCTAAGGCTGGGATTGTCGAAATCCCTTCGTCTCCCATGTAAGATATTGCTTTATTTCAATTTTCTCTTCGATCTATCATTTTTTATGATTTTGGAACCCTATTACACGATTCTTAGTTAGATCTGATTTGATTTGCTAATTTTTGGCTGAGATCGTTGCTTTTGGAGTCAATCAGTTGAGTTTCGCTAATATTGCTACATCAATTTGTGGATCTGAGATAGAAATCTGTCGTTTTTGACTGAGAATCCTTGCATTTGGTACGTCTTCTATCCCTAGATTTGAGTTTGAGTGATTTTGGATTTCTTAGATGGAATTTTAGTAAATGTAGTAAGTTTAGTTAGGCTCTCCATCGTCTTTTCCAATTCAATCCTGTTTAGGACACTAGATATAAGTTATAGTTTTTGGGTGTTCCAGGCATTCCAAGTATCTGAGAAAATGCCACAAAGAGCCCCCCACCTTTGTTTTTGTAAAATTTTGTAGACTATAGCATTTGAGAATAGTTGGTCCACCCTCCTCTCTGTTATAGTAAAAGGAAAACTGGAAGGGAATTGTGTGCTTTGCATGCAAATCACTGTATGTTAGAACATTGAAATCATCCCTAATAAGGTAAAGCGTGATACAAATATGAAAAGGGGCCATACAAGCTTCGCTTGAGCCCATCCAAACTTTTGTTAAGGAAACGTGAAGCATAGAAAGGTAGGTTGTTTATATATTTGTTAAGGAAGGAAAGTAACAATGTAAAAAGGCAAAATTAAAATTTTGCGTTGGACAGTACACACCAATTTTGGATGTGTAATTCTTGATAGGAGGCAGCATAGAAAAGTAGTTTAGTATTAAAACAAGGTTGATATTAAATTGTTTATTTATGTTGTGTCCAATGCACATCAATTGGTGGTGTATATTGAAAAATAAAATTAAGTGTAAAAGGGTTGGGTGTGTCTCATGTACATAAGTCCTTATGTGTTGAAACCACAAGAGCTTGGCAGGAACATTAAAAGAAGGTAAAATTAATGTACATATGTTCTTAGTTATATTTGCCATCATTGCTGTTAGTTATGTACTTAAAAAGGTGTTACGTGACCTCCAATTTTTCTGGAACAGCTACCCAATAACTTTCACTGAAGTAATATGCGTTGACTCTGGGATGTTCTCTTGTTCTCACTGTATTTAATGATACTGCTTATGTTTCAGTGTGTTCCTTATTTACATTGTACGTCTTTGTTGCAGGGGTTAGAGGATCCAACAAGGAGCAATACAAGCTTTTCTTAAGAGCTGCCAATGGAATTTTCAATAGCTGTTAATACATTTTTGATTGCATTAGCCTAGTGTGGGATATTCTGCACTGAGCCATTTCGAATTCCCTTTGCTGGAAAGGTCAGTCGTATCTACTTCAATAATTATAGTTGGTCATTGTCCTGTTCTGATGCTTCCTTCCTACTTCGTTCTTTGTAGTTGTGATGCTAATGCCTACAACAACATAGACTATTGGAATTGAGATTTTTTATTTATTTTACCAATACTATAATTTAGTCACCAGGGGAATATTTTAGAGCGTAGTAGATTGAATTTTGAGTACATGTTTGTTCTTCTACTTTGGCACATGTTCTGTTATTGAATGAATGATTAACTATCCATTTATGGGATTAACGCAAGGACACAGTTTGTGTGTGCGGGCGGGCCCTAGTCTGTTTCAGCTTATATTATAACTTTCTTTATTTCAGGTTGACATATGTTGTTTTGACAAGACAGGAACTCTTACGTCGGATGACATGGTACGTTGCAAGATTATGTCTTTGTGCTCATGAAGTAGTTACTACTCCTTGATGTCATGAATTTTAGACTGGTGTTTTTTTCAAGAATTCCAAAGAGTTGTTGGGCTGATTGACAATGTGAATTTAGTATCAGATATGACAAAAGTGCCCCTTCGCACAGTAGAAGTTCTTGCTGCTTGTCATGCATTGGTGTTTGTGGACAACAAGCTAGTATGCTAGTATGCTAGTGTCTTGTTTCCTTGAGATGAACTAGCTTTAGAAATTTGGTTCAATGTGACTCGCCTTACTGAGTTAGAAGCAAGTTTGCCAATTCACTAGTAGCTTTTTCTTCTAATAGAAGAAAAGCAGAAAACGATGGGTTTACCTCTTGCAAAACATTATAACTAGTGTTCGTCATAGTAGGTGATGTGATGCCACTGCCATGTTACATCTTACACATGACACTGACCAAATATTCTACTCGCTCGGGTCTTTAAAATTTAAACCTGATGCTGGATGATGTTTTCTTGCATGATTGCACCTCTACTTTATTTCTATGGAACTACAGACTACATAAGCTTCCATCAAATATTTCTAATTTTATCCTTATACATCATTTTGTTTGGTTGTAGGTTGGTAATCCTCTTGAAAATGTTTTGCCATTCATATCATACCTGTAGGGTGTTCTTGGGGCAATTTGGACCAGCTTTACTGGATATCCTACAAGACAAACATTTTCTGAATTTCTTCACTACTTTGGCATCCTTGCACCAGAAGTTTTGGAAGGAAAGTAAGTCATTTTTATTCCATCTATGTGTTACAAGGGATGCTTTTCTAAACACTATTTGATTCCTACCATTTGAGTTCATTTATATATCAAATGGTGTTTCATGTGGATTTCTTTGTTAATGTGCAGATATGATGAAAAGGTTGCATGTCAAGTGATTTTGGACAAAAATGGATTGAAAGGTTATCAAGTAGTCTCAACATTCCCACAAACTTTTAAGTTTGTTAATGCCACTAAGGTGTTTCACTGGATATTGTGAATGATTCTTGATGATTTATAAATGTTTTTACCCTATTAGAATTATTAATCCTTGTGTTCTAAGCCCAACTATTATCTGTGACGTATCTTGCCACTAGGAACTTATTATTTCACATGGTACCTTCATGTTTTGCTTAACAGATCGGCAAAACAAAGGTATTCTTGCGAGCTGATCAGATGGAAGAGTTGGATGCGCGAAGATCAGGGGTAGTGGGCAACGCAGCTAAAGCCATTCAAAGACAAATTTGTACAAAAATTGCTCACAAGGAGTTCATCTCATTACATAGGGCTGCAATTTATTTGCAGTCCCAATGGAGAGGTACCTTACATGGTTAAATCATGCATGTGTTAGGAACTTATTATTTGATAGTATCCTTCATGTTTTTTTCTGAATAATGAATGTCTCACTCATTTTGAAGGCAGCAGTTGAGACGGAAAGCAGCAGCCGTGACAATTCAGAAGAATTGGCGTCAATATATTGCCAGGAAATCTTACCTTAAAGTGCCATCATCTGCAATCACATTGCAGACACGCACAAGAGCAATGGTTGCACACAACAAATTCAGACTTAGAGAGAAAACTAAATTTCTAATCATCAACCAAGTGGTGTTCTCTCTTAGTGTCACAAAGATCTTTTTAATCTTTTATGTGGATTTTCTATTTATTTGTAGGATCTAAATTCACTTATAATTGCAAGATAAATTCACTCCAATTCTCATGATTTTTTAGATTTAGAAGCTCAGATATTGAGTTATTAATCCATACATGTTATTGGCTTTCAGGCTCATTGGCGTTGTCAGAGAGATTATTTATATTATAAGAATCTTCTGAAGGCGACAATCTTTGCTCGGTGTGGTTGGAGACAAAAGGTTGCTAGGAAAGGGCTCAGAAAGATCAGAATGGTTGGATACTTGAATATAATTCCTTAATGTGGTGTTCGTCTAAGTTTTTATGCATCACGTGATAATATATTTAAGGAATATGTACTTGTGGCAATCATTCATGTGAATGTTTTCAGGCTGCAAGAGAAACTAGAGTCCTTAAAGAAGCGAAGGAAAAATTAGCAAGGCGAGTGGAGGAACTTACACTTCATTTGCGGCTTGAAAAACGATTAAGGGTAGTGGATATTCTATGTTTGTCTTTCATTGTTGAAATTTTCAGTCCACTAGGTTGTATTGGATGCGAGACAAATCAAATTAGACTTCCATGTGTAATTTATCTTTTCTTCTAAAATGTAGACTGACTTGGAGAAGGTGAAAGCCCAAGAAATCACTAACTTACAAGATGCTTTGCATGCAAAGCAAATAAAACCAGAAGAGGCAAACTCCAGAGTTTTCAAGGAACAAGAGGAAGCTCAGAGTGCTATTGAAGAATCACCACCAGTCATTCAAGATACAGAGAATATCGATTCATTAACTGCTGAGGTTGAGAGCCTAAGGGTAGATTCACTAAACTTGAATGATTGATTGCCTAATATTATATGCTCGTATTACCTATAAGAGATTTCTATTTTAGAGAACAATTCTCGAGATGCACGGAAAATAATGACATAGATAGAAGACATACTACTATATAGAGTCATTGAGAAGTAGAAAGATGTAGCTATAGTTGCACCAATGGAGGGTAGTGTTTGCTTTCAAGCTAATACTAAATATACAATTATGTCCAACAGATGAATGTTTATGCGTGACTGAAAATGGGTCTTGCAAATAGAAATAATCTGAATTCACGTTAGCTAGTTATGATAATATTATAGAAGGATAACGTTATTATATCATTGAAATGCTTATGCCCGCATTTTTTGCATTAATCTTTGTGGTGTACGTGTAGCTAGAATTCCTTAGAACATGGGAATCCTCCTGTAGAACTAGCAGGGTTCCTTGGACAAGCTAGCCATGCAAATATGTGCAAGGATTCACCTTAATTTGCTATAAATGGAAATCATTATTACTTCATTGTTTATTTTTCAGGAAACTTGAGATTTAGCTTATGAAATGAATAGAAAGTTTATTATAAGCACCACAACTCAACTTTGTATGAGGCAAATGTAACTTAACCCTTACGATTTGTACAGGCTTTGCTGTTATCAGAAAGAAAGACAGTAGAAGAGACCAAGCAAGCTTTTGTTGATGCTCTAGCCAAAATTGGGCAGCTAACTGAAAAGCTTGACAATGCAGAGAGAAAAGGTTGTCAGCTTCAAAATTCCATGTGGAGGTTTGTCATACGATAAATGCAAGAAACATAACATTTAAATATTTAAAACCAAGATCTTGAGCAACGGTAAAGCTGTTATTTATCAGCCAATTCTCCACACACACACACACCCCCACGCATGCACAAAATGTATTGAGAATGTGATATGGTTGTTTTTGACACATTAGGTGTTCATGCTACAAAGAGCGTCGGAGGAGCCCACAAGTCATGCAATAGCAATTATGACTGAGGTCTTGGTGAATGCTGAGTGTAATTGTGTCATTAATGTTGTTCAAAAGAATTTTCTTCTCCATAGTTTTGTGCCCTAGTTTTTTTACTAATAACAGCTATTTTGGTCACGGCAAAAATGAAAATTAATTTGACCGCGGGTGATAGGTGTGTAGAAAAAAAAAATTAAAAATTAAAAATTATTTTTTAAAAAAAGCTTTAGATATCGGTTTGTAACCGATGTCTAAGGTTTTTTTTTTTTATATGAATACGCATTTGGAATGGTTTTAAGCCGTTCTAAAATCTAAGTTTTGGAACGGTTTTTAGCCGTTCCAAATCTTGAGATCTAGTACGGCTGCTAGCGGTTTAAATTCATTAACGACGCCTCGATTAAAGACGGTCCATCAACCGTTTCATACTGGATTAGGAACGGTTATAAACCGTTCCTTCCATATTTGTTGAAGTGTATGTCTTGGTGTACTGAATTGGATGCCAACAACAGCAAGGAGCACTTTTAGATCAGAAGCCCAAAGGACCACTTGAGGTAGTTCGGCCAAAATTGCAGGTATTTTCTGTCAGCTTTGTACATAAGAACTTATTTCTGCCACAAACACACCTGGCCTTCTTTCTATTACTGTTTAGTCTGTTATCCATGGCATTATAACACAAAATTCAGTTACAGACGAAATAGATACATGCATCGACATGTACACTCATGTGTTCTTGGTATTGATTCAAGCTACTGGGACCCTCAAGAGTTGTTATATCTTACACCACCATATTATATTTCTTGTGCTGCATAGACTCTATTGATGGGGAGGCTTAGGTTGCATCTACAAATAACACATTTGTTGGACCCTCCTTACTGGTTCAATTAATCTAATTAACTAAAAAAAATGGTCATGACCACATAACTAAAGTCTAAAGTCCAAAACCTATGTCAAACTCTTCTCTTTTCGTGCCTCTTTTTAGAATTCATTTTTTAAAGAAGCATCATTCACTAAGGTAAAATGTGACACTAACTTACTTGGTTGAATGTGTGTCTGGACGCATGAAGCCAAAAAGGAGGGGGAGGGGGGAGGGGGGAGGGGGGGTTGGAATTCTTTATAGATTACAAATGCAACACATACGTGTTGAATGTATATTTTCCTCCACTCTCGGGTGTGTCAAGCCCCTTGACCCTCTTATATTCATAGTTCTCCCCCTTTCTAGCAGATCAGTCCTTTAGAATAGTTGGTTGGTTAACAGTGGGGTTGGAATCCTTTATAGATTACAAATGCAACACATACGTGTTGAATGTATATTTTACTCCACTCTCGGGTGTGTCAAGTCCCATGACCCTCTTATATTCATAGTTCTCCCCCTTTCTAGCAGATCAGTCTTTTAGAATAGTTGGTTGGTTAACAGGGGGGTTGGAATCCTTTATAGATTACAAATGCAACACATACGTGTTGAATGTATATTTTCCTCCACTCTCGGGTGTGTCAAGCCCCATGACCCTCTTATATTCATAGTTCTCCCCCTTTCTAGAAGATCAGTCTTTTAGAATAGTTGGTTGGTTAACATCGTATCAGAGCATTAGGTTTGTATAGGTCACGAGTTTGATTTTTTCCACCCTTATTGAGGGCCTGGGGGGGGGGGGGGGGGGGTGTTGTTGTGTCATACCCCAATTAAACCCCATGGCCCTCTTATATTCATAATTCTCCCGTCTCCAACAGATTGGTCTTTCTGAGTAGTTGGTTGGTTAACAATAAGTATATATGGATCCTCTAACAAGATTTTGTACTGACATTGCCTCTTATCTTTTCTTCTCTTTTATGTTTTTTAATTAGCCCACACCACACCAGCAAGCGAGATCCAGGAGATCAGCTTATGCTCCTCCAGATGACGGTGAAGGTGAAGGGGAGCGCGGTTGATGACTCCATTCCTAAATGTCATATGCTTTGTTGTTCTATTAATTGAAGACAGTTTCATTTTTTTCCCCTCTCTCATAGATGGGGGCAATAACAACAATGCCGATTCAGAGGACCAGAGCTGATGCAAGTAATTCTTGGCGAGACCTCCACGTCCATCCACGTCAATGATCCAATGGTGACATCTTTTCTGATGTTTCCTTGAATAAGAAATACAGAATGATCGTCGTACTTGTTGTAAGAGTGAGCCCATATCGGCTCTTACTGAGTGTACTGTAAACTCTATATTCACATATCATTAAGATACACCTAACGGCGTAAAACTTATCATAGAAACTATTGTTCTGGGATCAGATGGTAGAATTTTGTAGGTAGATTAGAATATGTTGTGCTCATGACTTATTGATATGGTCAAGTACAATGGCAGCAAACTTGTTTACCATCACTTCATCTTTGCTTTCAATTGTCACCGACATGGTGTGTAATTTCATCTTTAGAGTCAGAACCAAGTCAGTCCTATGTGTCTTTTTACGTCGTTTGTTTTACCTTTAAATGAAAAGGGTAACTTTGGGATGCCCCTCCAGGGTCTGTGTGATTGCAGAGAATTTGTATTCCTCAAGGAAGGTAGTCTTGGTAAAATGAATTTTTCCCTTGGATAGCACTTCCTAGGAAAATGTCGAAAAGAGAGCTGGATTTTAGTTTTGGGAAACACAATGTGCAATTATACACCTACAATCATAATACTTTTCAGGGAAAATCATTTTTTCTACAATTTACCATGTGCAATCACATGGGGCCTGGTGAAAATCCTGCCTCCAAACGATTTCTAGGCTACCAAAGGAAGGATAGAAATACAAAGAAGTTCCAGATTAAGCTTTTTACCTTGTCATTTCATGTACGTAACTGCCATAAAAAATAAGATTTTATGTGAGGTTGAAGATGAACGAGACATACACATTGACAATCGTTGATTGCGAACCATCTACATGTCTCCTCTGTTTTGTCAACTCTGAAAACGTAAGTGGTTCCTACGAATATAGACCAGAACAAGATTGCACTACTTGATAGAAGTAGGAAACGTCCGTTAAGCCTACGTTAGCTAGTACTCGCTTAATTGACTATACTACACTTTCTCTTTGAGTGCAACAAAACTATAAAGAAGTATGCCTCCTTACATGCAGCCACCTTAGCACTTCGGCCCCCTAATCGGAGGCCTACACCTGTCATGAATCTAGTGCCCATGCGGTCATATAAGAACACACACACTTGTGTTGAATTTAAAAGCTTGAAAGAGTTCCCGTTCGGTTTGGTCACATTTAAGCCCTTCACTCACTACTTGATTCATTACGGATTCACTCTTCCAAGCCCTTGTGTAGGAAGCACGAAGTCCAAGAGTGGGATTCTTACGTTAGGAGTGTCGTGTTCAAAAATATCTTACAACATGAAGATATTTATATATTTAAACTATAAATATATGTTGGCTTATTATGTCAAACATTTAATTTTCACGAACATTCTGATCGTACTCAAAAGATCAGTTGGGTTTGTTAGACAAACCGATTTTATTCTAAAATCTGGTGGAACCCAATCAGACCATCAGTTCGGTCCAATTTTTAAAACACTGCTCTTTATAGTTACAAAGTATAGAACCATTATAGATCGATTTTCATAAAAGAACTAAAAAAAAAAAGTGAAGAAAACCTAGTTTTTTTTACATACCTCTTCAAAATGTTTGAAAAAACTCTTAAAAATGATTTTTTTTCTTCTTTCTTAAGTCCATTCTGACGAAATAGATTCTTCGATTGAGGTGTTAAAAATCCAATTTTTGAATGAATATGAGCATTTGAATGGTTAGGGCATTCAATCGTGAGAAATGTGGGAGCTGATGTCCAAAGAATATTTAGAAAGAAAAAGTTTGTTAAATATCATGCCAAGCAACCTCAAAAAACTTAGGGATTATTTAAAAAGAATTCCCCACGTTGGGGTCCTTGAACTAATTTTCCCTTTTATCTAAGGAGGACATCAATAGGGTGATAATGAAAGGAGGTTGCTAGATTAAAATATCAATCTGTTGATCTTCCTCCTATAAAGACCATTTAACAGTTTGGATCTAACGATGATGAGTAAGGACAATAATTAAAATCAAAGTAGAAATTAAATCAATTATATTTGTGCATTATTCTCAGGTAAAAATCAAATCATTTTCTAGAAATCACTAATAAATCTAATTCTTTTAATGAACATTTACCAAGGGAAGGGTACGTGAAATTGCAATGAGGTCTTTCATTTTTCATGTTTTTGACAAACATATTTTTATCATATATTGCAATTCTAGATTTTGACAAATACCCTGAATAACCTAGTTCAATAATTATAAATAAAATTTATTTAATCTTTAGAATTAGTGTCATATTTTAAAATTAATTAACAAGATTTTTTATTCTAAAGTATTATAGGCTCTCCTTGAGACCAATAATAACTCCAAATTTCATATTTGTTTTATTTATTATTTTTTAGATAATTAAAACAAACACCAACTCTTTTAAAAGATAATAATTGAAGGGAGAGGAAAGTTGGTCCGTCAATTAGGATATTTTGCCAGAGACCAAAATACCCTAAAAGGGTACCTTAAAAGTAGGAGTAAAATAGGAAATTGTCCTCAAGTTAGAATACTGAAGTGGGAAAAGGGAGAAAGAAGCATTGAATGCTTGTTATTGAAATTTAGGAGAAGAAGAGGGTTTGCTTGTTTGATCCATCAAAGAAGGGAAAATGGCGATCCATTCATGTTTCAATGCAACATCCCATGATGATGAAAACATGTATTCTTCACCAATTCCTTTGATTGGCTTATATACAGCAGTCGTCACTTCGGTATGTTTTCTGTTTATGATTTGTGATCTATTAAATGGGTTGCATAATAGGAAGCCATGGATTCCTTGTTGATTCTTCTCACTCAACTCACTTACACTCACTCTTCTCGCCATAGCTACAAAGCTTCCTGCAGATCTCACTAGTTCAATGCCTTCTGCTCAAGATCAACTATCCAAACTTACTGGCACTGTCTTAATATGCATTTCGATGAGTTTTTTCTCATCTTCACTCTCATCTCAGAGTGATTCTGAATGTTTTTCCAATATCATCTCCTTGAGCATTTTCGTAGTAACTGTGATTGTCAATGTTTGTATATAGATTTTCACTGGTGTGATCTTCTCATTCCTTGTAGAACATGTCATAATTATGTCCTGCATGCTATTATTACTCGGAGTGTTGTGGTCCTTGTTCAACATAAATCACCCGCTTGATATTTCCTTATATTCTAACACTGATGATCAACTTAAAAAGAGTGACTCTCGAAATTCAGAGAGTAAGAATATGGTACATAGACTGAAATTGTTTTATGTATCCCACTATAAAAACAAAGCTAAGATGGAACTCGACGATAACATGTTTTGGATCGGTATGGGCATGTTGTACACACTTTACACACTGGTTCTCTCACAAGCCACATTTCAATCACTTGTTCTTAAGGAGCTGGAGTTTCAATGTGGAATTTCTGCTTATAAATGGTCAATGTGGATGGTGGTTTCAACTCAAATTTTCACTGTCCTAATAGGAAGTATAGCAAGTGTATTGAGATGGTGGTTTGGATTCAAAATCTTTATAGAAATTGAATTTTCTGATGTTTACTTCTTCCCTTCTTCTTGGGTTTCATCGTCTTTGATAAAGCTCCGCAGTCTGGCAGTCTTCAAAATCTCTAGAATGAGCCTCATGTTTATCTTGCATACGTTTGCAACGAATGGCCTATGGATATTACACATATTGGTCATGGCATTGTTTATCTTGGGTTTGCTCTTATCTTGGGTGTTAATGGTGTGTTTGATGGCAATCTCTAAAGTTTGTTTTGGTAAACAAAGAAACAATGAAATAGTCCGTATGGATGTGCAAGAGTGGATACAAGGAAACGGTGAAAAAGAGATAAAGAGATTGATGGAGAAACATGAAAAGGATCCCACTTATCTAATCCAATTGCTTTCCCAAACTGAAGAGTCAACTACCAATACAATGACCAGTTCATCACATGAGAACAAATTCTCTTGTCTTTTTTTAGTAATCATTGCAAGAGTTGCTATCGTAGCACTACCAAACACTATGTGAAAAAGGCTCATATTTGATGGTCTTAGCCCGTCAAATTTTGAAAATTTTGACAGACCCTCCCGTCAAATATTCTCTTGTAGAATTTTTTTTTTTGACGGCCCTGGACTATCAAATTATTGGAGAATGGACTTAAAAAAAAACAAAAAAAAACTCCATAGAGTATGACCGTCAAATTTGGAGGTTTAACAAACAATAGCACGGTCCTCTAATCCACCAATCACAATGAACGAAATAATATTAAAAAAAAAATCAGAAAAAGAAAAATCATAAAACAAGCCCCAAATTAAATTAAATAATTCAAAATTAATATACATAAAAACCTCTTTGTTAAGATCGAAAATTCTGTCGAAGCTACAAATAATTGACAATAATTAAACTAAATAAGACCAAATGATATTGAAATTACTGGATCGGCAACATCTTTGGTGGAGGTCGGTGTTGTTATCGTTGTAGATTGGGGAATGAACCCTTGTGCTTCACGTGCCTTTTTTTCCTTGGCCTTTTTCGTCCTTTCTAGCACATCCTCCTACATGCATCCATCGATAAGTAAAAACCATTCAAAGGGGAATCTGAAGACTAGACTGTATAAGAACAAAGCCTTCAATGCCAAATTAGTAGACATAACGTTCAAAAATATGCCTTAAATAGGAGTGTCCCTATGATTTATTTAACTTACTTTCTGATCAGGTTTGTTTGCACTGGATATTATTTACATAAGATTTGGATTTAGATTATTTAAAACATTAACATAAACTTGAACCATGTCAAACAAACAACATAAAGAGGAAGCCCATACGAGGACCTATGTCAAACAAACAGCATAGAATCTAATTTGGTTCACAAACATTACTAAACTAATCCAGCAAGTCTCCATAAGGGTAAGTGCAGAATACTAAGAAGCTGACATAAGAAGAAATGAAACTTGGAGGAAATACCCATTATCTTGTTTTCACATACTTATAACTAAAAATATTATAAAAAAGATTACTTTGGTCTGAGAGGAACTCCATAGAAGGTAATTCAACCATCCTCAAACTCCATAATAACAACAGAACCGCTTCTGATAAGTGCAGGATTTCTCATAATAGAGCACAAATATTGTACACAGACCAATAAACATCAAAATCCCACAAAAGAGAAACTCTACCAATTACTATTTGGGTATTTCCCCCCAAAAAGGATAGACCTTTCTACAAACCCTAACAGCCAAACCATCACAATTCAAGCAATTTCAACAATAAAAGCACAGAACACAAAGAAAACCAACCACCCCATAAAAATTAACACAAAAAAATGAGAAAATTCCAAAAGTAAAAAACTAGTACTCATCAGTAATCACTTCACCTAAAAAGACATGATTTTTCCACATTTCTTATCAAGCAAACCATCACTATTAACTCAAATTCTAACATAAAAGCACAAAACATAAAAATAAAAATACAACAAACAAAGATATATTTATACAAAAAACCAAGGAATCATTGAGAGAGAGAGAGTAAATTATAAAAACCAACAAAAGAGAGTTTCAAAGAAATCCTCACCTGGACGTTATCAATGTTATCGTGCGATTCCAAAGGGGCAAAAAGAAGCGATTTGCGAAATGAAGCACCAACTGCCAATTCAAGTGGATGTAGGAGATGAAGATAAGTATGAAGTAGGAATATGTGAGATAAACAAAATTGAAGCCCTGAAACCACCTTACCAGGTTCTGTACCGATTCCTTTCCAAGATAGTGATCAATACGATAAAGCTGTTTTTCATCAAATAACTCCCCAAGCTGGGTATTGAGTTCCTACGCAGAATCCAAATCCTTGCCAAAAGGTTTCTCAACAACAATCCGAGTCCATCCACCAAGATCAGCTGTAAAGGGAAACATACATATTCATAAGGATCTTCATTGAGATCAGATATAGTCCATGGTTGATAGATGCTAACAGAATAATTCGGGTAGAGTTGTACCAATTGCAAAAACTTAGATATTTCTTCAGAGTGATCAGATGAAGATCCCTTGCCATGGACAAGATGTCTGCCTAGCAATTTACTACATTAGGGAAATTGCCAAACATTCAAAAGTATGAGAAGATAATACAATTAATACACGCTTACGTGGAGTGCTAAATAATTGGTTTACTCACTTGATTCTACATTCACAAAATACCTGACTTTCATACCATGTTAGTATGCAAAGAAATATTGGAAAATGGAATTTGATCATAAAAGATCAACAATCTAAACGAGCTGAATCCCAAAAAGAGTTTTGAAAACTAATTAGAAAATTGATATGAAGTTGAAACATTCTCCACGATCACATGTTTTATGGTTTAACATCCACTATTTTAGTCATTTATCGAGTATTTAAAAGCCATAGAGCAATAAATTGTTCTCATTAGGGAAATCATCACAGAATAACATACAAAACCATATTTTATAGTTTATCTACTTAAAATCAAACATTCAAAAGTGATAGAAACTTGAAGAAAGAGAGGTTACATGTGCTTTGCATTGAAACATGCTAACTAACAATAGATCTACAAATAAATTTAATTTCTTTTCAATGAATCAAGGACCTTTTCCCATGAAATTAAAGATGATGGCCATGATGGTCTCGATCCAACTTATTTATCATAATAATAAATCATCGTGGTTGCCCAAAGCTTTATCAAATGATATTAGCAAGGTCCTTCGTACAATAATAATTCGTTAGGTTAGGGTTTCATTGCAAGTAACAAAGACAATTTTTTACTATTAGAATTTCATTGAGAGAGAGAGGGAGATTTGTCTAAGAGCATGGGTATTTTTGCTCAAACAAAGTGGTTATTGTAGTAAATTGCCCGATTTCCCACTTGAAGGCCATTGTAATAATGAGTTTCACAAACTCAGCAGGGTAACCAAGCTTATCAAGTTGAAAATGAAGACATCCTTCCCAAACCAAATCCAAGTTTTCAAAGCCTTGTTCTTATTTGCAAACTCAATTCAATAAGAATAATGAAATCTATTAATAGTCCATGAAAATATTTTTGTCAAAATTAATCTTATATAACTATAGCAATATTATCATGTGAAGTTACAAACCTTCTATTGGGTCCATCATCCTTAACAAGTATGTGTGTCGCAATGTCGACATCAAGCTGCCAAAGAAAAAGAAAAATGTCAATAAGTTTATTTATGTTGGTAGAGACACTAGGAATGGAAGTAAACATGTGTCTACACTCTACATAAGACTTAAAATGCACAAACAGATGGCTAGGACAAGTGAAATAACTCATCGAACAACTTACCCCGACCCGGAATTCTAATTCGTGTCAATTTGTTGGAGTAAGCTGAGAAGCAAATTATTTAATTTAACAACTCTAGCGATCAACTCTAGTAATTGAAAAGAAGGTAATTTGTTATTACAAATTATACATTCAAGAAATCAATCAATCAATGGGGTGTTTGTCGGCCTGACGAGATGTGTAATGTGCAGAAAACAGAAGCAAAGAAAGGAAAGCACTGGCTACAAAGATCGCATCCTGTGGTACAAGTCAAACTGAATGTCTCCCCTCAAAACATCAGTAATGATTACCCTGCCAAATTATAGTGTCTGAAGCAAATCCATAAACATAAGAGCCCTACAAGAAATGATTGTATCATATTGTTAGCGTACAAAGAGCTTTCAAGTAGGAAACTAAAACCTCTCAAAGGGAAAATAAGAATTAGAACATCAATTCAGCATAGATGTAGTGCTAACAAAAAAAAAAATAAAAAGAACAAAAACAAATAAAAAAAGGTATGTGCACACAAGTGCAAAAACAAGAACTTGAGTTGGCTTCCTTTAATCTTAGATTGGAGTGATTAGTTTAATTCGGAAAACAGATGGAAAAAAAAAAAAAGTTTATTACCTCGGACTTTTCAATTACTAGGGGATGAAAATCGGTGGTCTGCCACCCAGAAGTGAATGGTGCCAACATGTCGTGCCCCTTAAACCTGAGGTTGAAGATATAATTTAACGAAGGAAACAACATTGTATAAATATCATCTGGATATAATTACATAAATAGACAAAAAAAAATAATTTTGTGGTGCCCAAATAGAGATAAGGACTGATTCTTGGCGAGAATCATCTCTTTACCATGGAGATCATACTAACAAAAAATTACCTCATACAGGGATCATAGCAACCATATCGATGACTGCTTGGGAAAAGATGGTTTTCTTATGTTCATTGCATATATGACACTTATCTCTGTCAAACTCCTTAATGAATATTTTTTAATTAGCTCTCATTTCTTTACTCTTCAGCAATGTCATGATACCATAGATGAGAGAAAAAAAAGATATATCCTTATTGTTGGGGATATTGGGTGTTCTAAGAATGCTTCACAAAAAAGTTAGGCTTCTTTGGATTATGGTTTCTAAATATATATATATATATAGTTAGTCTATATTTACTCTCTATTCTTACTTTCATTTTCTAGGGTCCACGTAAATAATGTATTGGACGATCCCACAGCATAATGAATTTATGAGCCTCAATGTATCCTTTTGGGTTGCCTTGGATCCTAACCAATACACCCCCACACACATACCACTCATTCATTTTATGACCTAGCTAGCCATGTCTATTAGCATAATGGACCATTGCATTTGAATCGACACAATTCCTTTCTTTGTGCATGGTTTTATTCAAGAAATTTAGTCCAAATCGTCACATTGTTTAAGGCTTGATTGCACATTGGACAAGTGAGACTGAATCAATCCAACACATACTAATGGTCAATTAATCAATCAATATCGGTATGAGATTTTGACAAATAGAAAATGTCCGTCAGCTTTGCAATGCCAAGAATGCATCTCAAAAGATTGTTCAAGCGCACTAAACATAGACAAACAAATGCCCGATTGCGATGCATTAGCCTATTTATAGCCTTACACTTAAACAACTAAGAATATAAATCATGAGAATCTATATATTAGGTAGAAAAAGAATATCTACTTGTACTTACATCTATAATCTATATCATCAATGACTCAGTTTTTTTAGGTTGTGAAAATAAACATGATTTTATTCAGGTTGGAGAGTTTACCTGTAATGAGTTCAGAATCCGGTATTTGGTAGAACAAGTAGCACTGTAAGTCTGCACAATCAATCAGAATTAATATTATTAAAAATAAAAACCTGAGATGTTGGTCAGAAACATTAGATCCAAGATTCAATCATCAAATTTTTATTTGTTTTTAGGTTTTGTTTCGTGTAAAATTAACACATTTGGGAAACAAAAAATCAAAATTAATATATTTTGTGAAATCCAAAACCCTAGATCTCATCCTCATCAATCTGAACAACGCTATGGATCCATCAACCTGAGAGAGAGAGAGAGAGAGAAAGAGAGTCACCTTAAAAAACAACAGATCACTCCATCGTTTCCAATCTTGAGAGATCGAGAAATCACTTCGAGCGACCAAATAGAGAGTGATTGAGCGATGACATCGATCCAGAGATGAGATCGAGGGAGAAGGGAGAGAAATCGATCGACGGTGAGAAAGCAATGGAGAGATTGATCGATTGAGTGAGATAGAGAGAGAGGCAGAGAGTGAGAGGTCGATCGATCGACTGTGAGAGAGAGACAGTAAGATTCGATCGTCTGTGAGAGAGAGACAGTGAGATTGAGTGAGATAGAGAGAGAGGCAGAGAGTGAGAGGTCGATCGATAGACTGTGAGAGAGAGACAGTAAGATTCGATCGACTGTGAGAGAGAGAGACAGTGAGAGAGGGAGAGAAACAACTCGATTGTGAGAGAGGGAAAGAGGGGCAAAGTTCAGGTTTAAAATTCGACCGAAAACGAGGTCCATGGGCTGCGAAATTTCGGGTTTAAAATTCGACGGGTTAGGCCCAACAAATTTTTTTAGAAAAATTTGTGATTTTCACATAGTGAAATACCCGTATTTCTTCTCTAGTTCAAAGCTTAGATGAAGTCTTCGAAATCATTTGTTTCATTGACGAGAAAGTGAATGCCAAAGACACGGATTGTAAGAGGAGATGTGCAACGGCAAAAGAATTGTGGATGAACAGGGACAATGCATGTCATTGGTTTCATACGAGATTCATTAAACCCACGGTTAAAAAATGTTATTCACCATCGTTTAAGAAATCTATGGCTGGAGGTTCTCGGTCGCAACTTCAATTGGCACTTGGGATTATTAAAGAATTAAAAGTGACATCTGGTGAAACTTGGTGTTTCATTGATCAATATCTACATCCAAGCAAAGTTATAAACATCTTCTATGAGTTTATCTTCGGACAAGAGCCTCAGAGAACATACACGTCAATCAAAGAGTTATATGTTCACATGGAACACATATTTGTGGACATATTGCACTTTTTCCTCCCTCAACTCCCACTTGCCATATTCAAACATGTTCTCGAGGTTCCCGTTATAGAACGTGAAGAAAGAACAAGATTTGTCTTGAAATTCCTTTGTAAAGTTGAAACGTTAGAGGATATAATTCATTGACCATTTCCGGATGGAATTGGCATTACTAGCTTTATAACCGCTGATCCTGCAATAGACACTCAGCGTATTGAACCAGCGGAACAAAATGTAGATGTTACTCATACAATGAGTGAAGATTGTGAAATTCCATAACTTGTTTGAACAACATGTCATGTAAGTACATTTTTTATTTTTTTGTTTTAATTTTTAATATTACAGTATTGGTTGAACAAATTACTTCTTTTTTTTTCCTTAATTATGACGATCGTTTATTTTGATTAATTAGTTATTTAGTCCCATGGATCCTTCTGCAGGTTGTGGCGTGTGCATGCTTTTTTAATAGACAGAGTCCTAGCATACATGTTGGAGAACATAAATGCTTTATGAGGCTATATTACTTTGAGATTAGTTCGTTCACTCCATTCTATTTCAAGTATGTCCAAGCTCGCATGTTGTGCAAAGTGTCATGTATTTTTTTTTTTTTTAATTTCTTTTTATTTGTGTTCATCATAGTTCCTATAGCTTTCCCTTGTTTTGTCTAAAAGGGAACAAAATTTGGAAACATATTTGAATATTTGTAATGTATAATTGGGTGATGCGAAATATTGGTAGTTTGTTTCTCTCTCTATTTTTATTTTCGTTTTTTATTACTTATTTATAAGTAAATAAAATCAATCGACAATAGAGAATGAGTTTCCTATTAGGAAACTGGTTTATCTCTAATTCGGCCTTGAATCTTAAGTCCATTGCAATTCTAATTGAGCTACATTTCAGTAACAGATTGAGCTACATTTCAGCAGCGTTATCTTGAGGAAGAATTGTTCCTCCAATAGGATTCTGATTGAGCTACGTTTCAGCAGTCAAAAGGATTCTAATTGAGCTACATTTCAGCAGCATTATCTCCAATACCATTCTTTCCAACAGAATGGTATCCCAAAAAAAAAGTAGAAAGAAGTAAAGCAACCAACTTTACCCCCATGAGGAGTGCAAGTGTCAATCATTCCAACAGAATGGTATCCCAAAGAAAAAGTAGAAAGAAGTAAAGCAACCAACTTTACTCCATGAGGAGTGCAAGTATCAATCATTCCAACAGAATGGTATCCCAAAGAAAAAGTAGAAAGAAGTAAAGCAACCAACTTTACTCCATGAGGAGTGCAAGTATCAATCATTCCAACAGAATGGTATCCCAAAGAAAAAGTAGAAAGAAGTAAAGCAACCAACTTTACTCCATGAGGAGTGCAAGTATCAATCCTTTTGCACCATTTGTTGTCTCAAGCCCAAACCTCTGTTGCTGAAACAGTCATCCTTGACTCCACAATTTTTTATCTTGGGAATTGTCCATGTTTTAATATGACAGTGTCGAGGGAAAAACTACAATAAATGTTGGTCAGGTAATAGTCACTACGTGAAAATTGGAAAATTCGACATAAAAGTTTGACGGGCCAAGGCCCACGAATTTTAGAAACTGAATTTTGATGGTCTAGGACTATAAAAAATCTTGATGTTCCCAAATTTGACGTCTTAGAGTTGTCGAATTTCTCTAATCCTTCATTAATTTCACAGTTTCGGAACGTCGAAAAAAAAAATTCGACAATGAAAAATTCGACACCAATTTGACCTCTTAGTCCGTCTAATTTTATGAAATTTGACAGCCTAAGGCCGTCAAATTTGGGCTTTTTTCACATTGTGAGTGTCCAATAAAATCGAAGGCATTTCTCATCGAAGATTGAGATCAAGGAGTATTTCATCACTTTAAAAAATAAAGGGATATATCAAATATTCACTAAAATGTGGCGGGATATATATAAATTACCCTTTATTTTCATCCTTGCCTTAATCATTTGAAGAAAATCCTAGATTGTTTTTTTCAAAATTCTCTCATTTTGCATCTCCTAAAAAATCTTATATTTCATTAAAATTTGAAGGTTGAAGTAGATATAATATCTTAAGGTTGAAGATGATTGTTTTGAAAGAAATTAAATCAAGGGCCGAAGATGTGATTAATTTTAAGGGGAAAAAGAAGTGTATTTCAAACCTTAGGACAACATGGTCAAAATTTGTATTTTGCACTTTTAATATCAAAGTCATTTTTAACATATTTAGTAATAGCTTTTTAATCGTTTAAAAAATTAATTGTCAACCAAAAACACTTTTTTATTTAATAGTCTAGAAAAGTGTATTCTCCTAAAAAATAAGATGATTCCACAACATATTTTGATTATATATATATATATATATATATGGGAAATGTTCAGCACCCTAAGTTTTACCACACACTTTAACAAACGTTTTTTGTCCTACATGGGTTAGAAGTTTTGGAATGGGCTGATTTTTGGTGAGGATGATCTCTATGATTAGAAGATCATCCTCTCCAAAAATCAGCCCATTCCGAAATGTTTAACCCCATGTTTATAAGTTGAAAAATCGTGGACCGTCCATTTTTTGTAAATCATTTTTTATGGGGTTAGAAGTTTTGGAATGAGCTGATTTTTGGTGAGGATGATCTCCTCACCATAGAGATCATCCTCACCAAAAATCAGCCCATTCCAAAACTTCTAACCCATGTAGGACAAAACATGTTTGTTAAAGTGTGTGGTAAAACTTAGGGTGCCGAACGGGACCCTATATATATATATATATATATATTGTGAAAAAATCATGGTTTTGGCTACAAATTAAAATTATGGCATTATTGTCATTTGTTAGTAGTTTATTAGAGAAGAATGAGATCAAGAGGAGCATGTGATCAGTTCGGATATTAACGAATCGGATGTAGTGATATCCGAATTCGTATCCGAAATCTATTCGAATCCTTAAAATACATCTGAATTCAAATCCGATATCCGAAAAATTTAGATAATATCCGATTTTTCGAATTCGAATTTGAATTCGGATTCGGATTCGGATTTCGACTATCCGTTGACAGGCCTAGGTAAAACCCACCCTTTTCCAATTTTTGAGTTTTTTTATTTACTAAAATACATGAAAAGATTGACTAAAAACTTGAGATAACGACTTGTTTAAATGATTTTAACCCAAAAGAACCATTATACATCAATTTTCTTCCAAAAACTAAGAAAAAAGTGGAAAAAAAAACCACTAGTTTTTTTATGTACATCTTAAAAAAATTTGAAAAAAACCTTGAAAATGATTTTTTCTTCTTTTTTAAATGTTTTCTGACGAAATAGAATCTTCAAAACTCGATTGAGGTGTAAAAATCCACTTTTTGGATGAATACGAGGAATTTGAATGGTTAGGGCATTCAATCGTGAGAAATGTGGGAAATGAGGTGCATGGACCATTTAGAAATAAAAATTTATTAAATGTCTTGCCAAGTAGCCACTGAAAACTTAAGGACTATTTAGAAAGAATTCCTTCTGCGAGGGTCCTTTAACTACTTTTCCCTTTTATCTAGGTAGGACGTCACTGGGGCAATAGTGAAAGGAGATTGCTAGATTAGAATATCAAATTGTTGATCTTCCTCATATGAAGACCATTTAATGGTTTGGATCTAAAGATGATGAGTAAGGACCATAATTAAACTCAAAGTAAAAGTTAAATCAATTATATTTATGCATTATTCTCATGTAACATTTTTTCATTTTCTAGAAATCACTAATAAATCTAATTCTTTTAATGAACATTCACCAACGATGGGGTAGGTGAAAAAATTGCAATGAGGCAAGTTGGCTTAAAAGTTTACTAAGGAGCTAGTCCAGATTTTGACAAATACCCCGTATGACCTAGTCCAATAATTATAAATAAAATTTATTTAATCTTTGGAATTAGTGTCATATTTTAAAATAGATTTTTTATTCTAAAGTATTACAGGCTCTCCTTGAGATCTACACCATATGAAACCTTAAATTATATAAATACACTGGTCCTAACAACTCCAAATTTAATATTTGTTTTATTTATTTATTTTTTTTATTTTTAAATCAAGCAACAACTCTTTTACAAGATATAATTTAATGGAGAGGAAAGTTCATCCGCCAATTAGGATCTTTTGCCAGAATTTTTTCTAACATACGAGGACCATAGACCAAAATACCCTTAAAGGGTACCTTAAATTCTTTGTCAACAAGCATGAACTATCAAGAATTTTCTAGTCATCCTTTACTAAGTAGGGGTCAAATAGAGAATCGTCCTCAAGTTAGAAACTGAATTGGGAACATGGAGAAAAAAAACATTGAATGCTTAGGTCCATATGTTATTGAACTTTGAGGAGAAGAAGAAGGCTTGCTTGTTTGATCCATCAAAGAAGGGAAAATGGCGATCCATTCATGTATCAATGCAACATCCCATGATGATGAAAACATGTATTCTTCACCAATTCCTTTGATTGGCATATATACAGCAGCAGCCACTTCGGTATGTTTTCTATTTATGATTTGTGATCTATTAAATGGGTTGCGTTATAGGAAGCCATGGATTCCTTGTCGATTCTTCTCACTCAACTCACTTACACTCACTCTCCTCGCCATAGCTACAAAGCTTCCTGTAGATCTCACTAGTTCAATGCCTTCTGCTCAAGATCAACTATCCAAACTTACTGGCACTGTCTTAATATGCATTTCGATGAGTTTTTTCTCAATTTCACTCCCAACTCAGAGTGATTCTGAATGCTTTTCGAATATCATCTCCTTGAGCATTTTCGTAGTAACTGTGATTGTCAATGTTTGTATACAGATTGTCACTGGTGTGATCTTCTCATTCCTTGTAGAGCATGTCATAATTATGTCCTGCATGATATTCTTGCTCGGAATGGTTTGGTCCTTGTTCAAAGTAAATCACCCTCTTAATATTTCCCCATATTCGAACATTGATGATCAACTTAATATGAGTGACTCTCGAAATCCAGAGAGTAACAATATGGTACATAGATTGAAATTGTTTTATGTATCCCACTATAAAAAAAAAGCTAAGAAGGAACTCAAGAATTGCATAGTTTGGATCGGTATGGGCATGTTGTCCACACTTTGCACACTGGTTCTCTCACAAGCCGCATTTCGATTGCTTTTTTTTAAGGAGGTGGAGTTTCGATGTGGAATCTCTGCTTATAAATGGTCAATGTGGATGGTGGTTTCAACTCAAATTATTACTGTCCTAATAGGAAATATAGCAAGTGTATTGAGATGGTGGTTTGGATTCAAAATCCGGTACAAAATAAAAATTTCTGATATTTACTTCTTCCCTTCTTCCTGGGTTTCATCATTTTCGATAAAGCTCCGCAGTCTGGCATTCTTCAAAATCTCTAGAATGAGCCTCATGTTTATCTTTCAAACGATCGCAATTAATGGCCCGTGGATATTATTCGTGTTGACCATAACATCGTATTTATTGGCTATTCTCGTATCTTTTGTGTTAAAGCTGTGTTTGATGGCAACCTCTAAAGTTTGTTTTGGTAAACAAAGAAACAATGAAATAGTCCGTATGGATGTGCAAGAGTGGATACAAGGAAACGGTGAAAAGGAGATAAAGAGATTGATGGAGAAACATGAAAAGGATTCTCCGACTCATCTAATCCGATTGCTTTCCCAAACTACTCCATCTGAAGAGTCAACTACCAATCCGGTGTCCAGTTCACATGAGAACAAATTCTCTTGTCTTTTACTAATAATCATTGCAAGGGTTGCTATCGTTGCTCTACCAGATACCCTTATTTCTTCTCTAGTTCAAAGCTTAGATGAAGCCTTCGAAATCATTTGTTTCATTGACGAGAAAGTGAATGCCAAAGACACGGATTGCAAGAGTAGATGTGCAACAGCAAAAGAATTGTGGATGAACAGGGACAATGCATGCCATTGGTTTCATACGAGATTCATTAAACCCACGGTTAAAAAATGTTATTCACCATCGTTTAAGAAATCTATGGATGGAGGTTCTCGATCGCAGCTTCAATTGGACATACGTTGTGCCCTTGGGATTATTAAAGAATTAAAAGTGACATCTGATCAAACTAGGTGGTTCCTTGATGAAAATCTACATCCAAGAAAAGTAATAGACATCTTCTATGAGTTTATCATCGGACAAGAGCCACGGAGAACATACACATCAATCAACGAGTTATATGTTCACATGGAACACATATTTGTGGACATATTGCACTTTTTCCTCCCTCAACTCCCACTTGCCATATTCAAACATGTTCTCGAGGGTCCCATTATAGAACGTGAAGAAAGAGCAAGATTTGTCTTGAAATTCCTTTGCAAAGTTGAACCGTTAGAGCATAAAATTCATTGGTCATTTCCAGATGGAACTGGCATTACTAGCTTTATAACCGCCGATCCTGCAATTGACACTCAGCGTATCGAACCAGTGGAACAAAATGTAGATGTTACTCATACAATGAGTGAAGATTGTGAAATTCCAGAACTTGTTTGAACAACATGTCATGTAAGTACATTTTTTGTTTTTAGTTTTAATTTTTAATTTTACAATATTGGTTGAACAAATTTCTTCTTTTTTTCCTTAATTATGACGATCGTTTATTTTGATTAATTAGTTATCTAGTCCCATGGATCCTTCTGCATGTTGTGGCGTGTGGATGCTTTTTTAATAGACAGAGTCCTAGCATACATGTTGGAGAACATCGATGCTTTCTTACTTTGAGATTAGTTCGTTCACTCAATTCTATTTCAAGTATGTCCAGGCTCGCATGTTGTGCAAAGTGTCATGTACTTTTTATTTTTATTTTAAATTTCTTTTTATTTGTGTTCATCATAGTTCCTATAGTTTTCCCTTGTTTGATCTAAAAGGGAACAAGATTAGGAAACATATTTGAATATTTGTAATGTATAATTGGGTGATGCGAAATATTGGTAGTTTGTTTGTCTCTTAGCCATATATCCGAGTAGGAACTATGCTACGATGGATGTTATTAAGTGAGAGAAACCATGCCATGTGTGTGTGTGTTTGTTTAATTTCTTTCAAATATATAAATAAGATTTATTTAATATTTAAATGATTAGTGTTATATATTTTAAAATTAGTTAAACATGTTTTTTCTATTAAATTACTCCAGAATCCTTGAGATCCATACCTTAAGCAACCTTAAATTATATAACATACAGAGGACATGACAACTTTCAATTTAATATATATATATATATATATAATATTTTTTAGATATTTAAAATAAACGTAATTTTTTTATAAGATTCGTTGAATGGAAAGGAAGGTTCATCGACCAATTAGAATGTGTAATTGACTTTTACAAGAATTTGTTTTCTTTACAGAGAAATTCTATTGCCACACCAACTTTTACTAAAAGCACCTAAAGATGTGTGTTAATCTTCATTAATATCATGGGGTGCTCTTAGAAAAATTTGGTGCGGCCTTAGATTGTCTCTTTTTATAATATACAATGATCAAAATATCCTATAAGGGTACTTTGGGTATATTGACTTTATCCAAATGCTTTTGGCTATTATGAACTTTTTTTTTTTGTTAGTAATCTTAATTCCTGCACAAGTAAATTAAATTTGGGAAGCAAACCATTTTAGATGAAATTACAAAATACACTTAATTGGAAATTTGCTGAAATTGCGCTTCACATATCATAGGGAAACTAACTTTAATTTTTCTCAGTCAGACTTCATACATTAGTTTGATAAGAGGTAAATTGGCTTACGGTTCTTGATTCATATTTTGATCAAGTATTTGTGATCTCTAATAGGGGTGCACATGGTTTGGATTGATTCGGATTTTGGCAAAATTGGAATCGAACCAAACATGATCGGTTCTACAAATTTGAAACCGAACCAATCCAATTACCCTATAGAATCAAACCAATCCAATCCAATCTTGGTACGGATCTATTCTCAGTTCTCATACTTATTGAAGATAGATACCTTCTTCCTCAATCCAAACATTCTATCTCCTCCAATCTTCAAACCTTAAAAACAAGTAGGAGTTTTTTTAAGTGTGGACTTTGGGGTAATAAAAAATTAAAAATTTTCTATATTTCATTTAAGAAACTTGATACAGATGAGGTTCAATAAGTAGAAAACAATAGATTTTATACAAGATGAGATAGATGATGAGTTCAATAAGTTGAAAATGAAAAAAATTCTCCAAGAAAAATGAAGGGGTTTTGGCTTGAGGTTTAAAATAATGGCATTTAAGTCATTTTATGTTATTTTCCTAAACAAATAAGAAATATATTGAAGATCCATTCGATAAAAATTTAAATTTATTTACCATTAATTGAAGGCTCCTAAGAGATCGATAGCTTAGAGATTTATCGAAGCTTTTTGAATCAGAGAGAGAGAGTTCAATCTTCGTTTTCAGATAAGTTGACGAGGCGGTGAGGTGAGGTGAGTGAGAGAGACGACTAAGATTAAGAACGACAGCGGCTAGGGTTTTGTTTTCAGAATTCTTCGAACAGGAAGAAAAAAAAAGAAATAAAAAATCGAAATTTTTATTTTTTAAATAATTATATATATATATACATAAATAATTGGTTCGATTTTCGGATTGGTTCGACTCTATTATATCCTAATCCGGAACCGAACCAAATTAATCGAATTTTTTTTCTTCGATCCGTACCCGAACCGTGGGTGTGTTTAATCCGAACCAATCCAATCCAAAGGCTTCGGATTGGTTCGGATCTCGGATTTACCCAATCCAATGTGCACCCCTAATCTCTAAGGTAGATTTTATTTTGACTATCCTGTCAAGACACATATCCTACTTTTTGGTGGGGTGTTGAAAAAATTTCACCCGCAATTATTAATTTTCTATTAAGGTGAATTAATCAATGCTAAATCAAAAAAATCATATTTTATATATATCACAAATATTTAATTATTATTGATTATTTTGTTTCAAAAATAATTAAAACCGGATGACTTGGCTAAATTTTAATAAACTTGGCCGAGATTTTCAAAATATCATTCGGTGATTCATTTTGGATCTTGAGTGAGTCAATCTCACCGGTGATACACAATGAATTTCTTGTAATCCACCAAATTGTCATGGGTTCCTATAAGTTTCAAAACCATGGCATATGAACACTCGAAATAATGCTATGTGATCCACTTTGGTTCTTTGTTTCAAAAAATAAGGAAAGTAAACCAAATTCCTTCTTGATGAATGTAAGTATATGTTCTATAGAAAACATTGAGATGCCAATTATAGGCAATAACTAGTTATTGTCATTTATTAACTTTTTGAATTGTTATTATAATAATCAATTGAAATTATGCCCATTTGAAGTTCATATTCAGCGAATATTTGTATTTTCCCACTTAAATTTCTTAGTTCCTTTCTATAACTATTAGTATATGTGGCACCCTTTATTTATTTATTGTCATATTATTTTGAAGAAATCTAATATAGTTCAATAAATAGATGTCATTTCTAATGTAAATACTAGATGATTGAGGGGTAGTTTGATCAAAGGCATTTAAGTAGTTTGCATAAGTTTGTGTTGTGGTTGGAGAAATTGAGGGACGTGTCCTATTTGTAGTTTGAGGAGGAGTAGCCACATATAGTGTAAGCACTTATTATCACTACAATCTCTCTATTTTTTGAATTTTAGATATTAAGTTTGAGGCACTTGTCTTTATTATAATGCTCATGACTTTTAACAAATTGATGAGAGGGATTAAATCTAATTGAAGTGATGTTTTGGTTGACCCATGTTTCAAAAAATCAAAGGACTTAAGAGATTTGGATTTGAGATGTTGGAGAGGGATTAAATTTTTTTTATTATTAATACCTTTAAATCACCTTTTCTTTTTATCACATATAGTATCCTCCTCTTGCTTCTTCAATTCTTACTATCCTTCTTACACGTGGCTGAAATTATTTTTAGAAGAGGAGCAACTTAAAACGGTAACAAATGCGTAAATAAGTGAAAATTCTCCATTCCAAAAAAATCAGTTAGGTGACTTCTTTTCTCTAAAAATTATGTGTTTAATATGAAATGGGTATGAGTCAAACAATATAATGTAGGATTTTCTAAGATTTATTTTATTTTATTTTTTATTTTGTTTATTTTGTTTATTTTTATATATGTTATATGTGTGTTTAATTATTTATGAGGCTGAGGATTTTAGGTAGGAAATATTCACCCCAAAGTGAACAAGTTGAATGAGATGTTCTTAGATAAAAGAAAATACCCTTGAGGAAAATCCTGTGTTTTGGGATTTAGAGTTTGGCCGAACTGGTATGAAAACCGGCGAGGAAAGCTTGGCTGAGCAAGAGTGAAAATCGACCCTTGTACATTTCACTATATTTATTTTTAGAAAATAATTGAAGCGATACATATTTCTGCGTTAATGTTTTCCATGGATTAATTGAATACGTTGTATATGTTTTGAAGCATGCCATGTTTTCTTATTATTTTAATAATCTTTGGAAAGAAAGAAAGATCCTATTGAGTCTTAGGACTCATGGTTGTTTACCAAATTTTTTTCAGATTTGAGATAGGCGGCGATGATGGGCAAGAAGACTTTGAGAAGAAATTTCTAGTCCTAATTTTAATGTATTCTTTTTATTTTTATTTTGTATTTTCATGTATTTCTAGTGGAACTATTTGGTTGTGATAATTAAATTCAAGAACTTATATAATAAATTTAAATTTAATTCATATTGAAGGTTTTATTAAATTCATGATTGGGTGGTATTATCAATAAATTTAGAGACAAGAGTTATTTTGTTATGAACATTTTAAGATTTCCCTTTTTGAATTGTTATATTTAAGAATTCAATTAATATTATGAAAATATATCAAAATCATTAGTGTTTGTTGCGTAAATTTGATGAAAATGAGAAATCTGTTCGATTAGAATTAGTTGGAATGAATAAATTGTGAAAATTTTATAAGAGTTTAAAATTGGTGAGCAAATTTTATTGTTTCACTGACTTTCATGGGTTTTAACGAAAAAAATTTCAAAAAAAACAATACAGTTTAAATACTTTTTTGAGAATTATTTTCAAAGAAAAGTGTTGTCAAAATTGTAACAGAAACTTTTTTCTTCTGTTTTGTACAGAGCTTTAACCAATCAATTCTGTAAATTTTTAGAAGTTCCATAGTCTATATTGAAGTATTTTGAGTGTACTTTCTTAGAAAATTAACCCCATTTTATTTTGATAAATTGATCTAGAATTTTTGTCAAGAACGTAAGAGTAAGACAGCAGAAACTAATTTTCTACTATACTTGATTTGTGAATTTATTTTAAAAAAACAATGTTTAGAAAAAATTTCAGTTCTGTATTTTTTTTAAGCTATAACTTCTTGAGTTTCCCAAGATATAAACCACATAAACTTTCACAGAGAATTAATTATTTTAGAAACCGGCGTACTTGGGATTACATTTTCTAAAATAGAAATATGTGTTTGTAAATATTGAATTAAAGATATGTATAAATTAGAAAATAAATATTATAAAAGCTTTCTGTATTTTTTATTGTTATATAATTGAATCAAAAGCATGTAGGAAAAAAGAACATGGACCATAGATTTTAGAGTGATCAAAGGTCAAGCTGTGAAAATTCTTTTTTGTGTTTTTTTCAGAAGAGAAGTTCAAATTTGTGTATCCAGAATTACTATCAAACTATAATAGTAGATTTTAAAAAAATTTCTCACCCCTAGATTTTGTATTGAGATTTAGACAATGCATGATGGTTACGAACTTCTAGAATCAAGGGTCTGACAAAGTAGTAATAGAGTATCAATTAGTAGATCCTAGGGATCAAGAAAATATTGCGAACGATCCAAATAAATGACATAGAGAACCTTGATGTACCTAACTTTAAAAGGAATTATCATTACTAATATTATTTATATTAAGGTCCTGAATAAATTATCTTTACATAGATTATGGCTCGACTTAGAGGGGGTGCAATTAGGATTTCTCCTACTTGTAGACAATAGGCAATGACAATGCACCGTGCTCCGAAAGTACCAGCAGCGAGACATCAAGCTCAAGAGCTTCTTGTTAGGAATTAAGGAAGTGTTAGAGTGGCAACGATAAAAGAGTTCAAAGGGCTAAATCCACCAATATTTCAGGGAAAGCCTGTTCCGATGGAACCTAGAAAATGGCTCAAGCAGATTATAAAGATTTTGTACCTACTAGCAACTACAAACGATCATCGGATACCATTAACAACATTTATGTTGGAGGGTGATGTAGATTATTGGTGGGTTTCGATTAGGAGGGCTATAAATATAGATGAGATGACTTGGGCTCAAATTGAGGAGGTATTCTTGGAGAAATACTTCCAAGAGGTGGTCCAAGACCAATGGATGAGAGAATTTATGGATATGATTCAAGGGACATTATCAATTGGTCAATATGAGGCCAAATTTGCTGAGTTGTCACATTTTACACCACATTTAGTAGCTACCGAAGAGCTAAAGTTGAAGAAATTCTGTTTGGGACTTCGACCATCCATTCGGGAGAAGTTAATAGGTACAAGGGTTCACATCTACACTGAAATGGTAGGAAACGCTTAATTTGTAGAAGGTGAACTACAAGATATTAAGAGAATTTGAGACAATCCGTGGAAGGATCAAGGGAAAAAATCGAGGGAGAGTCAGTAGAGAATTGAACCTAGTAAAAGGAAAAAAGATAATTCTGCAACAACAATCGTCTCAAGGACAGAAGATTTGTTATGGATGGGGCCAAGTGGGACATTTCCATCGAGAGTGCCCTTTAGAAGGTGCTCAGCAGATACAACCAGTCTAGGGGCAAAAAACTTGTTATAAGTATGGCCAACCTGGTCATCTTCAGTGGGATTGTCCTCAAGGAGGCATACAGCGAATTCCTCATGTAGTACCCCCCTTATCAACAACAACCACAATTTCTTCGTCCACAACAATACCAACAACAACAGCAACATAACTTGTAACGACCAAGGCTTAGAACTTAGGGCTGGGCATTTGCTATAGTTCAATCAGATGCTAGAGCTACGAATCATATGGTGGAAGGTACACTTCTTATGTATAATTCTTGGGCAAGAATCTTATTGGACACTAGTTCAGCACATTCCTTTATTGCCCCATCATTTGCATCTACTTTGGGTTTGGATTCAAAGTCATTGAGAGTTTTCATATGTGTTGTCACTTCGATGGGCAATAGTGTAAAGATCAATCAGGTGTGTCGATCGTGTGTAATTCATATTGCAGATAAGGAATTAGTGGCTGACTTAATTCATTTGGGGGCGTCAAACTATGATGTTATCGTAGATTGCTTTAAGAAGAAAATCTCATTTCGTGATCTTAACGATTCGATGTTCCATTTTGTTGGTGAAAAGAGCATTCCCCTGCCCACACCCTTATTTGATCAACGGACTTGTTGGTCAAAGGTTGGAGGATATTTGAATTTGTTAGTTTGTGCAGGATATGTATAATTACCCATTATTTTCATCTTTGCCTTAATCATTTGAAGAAAATCATAGATTTTTTTTACTCATTTTCTATCTCCTAAAAAAATCGTATATTTCATTAAGGTTTGAAGGTTGAAGTAGATATAATATCTTAAGGTAGAAGATGATTGTTTTGAAGAAATTAAATCAAGGGCCAAAGAAGTGATTGATTTTGAGGGAAAAAAGAAGGGTATTTCAAATCTTGGGACAATATGGTCATAATTTGTATTTTGCACTCTTAATATCAAAGTCATTTTTAACATATTTAATAATAGTTTTTTAATTGTTTAAAAAATAAATTGAGAACCAAAAACACTTTTTTTTTAATAGTCTAGAAACGTGTATTCTCCCGAAAAATAAGATGATTTCATAACATAATTTGGTAACTGCTTGAAAAATAATATATGCATCATAAGAATTGAAGAGCTTGAAGATGCTTATTTTTTGTGAAAAGATCATGGTTTTGGTTACAAATTAAAAAAATGGCATTATTGTCATTTGTTAGTAATTTATTAGAGAAGATTGAGATCAAGAGCATGTGATCAGCTTGGAACGTAGCTGTATCCCAACTATTCTTGTAAGGTAATCTCTAAAACAATGTTTGAAATCAGAAGGATCTCTCTCAAATAACCACTACCCACTATCCAGGGGTATTTACAATATTTGAAAAGTTCAGCGTGGCCATTTGCACCGTCTCCATATATATATATATATATGACATGACATTTAGTAAACGTTTTCTTTTTTAATGGGCCCTCATACTATCGAGCTCATAATTTTTATTGTCGAACTCGATGTTTTTTTAATTATTGTCTAATTCACTGATTTTATTATATAAGAAGTTTTTTTTTTTTTTTTAAATTGATAGGCTAGGGTTAAAGGGACCCCACCCTGAAAACATTACTATCGAGTGTAGATACAAGTTAAATCTTCCTCAACAATTCTCAACAGTTCCTGAGTAACATTACACATTTCTTCATCAACGAAAAAACCTTTGAAAAAGGTACCCTGTTTCACTACAAAATCTGTTGCCTGATTTGTATCCTTCCAAACAAATTCAAAAGAACAATCCAGAAAAAGAAGTCTCTGCTCTGCAGAAGTTGTGAACTCAACACTAGTAAAACCCACACATTTTCAATTTTTGCGGTTTTTCGACTAAAATCCATGGAAAGATTGACTAAAAACTTGAGATAATGACTTCTTTAAATGATTTTAACCAAAAGAACCATTATGCATCGATTTTCATCCAAAAACTGAGAAAAAAGTGTAAAAAACCCTAGTTTTTTTTACGTACACCTTCAAAAAATTTAAAAAACCTCTTGAAAATGATTTTTTCTTCTTTCTTAAATCCTTTCCGACGAAATAGAATCTCAGAAACTTGATTGAGGTGTCAAAAATCCAATTTTTGCATGAATACCATTAGTATGAATGGTTTAACCATTCAATCGTGAGAAATGTAGGACATGAAGGTGCATGGACCATTTACAAAGAAAAATTTATTAAATGTCCTACCAAGTAACCACTAAAAACTTAGGAACTATTTAGAAAGAATTCCCTCTGCAAGATTCCTTTAACTAGTTTTCCATTTTATCTGGGTAGGACGTCACTGGGGTAGTAATGAAAGGAGGTTGCTAGATTAAAATATCAAATTATTGATCTTCCTCTTATGAAAAACATTTAACGGTTTAGATCTAAGGATGATGAGTAAAGACAATAGTTAAAATCAAAGTAAAAATTAAATCAATTATATTTATGCATTATTCTCATATAACAATCAAATCATTTTCTTGAAATCACTAATAAATCTAATTCTTTTAATGACCATTCACCAAGGATGGGGTAGGTAAAATTGCAATGAGGCAAGTTGGCTTAAAAGATTACTAATGAGCTGTTTCATTTTGGTACATCTTTTTCATGTTTTTTATAAACATATGTTTATCATATATTGCAATTCCAGATTTTGACAAATACCCCGTATGACCTAGTTCAATAATTATAAATAAAATTTATCTAATCTTTGGAATTAGTGTCATATTTTAAAATTAATTAACAAGTTTTTTTATTCTAAAGTATAACAAGCTCTCCTTGAGATCTACACCATATGAAACCTTACATTATATAGTACACAGGTCCTAACAACTTCAAATTTAATATTTGTTTTATTTATTATTTTTCTAGATTTTTAAAACAAACGCCACTTTTACAAGAAACAATGTGTGTTTTACAAATGTGTTTAACTATTTATGAGGATGAGGATCTTAGGGAGGAATCCAACTTTTGATTTTGCACACGCAATCCTCTCCTCCATTATTTGAACATGTTCTAGCTCTAGTTTCTCATTCTCAATCTCCTATTGTGAACCACAAATACATACAAATTACTTGCAAAACCCAGGAAACAGCTCAAAGAGGTCCCAAGATACAAGAGAGATGCTGACATTTGCTTGAGGTTAGAAACACATGACACTGATTATGCTATGTAGAACAAATGGAAAATGAAAGATTGATTTTCATCTACATAAATTAACAAAGCCTGATCTTGTAAACAAAATCAATATGAGAAAAAAATTGCACTCGATTGGGAAAAAAAAACAAAGGTAGTCATCTCTGCAGTCAACAGAGACCAGTTTCCACCAAATTTAAAGTCCAACTGGATATATCCATCCACTTGATTTTAGAATATAGTCAATTTTTAAAAAAGTGTTTGCAAACTTCTATAGTTTGGTACTTTAGTTACTACAAAAGTTTTATTAATCTTTATTTGGAGAAATATCCTACATTTAAACCAAATGAGCAAAGTCAATAAAAACATGGAGAAATCCATGCAAGGAAACAATCTTATATCTGTGCTTTAATTAATGCAGTTGGAGGGTTTAGATTACTTTAACTAGTTTAACCACGAAATCCATTGTTCTCCTCCAAAAGAAACTAATTCCAGCAAAGATTAACCAAGCAGTATACTACGCACAGTTATAATGTACATTTTAGAGTAAATTACTATTTCGTGAGATAAGTATAACGAAATTCCAATTCGGCTAACTGTTCATTTTCATTCCCCAAACATGATGTACGAGATTACAGGTTTTTCAAGTGACAATCTAGCTAAAAAGTAGCGAACCTGTGAGAGAGCTACTTGAAACCTTTGAGATTGTCACTTTAAACCTATGAGTTAGTCACTTACAAAACCTGTGAAATCCCTGTACACGGTTTGGGAATTAAAATGAACAGTGATCCGAAATCAGAATTTCGTCAAAAGTTGATCATGTTTTGGGAAATTTCTCTATATTTTAATTCAGAAGATAATCCCTCCAAAGAAAAAATTATTCTTAATATGTCAAAGATTTGAACATGTAGAAATTATCAAAGAATTCCCCTAACCACGTGCATGTTCTTTTAATACCAAAATGATAAATGTTAATTGTTTTTATGATAACAATGAAAATGGAAATTGTGGAAGTTCAAGCATATTTTTTCGAAGGTAAGTTGGAATTGACACTCAAGACATCAGAGTTGCATTGCAAAATGTCAAAAAACTGAGTTATGAATCGAAGCTTGAAGTTCAAGTAATCAGTAAACCTTCAATATAAAAGTTCTAAATACAGTATTAAAGTAATTCATATGCTTGGATTTTTATGAATGACCTTTAAAAAGTACACATTCACACAATGATTCATATGCTGGAAAATAAATTATATTGCTAGAAGAGATGAAAACGATAAACTTACTTTAAAAACAGGGCAGTCAAGTATTAGTCTTTCATATTCTCCTCCTTCACCGCATACATTTATACCATAGAGCCTGCGAGAACATAAAAAAATGAAAACCCCTATTTATGGCATAAAACAAATAATACAATCCAACTTGACATACTCATTCAATGGATGTAGATGGTGCTACAGTTATGCAATCTGTTTTCCCAAGTCTTTAGAATAAAACTTCGATGATAATGAGCGTTGTATAATCTAGTAACACCTTACCATGAGTCAAAATTAAGAAATTTGTATCTTACCTCAGAGTCATTAAGCCCCAAAAGATGGCAAATAATATCTTCTCCAAACGGCTATTGTTCTTAAACAGCTGCACTGTCCATTTGTAAGCTCCATAATCAAAATTATCGGCACTTTCTATACACATAGATCTGACACGTTTGCTCTCTTGCCCAAACCAATCTTGCTATATCTTTCACCATGGTTGTTCCATAATAAATAGGCTCTTTACATGCTAATGCCATTAGCCCACACCCATATGTGGTCCTACATTGCTCTCTAAGGCATTTTACAGCCCTTTGGATTCCAAGCAAGTACCAACACACACACGCCACCTATTCACATGTGAATCAAGTTAGATTTTTTTTTTTTTTTTTTTTTGTTTATTGATGTGAATCAAGTTAGATTTATCAATCATGTGATCATGAAACCTTAGAAGAGAATGACAAAAGCATTAAAAAAAAAAATAGTGTACACAAAACAAAGTATGATTTACATATAAATGGTCCCCATAGTATTAAAATTCTACCCTCCAGAGTAATTCATCACCACTTGGAAAGAAATTACCATCCGACAATTCTCTACATGCTTCTATCAAAAGCCCCCCTAAAATCTTAATTTCTTTGTTCAATTTCACTCTCGCATGTAACCCTACGATGAATTATCAAACTATTATATATCTCATATACTAAAGTTGTCCCTATCTAATTCACCTAATTGTATCGATCAAAAAAAAAAAAAAAATTCACCTAATGATAAGTCATTTGGTGGAGCTTTCATTTGGGGACCAAAAGTTCTATCCAAAGTAGTCGTCTTTGCTTAGCCAACTTTGCACTTGTGGAGAAATCATAGTAAACTATGTCATGTGCAAAAATAAGAAGAAAAAAAAAAAGACAAAATGTTAAAAGCATTAATAATCAAATGTTAGGTCGTTGTCCCATCAAATTCCCTACAATTGTCCCATTTCTTTTTCTTATTCTAAGTGTTTTGGATTTTTCATTTTTAGGGGCTATTTATTTTCAAACTGATGAGCATGTTATGATTTTAATTAATACTAGAGGAAGAACCATATTAACTATTTTATGGTGTGTGTGGAAAGAGAGAAACCCTAGAGTCTTTGTAAAGGAAAATGATGAATGAGGTAATTTTAGACATAAAAGCAACTTTGTTTCTTTAATTTGGTTCAAGTTGAACAAGGATTTCGAAAGGAAAATGCTACTTAGTAAGCCTAATCTTCGATCAATAATATCCCTGTACATATATATATATATCGGAAAGAAAAACAAATCAATCTCTATGGTACCTCCAATATAGATAAAAAAATTTATTGAAACTGTTAAGTGACATAGACTCAAAACTAGAGAAGTTATCGATATGGTGATAGTGAAGTCGAACGAATATTTACATGTGATGCAGCAAAGTACGCGATAATGTTAAGTGCAATACCCCACCAAACAGTGCCAAAAATATATCTAGAGAAGGTTTGCATACAATGTAAGAGGCAGACGGAGTGGTAGATTTTTAGGAGATATTGGAAAAGGAACGTTATCAAGAACACTGTCATCACCACCGTCGTCAATCCTCTATCCAACAGAGAGGGAATTGCTACCCATAGCATAATCTGCTAAAAAAAATGTGATTAATCCTTGATAAAGTCAAGTAGGATTTGTTAATAGTAGTGCAAGAGACATGGGGTGAAGGTACTGGCTTATAAACTTAGAGTATCTGTTAGCATAGGTTCCCTGGTATGTAGTACTGCATTATTGTTCATTATTTTCAGAAAGAAAATGTTTTAGGGGTATGGGATCTTTTTCTTTCTATGTTGGAACTGAAATTGATAAAGAGAGACAGAAATATCAATAATACATGTCCTCCATGGCTGTATACTAACACTCCAAAATAAAATTTTGAATCCAGAAGGGCAAGTCTAATATGCCATATTGATGAGGGAGGTGAAGGGAACAAAACCCAGTACGTCTAGATGATACCTTTTCTTGAAGAGTCGTGCTACATTGACTTTGTTCGCCACCATGTTCAACAATGTGCTGATGTGGCAGTACACAGAATCATAGATTTCTTTCCTCGAGATACAAGGAAAGAAATCTATGATTCTCCGAGCACTGCCACATCAACACAGAAACTAATTTTATAGTTCAAAGGTACATGTCATCACAAACATTGCCGTAAGGTACATGTTTTGATCTATAATACTTAAAACAACGAGAGATATAAACACTAGAACTGCTTAGTCTATCACTGAGACAAATCTACATACACTTCTACGTATAAATACAAAACATCTTCAAGACTTCAACAGCCCTTGAAAGTTGACACCCATCAAAGGATCATCACCATGAAATACATCCTTGAAAATTGAAACATATAATAAAAACATCTAGCATGCAAAAAAAGATGAAGAACCCATCACCCAAAACAGATCAAACTAACCTTCCTGACAACCTGGAGTACACTCCCAGTTAATCTCAAGATCACCATTGAGAAAAACCCCAAGCCTTCCCACAGCATCTCCATACCTATGGTTTGTGCATCCACATGTCACCTCTATATAAAATATTAAAACATCCTAAACATATTTACATTTTGAGCAGTAATAAACTAAGTCTCTGGTGACTATTCTGCAATGGATGCAAGTTATAGATGTTTCTAAATTCAAAAAGAACTATACAAAATATGCATCCTCTGAATAAAATAGATAAACAAAAAAGGAAAAAATAAATTTAGAAAGAAAAAAAAAAGAACAAAAAGCATCAGGTCATTATATCAGTACTTTAGCTATTTAAACAGTAATCCAAGAAAGAAAGAAAAAAAAAAATCATGAAAACCAAAACAAAACCTGATAAACAGCCACGTCGTTCCGATCGTCTTCCTAAGCCAAATCCAAAATACGCAACATAGTGGAACTGATTCAATTCTGTTACTAGTGGAGCTGTTGATTCAATTCTGTTTCTAGTAGAGCCGATTCAATTCTGTTACTAATTTAGTTCCAATTTCATATGCTTAGGAATAGGAAAAAGTTGTTGGCATTTGTTAGCTATTATTTTGCATTTGTTAGTCGTAAGTTTAGGAGAAGTTGTTAAACTTTGTTTTATTTAAGTTCCAGTGAAGTGCAGTAATAAAAGAAAAAAATATTCATTCAACAATTGTGGTTTAATTCTCACCCAAAGAGAATAGTTTATTTTGTTGTTATCAGCCTTGATTGGGACCTTATCAGTGGTATCAGAGCTGTATTTACAATGGCATCTAACAAAGAAAGGATAGAGAGTTTAGAAGCGGGGCTTGGCGGACTACAAGATGGCATGAGCAGACTGGAACTTGGTGTTGCTGACAAGTTACACCAACTGGAAGGAACTATCAACAGATTGTCCGAAGCCTTATTCCCAAACAAAGAAGGATCCAGCAACAACAATAATAGCCGAGATAGTTACACTCGCGCCAACAAGGAGGAAACTAGAGAGGACACGGAGGGGAATCGACAAATTTTTTCATCTAAAATGGCTAAACTCGAGTTTCCAAGATATTCTGGTGATGATCCAACTGAGTGGTTCAACCGCGTTGATCAATTCTTTGAGTTTCAAGGCACTGCTGAAACAAAAAAAGTATCTCTAGCATCATTCCATCTTGAGGGTGAAGCCAATCACTGGTGGCAGTGGCTACAACGAGCTTACAAGGAGGAAGATAGAACGGTGACATGGTCGATTTTTGAGGAAGAATTATGGGCTCGATTCGGACCTACGGAATGTGAAGATTTCGACGAGGCACTATCACGGGTTAGACAGATGGGTTCCCTGCGAGATTACCAGAAAGAATTTGAAAAATTGGGCAATCGAGTACATGGGTGGACGCAAAAGGCACTAGTGGGAACCTTCATGGGTGGTCTCAAGCCTGAGATTGCAGAAGGGATTAGGGTGTTCAAACCAAAATCACTAAAAGAAGCCATTAGTCTTGCACGCATAAGAGAAGATCAACTTCTTCGACAACGGAAATTCACCAGACCACCTCAATTCAACCGACCACAACTGGACTCTCCTAATCCAGCTAGATCCAATGGAGCACCTACGGTGAAACGTCTATCTTGGGAAGAAATGCAAAAAAGACGTGCTCAAGGTTTGTGTTTTAATTGCAATGATAAATTCACTACGGGCCATAAATGTCGAGGACCACAACTCTTGCTGCTCGAAGGATGTTCCGGCGAAAATAGTATTACACTCGAGGAGATCACAGGTGATACAACAGAGGATACTGTACCAGACTTCCAATTCGAACCAGAAATATCACTACATGCTCTAACTGGGTGGTCAACTTCCAAAACCATGCGAGTCACAGCCAAGATAGGACACCATGAAGTTGTTGTACTCATTGATAGTGGGTCTACCCATAACTTCATAAGTGAGAAAGTTGCTAATTTGCTACATTTACCAATAATTCCCACCGAATCATTTACTGTTCGAGTGGCTAATGGAAATCGACTACAATGCAGAGGAAGATATGAACAAGTACATGTCCTTCTTCAAGGTATTCCTTTTTTCCTTACTCTATATTCCTTGCCTCTAACTGGATTGGACTTGGTATTCGGTATACAATGGCTGGAGCAATTGGGGTCAGTTGTCTGCGATTGGAAACATATGACAATGGAGTTCAAATGGGAGAATCAAGCTCGAAAATTACAAGGCACCGACACACAAACCATTCAATCTGCATCTTTGAAGGCAGTCACTAAAGAAGTAAGACAAGGAAGCTCAGCTTTTGCAATGTGCTTACAATCTTTGGCAGTGTCACAGCCCCATGTTCACACCGACATGCAACAAATATTGGAGGCCTATGCTGATATTTTCCAAGAACCGACGCAGCTACCTCCAACAAGAGAAGTCGACCACTGCATTCCCCTTAAAGAAGGCACCGAACCGATCAATGTACGACCCTACAGGTATGCCTATTTCCAAAAAGCTGAAATTGAAAAACAAGTTCTTGACATGTTAAAATTGGGGCTTATCAGACCTAGTACCAGTCCATTTTCATCTCCTGTTTTACTGGTTAAAAAAAAAGATGGTACATGGCGTTTTTGCACTGATTATAGAGCTTTAAATGCCGTTACCATTAAAGATCGATTTCCCATTCCCACAGTCGATGATATGTTAGATGAACTTCATGGGGCAACGTATTTCACAAAATTGGATCTACGGGCCGGCTACCATCAGGTTCGTGTCCATTCCCCAGATATTCCTAAAACTGCTTTTCGTACTCATAATGGTCATTATGAATATTTGGTTATGCCATTTGGCCTTTGTAATGCACCATCTACTTTCCAGGCTATTATGAATTCCATATTTCGCCCTTACCTCCGTAAATTTATCCTAGTCTTTTTTGATGACATTTTGATTTATAGCCCCAATTGGACCATGCATCTTGAACATGTTCAACGAGCTTTGGAAATTCTAAGGCATAACCAATTTTTCATTAAAGTTAGCAAATGTGCATTTGGCCAACAGGAACTAGAGTATTTGGGCCATATTGTTACTCATCAAGGAGTAAAGGTAGATCAAGCCAAAATTAAGGCAATGCTCGACTGGCCTAGACCTACTAATATTTCGGAATTACGTGGTTTCCTAGGTCTTACAGGTTATTACAGGAAGTTTGTCCGCCATTACGGCATTTTGGCTCGACCCCTCACCAACCTCTTGAAGAAAGGACATTTTGGATGGTCAGATGAGGCAGAAGTTGCTTTCTAGTCCTTAAAAAATGCCATGATATCCACTCCTATTCTTGCTATGCCTAACTTCAATGAACCCTTTGTTATTGAATCTGATGCTTCGGGTGATGGGATTGGTGCAGTTTTAACTCAACAACAAAAACCAATTGCCTTTATGAGTCGGGCATTGGGAATTTCAAAACGCTCATGGTCTACATACGCTAGGGAGATGTTAGCCATTATTGAAGCAATCCGAGTTTGGCGTCCATACTTGTTAGGCAGAAAGTTCTACATACAAACCGACCAACGTAGCCTTAAATATTTGTTAGAGCAACGTGTGGGTACACCAGAACAGCAAAAATGGGTGGCCAAGCTGCTTGGATATGACTATGAGATACACTACAAACCAGGTCGAGAAAATTCAGCAGCCGATGCCCTCTCCCGGATTCCTGGAAGCCCACTTCTTAATGCCTTGTCTATTTTACAGGTCCAGTTATGGGATGAAATTAAAGCTACAACTGTTGGACATTCCTATATGGAGAAAATTGGCAAATTAGCTACCGAAAAACCAGGAGCTCCTTATGCATGGCGAAAGGGATTGATTCTCTACAAAAATCGGGTGGTGGTGCCTCCCAACTCCCCCATAGTTGACCAACTATTGAAAGAATTCCATGACTCGCCACTTGGAGGCCACTCCGGCGTGCTGCGAACATTCAAACGACTTTCCCAACAATTTTATTGGCCCTCTATGTATCGGGTGGTGCATAATTACGTTTCATCATGTGATGTTTGTCAACAAGCCAAGGCTTCAACATTAGCGCCGGCGGGTCTCCTCCAACCACTACCTGTCCCGTGCCAAGTATGGGATGATATCACCATGGATTTCATCGAAGGACTTCCCTCATCCAATGGCAAAAATACCATTTTAGTTGTTGTTGATCGACTAAGCAAGTCTGCCCATTTTCTGGCTTTGGCTCATCCGTTTACAGCAAAAACAGTGGCTGAAAAGTTTGTCGACGGTGTGGTTAAGCTTCATGGAATGCCTCGATCAATTATCAGTGACCGTGATCCAGTCTTCATTAGCCATTTTTGGAAAGAATTCTTCAAGTTATCCGGAACTCAATTGAAGATGAGTTCAGCTTATCACCCTCAAACGGATGGACAATCCGAAGTCGTCAATAGGTGTGTGGAACAGTATCTACGTTGCTTGGTCCATCAGCAACCAAGAACATGGAGTTCTCTTCTTCCGTGGGCAGAATTTTGGTATAACACAACTTATCACGCCTCCACAGGGATGACCCCTTTTCAAGCATTGTATGGGCGGCTACCTCCAACTATTCCTCAATACCAAGTTGGCCAATCTCCAGTCCATGAGGTAGATCAACAACTCTTGTCACGAGATGTTGTGCTACGCCAATTAAAGGACAATTTGCATACAGCTAGTAATCGCATGAAGCAGGTGGCTGATTCCAAACGGCGTGACATCGAGTTCCAAGAAGGGGATTTAGTTTTCCTAAAACTACATCCTTACCGGCAACAAACAGTTTTTAAACGCTCATCTCATAAATTAACAAGTCGATTCTATGGCCCATATCTCGTTGAGAAACGTATTGGCAAAGTGGCGTATCAACTCAAGTTGCCGGAAGGGTCCCGTATCCATCCTGTCTTCCATGTCTCTTTACTTAAAAAGAAAGTGGGTGAGTCATGTATGACAAGTACCAATTTACCACCTATTACTGATGCAGGGCAGGTTATTATGACTCCAGAAGCTATTTTGGAAACTCGTTGGATTAAAAGAGGCTCTCGCTTTGTTGAAGAGAGTTTAGTTAAGTGGCATGGATTTCCTGTCGAAGACGCTACTTGGGAAAGCACTGTTGAGTTGCGAGAGAGATTCCAAGACATGGACCTTGAGGACAAGGTCTCGGTAAAAGAGGAGGGTATTGATAAACAGCCACGTCGTTCCTATCGTCTTCCTAAGCCAAATCCAAAATACGCAACATAGTGGAACTGATTCAATTCTGTTACTAGTGGAGCTGTTGATTCAATTCTGTTTCTAGTAGAGCCGATTCAATTCTGTTACTAATTTAGTTCCAATTTCATATGCTTAGGAATAGGAAAAAGTTGTTGGCATTTGTTAGCTATTATTTTGCATTTGTTGGTCGTAAGTTTAGGAGAAGTTGTTAAACTTTGTTTTATTTAAGTTCCAGTGAAGTGCAGTAATAAAAGAAAAAAATATTCATTCAACAATTGTGGTTTAATTCTCACCCAAAGAGAATAGTTTATTTTGTTGTTATCAGCCTTGATTGGGACCTTATCAATACTAAAGTGCGATTTTATATCAATACTTTAGCCATCTTAACAGTAATCCAAGAAAAAAAAAACATGAAAACTATAACAAAGCCCCAAATACTAAAGTGCGATTCTATCCCTTTTCACTAATTGAAAACAATCAAACCAGATATAAAGCTCCTTCGATAGAGAAATAAGCAAACCAGACCTTAAAACCAATCCGAGTGCGCAAACCCTTGATCTGATTTCAGCTTAAGATTCGTAGATTTGAGATGCATCTGGGAGCTAGTTCACAAACCCTAGATCTTGGATGCTGTGGAGAGAGAGTGCATGCGAGAGACAAATATGAAGACAAAGACATTGAGAGAATTTGAGAGAGAGTTAGAGCGAGAGAGCGAGAGAGCGACAGACATAGATGATTACGAGAGAGAGAGAGAGAGAGAGGGTGTGTGATCCACAGATTTGAGAGAGAGAGACAGAGATGAATGCGAGAGAGCTATAGACAGAGACGCATATAACTAATAATTATTTGAAAATGAGTTTTGTAGCCTCATCTAAATAGAGAAGTATAAAGTATTCAGCTTCTAAGATGGCATAAAAAAATATAAATATAATTCAATGAGTTACTTTTTAGATTGAAAGTAGTTCGTCTAGCTATGTTAAATGATTAACTACAAGGTATTTATATGAAATAATGGAAGGGCAAAAGAGACATTAAAATATTGAAATAATAATGATTAAGTAAGGTATATAAAATTATAAATTATATGAATTATTTAATTTAGAGGATATGTAAATATAATTCATTGAATTTATGTGATTTTTACCCATCTAAACCCATTTCTAATTTCAAGTGGAAAGATTGGATATGATGACCTAGAAATTAGAAAGGGGTTATTCTTTATTGTATAAAAAAATATTTAGTACAAATGGAGATCATTAGACCTTTGGAATGCAAATAATTGAGTACAATAGTCATTTTCAAATATTTTTACTATCCTAACAAGAAATTTGATGAAAACTATTTATCCTCATATGTATTTAATATTTATTTGTAACTCATTTTTTAATATATAAGAATATGTGTGAATCTTTTTTACTTACATTTAGGTATGTAGTCACAAAATGGTGGACCAATTATTGTAGTACATAGGATTGTGGTAGATATCCTGAGTCAACCATGTCATTTATTTGCATATGATTGAAATTATAAGAAAAGTAAATTGACACTAGATTTTCTAGAAGATTTGATTTACGTAAGAATGAACTTAAAAATGAAGATTAGTTGTAAAAGTAGATGTGCTCCAGAGGAGTTTGAAAAAAAGAGATGAAGCTACTACAAGTAATTGTGAAGATAATATTTTTCACGAATTATTTGGGTCTAGATAATGGACCTTTTCTATTTTGGATGTCTTAATTTCAGAGTTTGGTAACTTGATTAGTAGATTTGTCTTATTTTATTTTATACTTTATTTGTATTGGTTAGTAGGAAAATCAGAATTATATTCTGAAATTTTAAATTTATATATATCATGTGATGGATGTGAATTGTGGACCTGTTTTATTTTGGATTTGGATGTTTTTAATTTTATTTTGGTTGCTTGAATTGTTGATTTGATCTATTTGCGTGTCTTATTCGGTTTATTGAATAAAGATTAACATAAAAGGTAATAGGATACATTTATTGATATGTATAGCCGAAATTTTACATTTTATGGAGTGCTAAGCTCAAATTATACCCAAACTATTTCTGTCATTCTCCAATTTTTGCTGAATTTTTCAACAAACTATTAGATGACTTTTCCAAATTGTACCTGATTTATTCCTGTACCATACTTTTGCCGTAAACCAAATTGCTAACCATGGTCAGATTTCTAGGATAGCCCTCAATAGGTTTATGAACTAATTACCTTTGATATCGGTTGTGGAAACCTCCTCATCTTTAACTTATCTTCAATTTTGCTTCTCAACTGTCATTTATGTTTCGTTGAAATGAAGTTAGATCATCCAATGAACAAGTAGTTTGTTATGAGAATTCAACTGAAGATGCTTTAAGTCAGTCTTGTCTCACAAAAATAATGTCAGATTTTATATATAATGCAGCGGAATCAATTATCTCATTTTGGCTGGTTTTTCCCTTTAGATATAACTCAGAGTGGTTCTGAGTGTTTTTCCAATATCCTCTCCTTGAGCATTTTCATAATAACTGTGATTATCAATGTTTGTATACAGATTTTCACTGGTGTGATCTTTTCATTCCTTGTAGAATATGTAATAATTATGTCCTGCATGCTACTATTGTTATTCCTTGATAAGGATCGTAGTGGTTCGCGGTTCCTAAGGTTGTAGCTGGTTTGGGTACGGCCTTAACCCAGTTAATCTTCCAAAAAAAAAGAGTTTTGTGGTCTTTGTTCAAACTAAATCACACTCTTGATATTTCCTCATATTCTAACACTGATGATCAACTTAAAAAGAGTGACTCTTGAAATTCAGAGAGTAAGAATATGGTACATAGATTGAAATTGTTTTATGTATCCCACTATAAAAAGAAAGTTAAGATGGAACTCGACGATAACATAGTTTGGATCGGTATGGGCATGTTGTCCACACTTTGCACACTGGTTCTCTCACAAGCCGCATTTCAATCGCTTTTTCTTAAGGAAGTGGAGTTTCAATGTGGAATTTCTACTTGTAAATGCTCAACGTGAATGGTGATTTCAACTCAAATTTTCACTGTCCTAATAGGAAGTATAGTAAGTGTATTGAGATGGTGGTTTGAATTCAAAACCTTTGCAGAAATTGAATATTCTAATGTTTTCTTCTTCCCTTCTTCCTGGGTTTCATCGTCTTTGATAAAGCTCCGCAATCTGGCATTCTTCAAAATCTCTAGAATGAGCCTCATGTTTATCTTATAAACGATTGCAACGAATGGCCTGTGGATATTACACATATTGGTAATGACATTGTTTCTCTTGGGTTGTCTCTTATCTTTGGTGTTAATGATGTGTTTGATGGCAATATCTAAAGTTTGTTTTGGTAAACAAAGAAACAATGAAATAGTCTGTACGGATGTGCAAGAGTAGATACAAGGAAATGGTGAAAAAGAATTAAAGAGATTGATGGAGAAACATGAAAAGGATTCTCCCATTCATCTAATCCAATTACTTTCCCAAACTACTCCATCTGAAGACTAAACTACCAATACCATGTCCAGTTCACATGAGAACAAATTCTCTTGTCTTTTATTGGTAATCATTGCAAGAGTTGCTATCGTTGCTCTACCAAATACCCTTATTTCCTCTCTAGTTCAAAGCTTAGATGAAGCCTTCGAAATCATTTGTTTCGTTGACGAGAAAGTGAATGCCAAAGACACGGATTGTAAGAGGAGATGTGCAACAGCAAAAGAATTGTGGATGAACAAGGACAATGCATGCCATTGGTTTCATACGAGATTCATTAAACCCACGGTTAAAAAAAGTTATTCACCATCGTTTAAGAAATCTATGGATGGAGCTTCTCAATCGCAATTTCAATTGGACATATGTTGTGCACTTGGGATTATTAAAGAATTAAAAGTGACATCTAGTGAAACTTGGTGTTTCATTGATAAATATCTAGATCCAAGCGAAGTTATAGACATCTTCTATGAGTTTATCATCGGACAAGAGCCTTAGAGAACATACACGTCAATCAAAGAGTTATATGTTCACATGTGTGTTATAGTGATCCAAAATCTTTAGGTGCTGACTGGTTTGTCTCACCTGGTAGCTGATTTGGTTTGTCACTAATCTAGCTTGGCAAGAATGTTTTATTCCTTGCCCTTGTGTATAGATGACACTTGCTGTTTTTCTATTGAATTGAAGATAACAAACTGTACTGCAAAACATTGTGATGGAAAAGGAATATATTGCTGGATCCAAGGAGGATTGAGGTAGCAAAAAGAGAGAGGGAAAAAATGTGTGTTCATATAGAGAGAAAAGTGAGAAAGTAAAAATATCAATGTAAAAGGGTGCCATTGTTGGACCTTGAGTGTGTGAGCTGAATGTATTTTCTCTGGTGTATTCTCTGAGTTTTATACCTTGTATTCTGTAACTCTCATTGCAAATAGTGGATTTGAATGGCCAAGCCGAAACTGGATGTAGGAATGTTCATTGCATTCTAAACCAGTATAAATCCTTCCTGTTACAGTTATTTTCTGTTCTGTTCTTGTTTATAAATTTCTACTACTGCTTGTTGATTGCTGTAGCTACTGCTTCTATTAGGTTCTGTGCATTTTGTTCTTGTGTGTAGTTTCACTACAAATTGGTATTAGAGTAAGGTTGTGGCTCACAGATCTGTCTAGCTCAGGGAGATTATAAGGTGCTCGAGGAAAGGTGTGTATGGCTACTGCAACTTCAAAATAGGAAATAGAGAAGTTTGATGGGTCAAACAACTTCTCTCTGTGGAAGATGAAGATGCTGGCATTGTTAGGCAATCTCGGGCTTGATGAGGCTTTGCAAGGAGAGGCCAAAATGCCAACAACTTACTCGAATGAAAAGAAGAAAGAGATAATGAAGAAAGCATACAACACACTTATTTTAAGCTTGAGTGACAAAGTTTTGAGGGAGGTGACAAAAATGAAAACAGCAGCTGAGGTATGGCTTAAGCTTGAAAGTTTGTATATGACCACGACTCTCTCAAACCGTTTATATCTCAAGGCTAAATTCTTCACTTTTAAGATGCCCGATGGTAAGGATTTACAAGATCACATTGATGAGTTTAATAAGTTGTGTCTAGATCTTGAAAATATTCAGGTGGAATATGATGATGAGGTTAAGGCTCTGGTGTTGTTACAATCATTGCCAAAATCATATGAAACTTTTGTGGCTATACTCAAACATGGCAGGGAAACTATTACTCTAGATGATGTTGTAGGAGCTCTTAGTTCCAAGAAACTGCAAAGAAAGAATGAGCTAAAGGAGCAAACTGGTGAAGGGCTGGTGGTGTGAAGAAGATCTGATAGAAGGGAATTTAAGGGTAGGGGCAAATCCAGATCAAAGTCCAAGGGTCCTAAGAAAATAAAATGTTATTTCTGTCATGAAGAAGGTCATATTAGAAGATTGTGTCTGAAACGTAAGAAGGCTGAAAAGGATAAAGAAGTTGAACAAGTAAATGCCACAGTTGAGAATGGTTATGAGAGTGCAGATGTTCTTGTTATGGCCACGGACAAGTATGATAAGCAGTGGATACTTGATTCTAGGTGTTCATTTCACATGACACCCAACAAAGACTGGTTTGAGACTTATAAGGGAATTAATGAGGAAAGGTGTTGCTAGGAAACAACAAGCCATGTTGTTTGAGACTTTGAGACTAAAAACACATGATGGAACTAAAAGATTGTTGACTGAAGTAAAGCATATACCAGAGCTGAAAAGAAATCTGATTTCACTTGGCATGTTAGATCATCATGGTTACATCTACAAAAGTGGTGATGGGGTTCTTAAAGTCTTCAAAGGATCCATGGTAGTAATGAAAGGAGTGAAAAGCAATGGTTTGTACACCTTGCAAGCTAGCACGGTGATTGGAGTTGCTGCAATAGTAACTCATGCAAAGTTGTCCAAATCACAACTGTGGCATCGTAGACTTGGCCATGTCAGTGAGAAAGGATTGCAAGAGCTGCAAAAGCAAGATCTGTTATGTGGTGATAAAGTTGACAAGTTAGAGCTTTGTGAGAATTGTGTTCTTGGTAAAGCAACAAGGGTAAAATTTAGTTGGTTCAAAGCTGAGGCTTTCAGTTGGTTCAAAGCATGGAAGAAAATGGTTGAAGTGCAAACAGGAAAGAAGGTTAAGAAACTCAGAACAGACAATGGATTAGAGTTTTTAAACATGGAGTTTGATGAGCTCTATAGCAAAGAAGGTATGGTTCTCAACAAAACGGTCTAGCAGAGAGGATGAATAAAACTCTGCTAGAACGTGTAAAGTGCATGCTATCTAGTGCCAATATGCCAAAACGATTTTGGGGGGAAGTTGTAAATACAGCAGCGTATTTAATTAACAAATGTCCTTCTGCAGCCATTGGTTTTAAGACTCCAAAAGAAATTTTGATAGGTAATCCTCCAAGTTATGATAATCTCAGGATATTTGGTTGTGTGGCTTATGCACATACCAAAGAAGGTAAGCTCGAACCTAGAGCTAGAAAGTGTTGGTTATCCTGAAGGTGTAAAAGGATATAAATTATGGGGTCAAAACAAGCATATTCAAAGTGTTTCATCAGTAGGGATGTGATATTCAAGGAAGATGAGTACTACTTGAAAGAGAATGGTAAAAGTAGTACTAGTGCATGTTAAGATTTGCTAAGATTTGTTGAGATTTGGTTAACTATAATTTTGGAAATAATCTTTACTGTTTATATTTAGGAATTTGTAATCCCTTCATTCAAGGGAATTAGTTTAGATTTTATTTTCTTTCCTTGCTGTTCAGATCATGATTTGATCTTATATATGTGTATATATTGTAGTCTTTTGACAGAAAAACAGAATAACAAAAACACAGCTTTCTCAATTCTTATTTTGTCATGGTATCAGAGCAATGATCTTATTGCTTCTGTAAATTTCCGCATACTCTGATTAAACATGTCTACAACTGTGATTGATTCAGCAGATCCTCTGTTTCTTCACCCTTCTGATCATCCCGGCATGATTCTTGTTTCAAAGGTCTTAGATGGAACAAATTATGCTATGTGGAAACGATCGATGTTGATCAGCCTTAGTGCCAAAAACAAATTGGGATTCATCAAAGGAACCATCATCACTCCAGATGAAGAGGATCCCAAATACTCTTTATGGCAGCGTTGCAACGATATGGTACTCTCTTGGATATTCAATTCTCTAAGTCAGGACCTTACAAACAGTGTTCTCTATGCTGAAACTCCCTCAGAAATTTGGACAGATCTTCAAGAACGATTTCTCAAGGTGATTTTTCTCATCATTATCAAACTCAACGATCTATTGTTGAATTGAAACAAAATCAAGAATCCATTTTTTCTTATTATACAAAGATGAAAATGTTGTGGGATGAGCTAACCACTTGCAGCCCCTCAATCACATGCACATGTGGAGGACAAAAAGATCTAAAAGAAAAGGAAGAAAGAATTCGGCTTGGTCAATTTCTTATGGGACTCAATGAGACATACTCTGCTGTAAGAGGACAGATTATGCTCATGCATCCTTTACCAACTGTCAAAAAGGCATATTCACTTCTATGTGAAGAAGAAAAGCAGCGAGGTCTCACTGAAATAAAGAGCAGTGATCTTATTCATGCCATGAGTATCAATACTTATGAAAACTCCAAGGAGTCACAACTTGTGGCTTCAAGACAACAAAAACAGCGGTCATCCGCTCATTTCAAGCCTCAAGGCAATCGAAAACCTCTCCATTGCTCTTATTGTGAAGGCACTACTCACACTGTGGATCGATGTTACTTTCTCAATGGGTTTCCAGTTGGTCACAAACTTCATGGCAAAGAAGTCCAGCCACCCAATCGAAGTAGAAAAACCATTGCTCATCAAGTCAGTGCAGAAATAATTTCAGACTCACACAAGCCCTCTATCGAACCTACACCTCAATTCACCTCTGAGGAACTTGCTCAAATCAAAGCCTTTTTTAATGGTAAACAATCTGCCCAAGCAAACTATACAGGTACTTCTACCCCTTTCTGTTCTTCCTTTACTACACAAAAGACAGCCTTGAGTCACTGGATCATTGATAGTGGCGCCACTAATCACATAGCCACATCCGTTTCAATCACCTCTCCTCTCTCTTCTCAAGTAACCTTACCCAATGGTGCTTGCTCTACCATAACTGGCATAGGTTCCATCCAACTTTCAGACCACATGCATGTTAAAAACATACTTTGTGCCCCATCTTTCCATGTCAATTTACTGTCAGTTAGTCAACTCACAGCTACCTTAAATTGTTCTGTTCACTTCTTTCCTACTTTTTGTGTATTGCAGGACCTAACTTCGAAGAAGATGATTGGTTTGGGGAAGCAACTTAATGGCTTGTACTACTTTGTGCCACCAATAAAATCTACATCACCTACCAAACCGATCACTTATCATGTGGATTCACACCAAAAATTCCATGGCACCAGCGGTTAGGACATCCCTCCAAGGCACCTTCACAGTTTTTGAGTCATGTTATTCCTTCATTTGTATTTAAGTCTCAATATTCTTGTGAAACTTGTCATTTGGCTAAGCAAACACGGCTATCTTTTCCTTCTAGTACTATTCAAACTTTACAATCTTTTGATCTTATTCATTGTGATATTTGGGGACCCCTTCATACTGCAACTCATACAGGGGCACATTATTTTTTAACCATTGTCGACGACTACACTAGATTCACTTGGACATTCCTAATGAAATTCAAGTCTGAAACACAAGGGTTATTAAAAACCTTCATTTCTTTTGTCAATACTCAGTTTAATTGTCAAGTTAAATGTATTCGAAGTGATAATGGTTTAGAATTCACATCCATGAAATCATATTTCTTCAATCTTGGCATATCATTTCAAAGTTCTTGTACATCAACACCTCAACAAAACGGTGTAGTTGAACGAAAGCATCAACATCTCTTAAATGTTGGCAGGGCCTTAAGAATTGATGCTAATCTTCCATTGCAATTTTGGGGGGAGAGTTTGCTTACCGCCACCTACCTTATCAATCGTCTTCCTACCCCTGTGCTACAACACAAATCTCCCTATGAAATGTTGTATAACAAGCCACCCATTTACTCTAACTTGCGAGTTTTTGGATGTCTTTGTTATGCAACAAATCTGCACCCTACTAATAAATTTGATTCTCGTGCTAGAAAATGCATCTTTGTTGGCTATCCCATTGGTCAAAAAGCTTACCGCTTATATGATCTCAAAACTCACCAATTTTTCACAAGTCGAGATGTCATCTTTCGTGAGGAAAATTTTCCTTTTTGTACCACAGAACCCTCACCAGCTACAAACATTTTCCAACCTCAGATAACCGAATATACCACTGAGTCACCCTCTCTTATAAATCCCCATATTTTTCCATTACCCGAGACCACTTCCACAGAAAATTCCTCCTCTCCTGTCTCATCCCCAGCACCTACTCTTCGTAGAAGTGAACGCACAAAAAAACCATCCATCCTTCTTCAAGATTTTCATTGTGGGCAGGTGAGTACAATGCCATCAAATGCAATCTCCAACCAGGAATCTTCAACCAAGTCAGGTACTCGATACCCTTTAAGTAACTACATTTCATATGATTCTTTATCTTCTAATCATAAACACTTTGTCAATGCTATTTCAAGTGTTCTCGAACCAACCTCATATGCTCAAGCTGTATTAGATCCGAAATGGCAAGAGGCCATGCAACGTGAACTTGATGCCCTCACTACTCAAAAGACATGGTCTTTGGTTCCTTTGCCTACTGGTCATCGTCCCATTGGCAGCAAATGGGTATATCGTATCAAATACAATTCTAATGGCACGATTGAACGCTACAAAGCACGATTAGTTGCCAAAGGATTTTCTCAACAAGAAGGCTTGGATTACACTGAAACATTTGCACCTGTTGCCAAGTTAACAACTGTTCGATGTATTCTTGCTGTTGCTGCCGCCAAACAATGGCCATTACATCAAATGGATGTGACCAATGCCTTCCTCCATGGTGATTTAGAGGAAGAAGTATATATGACTCCACCACCGGGTCTTTGTCGACAGGGGGAGAAGCTTGTATGTCGACTACATAAGTCCCTCTATGGACTTAAACAAGCTCCTCGAAATTGGTTTGCAAAATTCTCTCATGCAATCAAAAAGGCTGCTTTTCTTCTTCACATAGAAGTGAATATGCCTTTTTGACAGTTGGTAAAGGATGCATGAGCATAATCTGTGTATGTCGACTACATAAGTCCCTCTATGGACTTAAACAAGCTCCTCGAAATTGGTTTGCAAAATTCTCTCATGCAATCAAAAAGGCTGGTTTTGTTCAATCACATTCAGATTACTCTTTATTTGTGAAGACTAAAGGCCCATCTACAACTATGGTGCTCATCTATGTAGATGACATAGTGATAACAGGCAATGATGCAACTGCTATACGAAGTCTCAAAGATTTTTTGCATCAACAATTCCATATCAAAGATCTCGGTTCTCTAAAATTTTTTCTTGGTCTGGAAGTTGCAAGGTCAAAAGCCGGCATTGTAATCTCTCAACGAAAATATACCTTAGAGATTATAGATGATGTTGGTTACTTAGGTGCTCAACCTTCAAATTTTCCAATGGAAGTAAATCTAAAGCTCACGGATGATCAAGGTGATTTGTTACATGATCCAGAGTGCTACAGGAGATTAGTTGGAAAATTAATCTATCTTACAATCACAAGACCAGACATCACATACTCAGTCAATATCCTAAGCCAATTTATGCATGCACCAAGAAAGTCTCATTGGAATGCTGTTCTTCGCATTATTAAGTATCTTAAAGGAAGTCCGGGTCTCGGCTTGTTATTTTCATCAAGCAATTCTTTCAACTTGAAGGCTTATTGTGATGCAAATTGGGCAAACTGCCCTATGACTCGAAGATCAACTACAGGTTATTGTGTGTACTTGGGAAATTCATTGATTTCATGGAAGGCCAAGAAGCAAAAAACAGTCTCAAGATCATCTTCAGAAGCTGAGTACAGGTCCATGGCAGCAGCAACTTGTGAGTTAACTTGGCTCAGATTTTTGCTTAATGACATGCAGATTTCCACAGGACCAGCAAAGTTATTATGTGATAATCAAGCTGCACTTCACATAGCAGCAAATCCAGTATATCATGAGCGCCCCAAGCACATAGAACTCGATTGCCATGTTGTAAGAGAAAAGATACAAGAAGGTCAAATTGTTACAGAATTTGTTCCATCTCATTTGCAATTGGCAGACATTTTTACAAAAGCCCTCGGAGGAAACATGTTTAAGGACTTAAGAAGCAAGTTGAACATGCTGGATATACATGCTCCAACTTGAGGGGGAGTGTTAAGATTTGCTAAGATTTGTTGAGATTTGGTTAACTATAATTTTGGAAATAATCTTTACTGTTTATATTTAGGAATTTGTAATCCCTTCATTCAAGGGAATTAGTTTAGATTTTATTTTCTTTCCTTGCTGTTCAGATCATGATTTGATCTTATATATGTGTATATATTGTAGTCTTTTGACAGAAAAACAGAATAACAAAAATACAGCTTTCTCAATTCTTATTTTGTCAGTGCAAGTTCAGATCATGATGCTAGTGCTGGAATTGAGGTGGAACTTGCTGATTGAACAGAAAAGCAACAAGATTATAGACCTGAAGAAGAAGTAGAACAACCCGAGGATGAACAATATGAAGAGCAACCTGAGGCTTTGGCAGATTATCAATTGGCAAGGGATAGAACAAGAAGAACAAGGGTGGCACCTACAAGATATGGCTATGCAGATCTGATTTCTTTTGCATTGCTCACGGCTGAGACTCTTGAAAAAAATGAGCCTGCTTCATATGAGGAAGCCTGTAAGTGCAAAGAAAGAAAGGAGTGGCGGCAAGCTATGCAAGAGGAGATGGATTATTTGTGGAAAAACAAAACATGGGAGTTGGTTGATAAACCAGTGGGACAGAGGCTAGTCAGTTGCAAATGGATTTATAAACTTAAGGAAGATGGCTCAAAGGATGGAAAACCAAGGTTCAAAGCAAGGCTTGTGGCTCGTGGTTTCACACAACAAGCTGGAATTGATTTCAATGAAGTGTTTTCTTCGATTGTCAAGCATACGTTTATTAGAGTGCTTCTAGCTTTAGTTACTCAATTTGACATGGAGCTAGAGCAAATGGACGTGAAGACTGCTTTTTTACATGGGAACCTTAATGAGAAAATTTTCATGTCTCAACCAAAAGGGTTTGTTAAACATGGTGATGAGGGAAAAGTGTGTTTATTGAAGAAGTCCTTGTATAGTTTAAGACAATCTCCAAGACAGTGGTACCTTAAGTTTGATGAAGTCATGAAGAAGAACAATTATTTGAGAGTGATTTTGATAGTTGTGTCTACATTAAGTGGATAGATGGTGATGTTGGTGTATTTCTATTACTTTATGTGGATGACATGCTAATTGCATCAACTAATATGAGTGAGATTCAAATGCTCAAGACACTTTTGAGCAAGGAATTCGAAATGAAGGATTTAAGAGTAGCCAAGAGGATTTTGGGGATGGAAATAAAGAGAAACAGGAACATAGGTAAGTTGTTCATTTCTCAGACTAGCTACATTCTCAAGTTGCTTGATAGATTTGGCATGTCTCAAGCTAAGGCTATTCAAACACCCTTAGCATGCCATTTCAAGTTGTCATCTGCATTGTCACCTTCAACCAATGATGAGAAGGCTGAGATGATGCAAGTGCCATTGGGAGTATCATGTACTCCATGGTATGCACTCGACCTGACTTGGCGTATGCAGCAAGTGTGGTAAGAAGATTTATGGCTAATCCTGGTAGGGGACATTGGGAGACTGTAAAGTTGGATTTCAGGTATTCAGATTATGGTTTGTGTTATAAAAGAATATCTGAAGCGAATAAGAAGGAGAAGCTGATTGGGTATGTTGACTCAAACTATGCTGGTGATTTAGACAAGAGAAGATCTCTTACCGGTTATGTATTCACTCCATTTGGTTGTACAATCAGTTGGAAAGCTACCTTGCAACCAGTTGTAGCTCTCTCGACAATAGAGGCCGAACTGATTGCAGCTACAGAAGCTGTAAAAGAAGCCATTTGGCTTCAAGGTGTGCTTAGTGAACTTGGAGTTAATTAAAAGGGGTGAGTGTTTGTTGTGATAACCAAAGTATAATTTATTTGACAAAAAATCACATGTATCATGAAAGGACGAAACGTATAGATATCAAGTTTTATTTCATTCGAGATATTGTTGCTGAAGGGAAAGTTACAGTTAAGAAAATCCACATGGATAACAACTCTGCCGACATGCTTACTAAGCCTATCACTAGCTCTAAGTACATTTTGTGCCTGAACATTATTAATGCTCGAGCTGCCCCTCATTACTGATTGAACTTGTTCTTGGCCAAGGATTCACTATGATGTTGGTGCACCTCAAGTAGTTTGGATCAAGGTGGAAATTTGTAGTATAGTGATCCAAAATCTTTAGGTGCTGACTGGTTTGTCTCACCTGGTAGCTGATTTGGTTTGTCACTAATCTAGCCTGGCAAGAATGTTTTATTCCTTGCCCTTGTGTATAGATGACACTTGCTATTTTTCTATTGGATTGAAGATAACAAACTGTAGTGCAGAACATTGTGATGGAAAAGGAATATATTGCTGGATCCAAGGAAGATTGAGGTAGCAAAAAGAGAGAGAGAAAAAATATGTTTTCATGTAGAGAGAAAAGTGAGAAAGTAAAAATATCAGTGTCGGTGCCATTATTGGACCTTGAGTGTGTGAGCTGAATGTATTTTCTCTGGTGTATTCTCAGAGTTCTATACCTTGTATTCTGTAACTCTCATTGCAAATAGTGGATTTGAATGGCCAAGCTGAAACTGGATGTAGGAATGCTCTTTGCATTATGAACCAGTATAAATCTTTCCTGTTACATTTATTTTCTGTTCTGTTCTTGTTTATAAATTTCTGTTGCTGCTAGTTGATTGTTGTAGCTACTGCTTCTATTAGGTTCTGTGCATCTTGTTCTTGTGTGTAGTTTCACTACAACATGGAACACATATTTGTGGACATATTGCACTTTTCCTCCCTGAACTCCCACTTGCCATATTCAAACATGTTCTTGAGGGTCCCATTATAGAACGTGAAGAAAAAACAAGGTTTGTCTTGAAATTCCTTTGCAAACTTGAACCGTTAGAGCATAAATTCATTGGTCATTTCCGGATGGAACTAGCATTGCTAGCTTTATAACCGTTGATCCTGCAATAGACACTCAGCGTATCGAACCAGTGGAACAAAATGTAGATGTTACTCATACAATGAATGAAGATTGTGAGATTCCAGAACTTGTTTGAACAACATGTCATGTAAGTACATTTTTTGTTTTTAGTTTTAATTTTTAAATTAACAGTATTGGTTGAACAAATTTCTTCTTCTTTTCCTTAATTATGACGATCGTTTATTTTGATTAATTAGTATCTAGTCTCATGGATCCTTCTGCAAGTTGTGGCATGTGCATGCTTTTTTAGTAGACAAAGTCCTAGCATACATGTTGGAGAATATCGATGTTTTATGAGTCTTTATTACTTTGAGATCAATTCGTTCACTCCATTCTATTTCAAGTATGTCCAAGCTCGCATGTTGTGCAAAGTGTCATGTATTTTTTATTTTTATTTTAGATTTCTTTTTATTTGTGTTCATCATAGTTCCTATAGCTTTCCCTTGTTTGGTCTAAAAGGGAACAAAATTAGGAAACATATTTGAATATTTGTAATGTATAATTGGGTGATGCGAAGTATTGGTAGTTTGTTTGTCTCTTAGCCATATATTTGAGTAGGAACTATGCTACGATGGATGTCATTAAGTGAGAGAAACCATGCTATGTGTGTGTGTGTTTGATTTATTTAATATTCAAATGATTAGTTTTATATATTTTAAAATTAGTTAAAAATATTTTTTTCTTTTAAATTACTCCAGATTCCTTGAGATCCATACCATAAGCAACCTTAAATTATATATATATATATATATATATATATATATATATATTTTTAGATATTTAAAATAAACGTAATTTTTTTATAAGATTCGTTGAATGGAAAGGAAGGTTCATCGACCAATTAGAATGTGTAATTGACTTTTACAAGAATTTGTTTTCTTTATAGAGAAATTCTACTGCCACACCAACTACTAAAGATGTGTGCTAATCTGCATTAATATCATATCATTGGTGTGCTGTTAGAAAATTTTGGTGCGGTCTTTGATTATCTCTTTTTATGATATACACTGATCAAAATACCCTATAAGGGTACTTTGGGTACATTGACTTTATCCAAAGGAACCCAATGCTTATGGCTATTATGAACTAATTTTTTTTTTTTTTAATAATCTTGATGCCTGAACAAGTAAATTGACTTTATCCAAAGGAACTCCCACACAAGTAAATTAAATTTGGGAAGCAAACAATTTTTGATGAAATTAAAAATACACTTAATTGAAAATTTGCAGAAATTGCCCTTCCGTCTTGACTTACCAAGTCAAATCAAATTAAAACTCCAAATATATTTGAAACCTTCACACATCACAGGGAAACTAGCTTCTATTTTTCTCAGTCAGACTTCATACATTAGTTTGATTAGAGGTAAATTGGCTTACGGTTCTTGATTCATATTTTGATCAAGTATTTGTGATCTCTAAGGTAGATTATATTTTGACTATCCTGTCAAGACACATATCCTACTTTTAAGTGGGGTGTTGAAAAAATTTCACCCACAATTATTAATTTTCTATTAAGGTAAATTAATATATAGATGCTAAATAATAAAAATCATATTTTATATATATCACAAATATTTAATTATTAAAAATAGATTATTTAGTTTCAAAAATAATTAAAACTGGATGACTTGGCTAAATTTTCTTAAACTTGACCGAGATTTTCAAAATATCATTAGGTGATTCATTTTGGATTTTGAGTGAGTCAATTTCACCGGTGATACACAATGAATTTCTTGTAATCCACCAAATTTTCATGGGCTCCTATAAGTTTCAAAACCATGGCATATGAACTCTCAGAAATATTGCTATGTGATCCACTTTAGTTCTTTGTCTCAAAAAATAAGGAAAGTAAATCAAATTCTTTCTTGATGAATGTAAGTGTTTGTTCTATAGAAATCATTGAGATGCTTATTATAGACAATGTAGTAGCTATTGTCATTAATTAATTTTTCAATTGTTATTATAATAATCAATTGAAATTATGCCCATGTGACGTTAATATTGAGCAAATATTTGTCTTTTCCCCCCTAAATTTCTTATTGTACAGCCTGACCCAAACTATGGGTCCAAGTGAACCATATTATTTAAATTAGTTACTTCCTATAACTATTATTGTATGTGGTACCATTTATTTATTATTATATTATTTTGAAGAAATCTAACATAGTTCAACAAATAGATGTCATTTCTAATGAAAATACTAGATGATTGAGGGGTAGTTTGATCAAAGGCATTTAAGTAGGTTCTGGTTGGAGAAATTGAAAAATAATATACATATCATAAGGATTGAAGAGTTTGAAGATGATTAATTTTTTGTGAAATGATCATGGTTTTGTTACAAATTAAAAAAATGGCATTATTGCCATTTGTTAGTAATTTATTAGAGAAGATTGAGATCAAGAGGACCATGTGATCAGTTTGGAACATAACTGTATCCCAACTATTCTTGGAAGGTAATTTCTAAAATATTTAAAGAATTGAGGGGCAACCACTGTACAGGGCCATTTACAATATATATATTTAAAGGTAATTGTTGGCCATTTGCCCCCACTCCACCCCATATATATATATATATATATATATATATATATATATATATATATATATATATATATGCTTTGGTAAAAGTAAAGCATTAAGAAATTCAATATGCATGCGACTAAATATTTAATTGTTGCGCACATGCTTTAGTGGTTGATTGAGCAGCCCGCCAGAGCTAAAAAAAAAAACAAAACAAAAAAACAAAAAAAAATAGTGATGCTAAATCAATGCTGTTTTTGGTCAATATCCCATTTTCTTTTCTGCCCATAGTGAAAAAAAAAAACTTTCTGATTTGATCACCTTGTGACATTCAAAAACATGATCCGATGCAATGGAGTTGTTGGGGACAAAATTATATGAACTTTCATTTTTTTTTTTTTCTTTTAAATAGTTATTTTTTACCGTTGAATTTTATTTTTAAATATCGGTGCTTGGTCGTCCATTTTAAACACGTTGGATCAAGCTCGAAAAACAATATGTTTTTAATTTCTTCTTTTCCTACTATGAATATTCTCATGAAATCTAAAAGGCTGTGTTGTTGGATTGTCAATGTGATAATTAATGTGGGCCCAATGACCCTTTTTAAGTTTTGAAATCTACAAAAATATATATGTGGGCAACATACAAGAGAGAGAAGATCTCTCTATTGTTGATGTCATTGCAACACATGGCAAATGTTTATTGGGTTGTGAGCCGACATGTCATTGGGCCTTTGGGGCGTTAGTCAAAAACGATGTTCATTTAGCATTTCTCAAAAAAAAACAAAAAAAACAAAAAACAAACAAACAAAATTGATTAACAAGTTGTCTTGGATGAGTCAAATAAAAACATTTTAAAAAGAATAAATTTTTTAATTTTTTATTCTGTACTAAAGTCTTGTACCCAAAGAAATAACTTTTTTGACATGTCTAGATGCATTTTTGAGCTCATGAAGAAAGTAGACAAGTTGATTAAATATTTTGTGGAGTTGACTTAATGACTTGATTCAATTTAATTTTTGGGGCCTATTCACCTCAAAATTCATTTAAGTCCACTTGGAAACATTTTAGTTAACTAGATGAATTTTAAAACTCTAACTTAAACATAAAAATTGTTAGTGAATCCAAAGACTATTTGACATGGGAGGGCACTGAAACAACCATTTTCAAATTTTTTAATTTGATGGTGCCTCATGATTCAATGGTTTTACCTAGGGAAAATTACTATAAGGACCCTTGTGGAAGAGTTTCTTTCTAAATGGTCCATAAGTTTTGGGTGTTAGCTTGACATGACATTTAGTAAATATTTTCCTTCTTAATGGTCCTTCATACTATCGAGTACATAATTTTTATTGTCGAACTCGACGCTTTTTTAATTACTGTCTAGTTCACCAATTTTATTAAATAAAAAGTGGGGAACTCAACACAGGTAAAACCCTCCCAATTTCAATTTATAAGTTTTTTCGACTAAAATACATGAAAAGATTGACTAAAAACTTGAGATAATGACTTGTTTAAATGATTTCAATCCAAAAGAACCAGTATACATCGATTTTCATTCAAAAACTAAGAAAAAAGGTGAAAAACCCCAAGTTTTTTACGTACATTTTCAAAAAATTTGAAAAAACCCTTGAAAATAGTTTTTTCTTCTTTCTTAAATCCTTTCTGACGAAATAGAATCTCTAAAACGTCATTGAGGTGTAAAAATCCAATTTTTGATGAATACGATGAGTTTGAACGGTTAAGGCATTCAATCATGAGAAATATCAGAAATGTCCTAGCAAGTAATCAAGCAAAACTTAGGGACTATTTAGAAAGAATTCCCTCTTCGAGAGTCCTTTAACTTGTTTTCCCTTTCATCTAGGTAGGACATCAGTGGGGTAATAGTGAAAGGAGGTTTGCTAGATTAGAATATCAAAATATTTATCTTCCTCATATGAAGACCATTTAACGATTTGGATCTAAGGATGATGAGTAAGGACAATGATTAAAATCGAAGTAAAAAAATTAAATCAACTATACTTATGCATCATTCTCATGTAACAATCAAATCTTTTTCTAGAAATCACTAATAAATCTAATTCTTCTAACGAACATTCACCAAGAATGGGGTAGGTGAAATTGCAATAAGGCAAGTTGGCTTAATTAATTAATAAGATTTTTTATGCTAAAGTATTACAGGCTCTCCTTGAGATCTACACCATTAGAAACCTTAAATCATATAATACACAAAGGTCATAACAACTCAAAATTTAATATTTGTTTTATTTATTCAATGGAGGGGAAAGTTCGTCCGCCAATTAGGATGTTTTGGCAGAATTTTCTAGTCATCCTTAAAAAGTAGGGGTAAAATATAAAATTGTCCTCAAGTTAGAAAATCCATTCTGACGAAATAGAGTCTTCAATTGAGGTGTCAAAATCCAATTTTTGGATGAATATGATGCGTTTGAATGGTTAGGGTATTCAATTATGAGAAATGTGGGAGATGAGGTCCAAGGACTATTGAGAAAGAAAAAGTTTATTAAATGTCATACCAAGCAACTGCTAAAAACTTAGGGATTATTTAAAAAGAATTCCCTTTGTGAGGGTCCTTTAACTAATTTTCCCTTTTATCTAGGGAGGATGTCAATGGGGTGATAATGAAAGGAGGTTGCTTGATTAAAATATCAAAATTATTGATATTCCTCGTATGAAAACCATTTAATGGTTTAGATCTAAGGATGATGAGTAAGGACAATAATTAAAATCAAAGTAAAAAAATTAAATCAATTATATTTACGCATCATTCTCAGGTAATAATTAAATCATTTTCTAGAAATCACTAATAAATCTAATTCTTTTAACGACCATTCACCAAGGATGGGGTAGGTGAAAAAAATGCAATGAGGCAAGTAGGCTTAAAAGATTACTAAACATCTTTTTCATGTTTTTGATAAACATATTTTTATCATATATTGTATGACCTAGTCCAATAATTATAAATATAATTTATTTAATCTTTGGAATTAGTGTCATATCTTAAAATTAATTAACAAGATTTTTTATTCTACAGTTTTACAAGCCCTCCTTGAGATCTACACCATATGAAACCTTAAGTTATATAATACATAAACGTCATAACAACTCTGAATTTAATATTTGTTTTATTTATTATTTTCTTAGATGATTAAAACAAACGACAACTCTTTTAGAAGATAATAATTGAATACAGAGGAAAATTCGTCCGCCAATTAGGATAGTTTGCTAGAATTTTTTCTAACATACGATTACCATAGACCAAAATACCCTAAAAGGGTAGCTTAAATTCTTTGTCAACAAGCGTGGACTATGAAGAATTTTCAATCCATCCTTTAAAAAGTAGGGGTAAAATAGGAAATTTTCCTCAAGTTAGAAACTAAAATGGGAAAAGGGAGAAAAAAACATTGAATGCTTAGGTGTATATGTCATTGAAATTTGAGGAGAAGAAGAAGGCTTGCTTGTTTGATCCATCAAAGAAGGGAAAATGGCGATCCATTCATGTTTCAATGCAACATCTGATGAAAACATGTATTCTTCACCAATTCCTTTGATTGGCTTATATACAGCGACAGCCACTTCGGTATGTTTTTTATTTATGATTTGTGATCTATTAAATGGGTTGCATTATAGGAAGCCATGGATTCCTTGTCGATTCTTCTCACTCAACTCACTTACACTCAGTCTTCTCGCCATAGCTACAAAGCTTCCTATAGATCTCACTAGTTCAATGCCTTCTGCTCAAGATCAACTATCCAAACTTACTGGCACTGTCTTAATATGCATTTCAATGAGTTTTTTCTCATCTTCACTCTCAACTCAGAGTGATTCTGAATGTTTTTCCAATATCATCTCCTTGAGCATTTTCGTAGTAACTGTGATTGTCAATGTTTGTATACAGATTTTCACTGGTGTGATTTTTTCATTCCTTGTAGAACATGTTATAATTATGTCCTGCATGCTATTATTACTCGGAGAGTTGTGGTCCTCGTTCAAACTAAATCCCCCTCTTGATATGTCCTCATATTCTAACACTGATGATCAACTTAAAAAGAGTGACCCTTCAAATTCAGAGAGTAAGAATATGGTACATAGATTGAAATTGTTTTATGTATCCCACTATAAAAAAAATGCTGAGATTGTAAGTGGCAATGAATTTTTTGTGTTCAGTATGGGCATGTTGTCCACACTTTGCACACTCGTTCTCTCGCAAGCCGCATTTCGATCACTTGTTCTTAAGGAGGTGGAGTTTCAATGTGGAGTTTCTGCTTATAAATGGTCAATGTGGATGGTGGTTTTAACTCAAATTTTCACTGTCTTAATAGGAAGTATAGCAAGTGTATTGAGATGGTGGTTTAGATTCAAAATCTATGAAGAAATAAAATTTTCTAATGTTTACTTCTTCCCTTCTTCCTGGGTTTCATCGTCTTTGATAAAGCTCCGCAGTCTAGCATTCTTCAAAATCTTTAGAATGAGCCTCATGTTTATCTTACAAACGATTGCAACGAATGGCCTGTGGATATTATTCATATTGAACATGGCATTGTTTGTCTTGGCTTATCTCTTATCTTTGGTGTTAATGGTGTGTTTGACGGCAATCTCTAAAGTTTGTTTTGGTAAACAAAGAAACAATGAAATAATCCATATGGATGTGCAAGAGTGGATACAAAGAAACGGTGAAAAAGAGATAAAGAGATTGATGGAGAAACATGAAAAGGATTATCCCACTCATCTAATCCAATTGCTTTCCCAAACTACTCCATCTGAAGAGTCAACTACCAATACAATGTCCTATTCATATGAGAACAAATTCTCTTGTCTTTTATTGGTAATCATTGCAAGAGTTGCTATCGTTGCTCTACCAGATACCCTTATTTCTTCTCTAGTTCAAAGCTTAGATGAAGTCTTCGAAATCATTTGTTTCATTGATGAGAAAGTGAATGCCAAAGACACAGATTGCAAGAGCAGATGTGCAACGGCAAAAGAACTGTGGATGAACAGGGACAATGCATGCCATTGGTTTCATACGAGATTCATCAAACCCACGGTTAAAAAATGTTATTCACCATCGTTTAAGAAATCTATGGATGGAGGTTCTCGATCGCAACTTCAATTGGACATACGTTGTGCACTTGGGATTATTAAAGAATTAAAAGTGACATCTGGTGAAACTTGGTGTTTCATTGATAAATATCTAAATCCAAGTGACGTTATAGACATCTTCTATGAGTTTGTCATCGGACATGAGCCTCAGAAAACATACACGTCAATCAACGAGTTATATGTTCACATGGAACACATATTTGTGGACATATTGCACTTTTTCCTCCCTCAACTCCCACTTGCCATATTCAAATATGTTCTCGAGGGTCCCATTATAGAACGTGAAGAAAGAGCAGGATTTGTCTTGAAATTCCTTTGCAAACTTGAACCGTTGGAGCATAAAATTCATTGGTCATTTCCAGATGGAACTGGCATTACTAGCTTTATAACAGTTGATCCTGCAATAGACACTCAGCGTATCGAGCCAGTGGAACAAAATGTAGATGTTACTCATACAATGAGTGAAGATTGTGAAATTCCAGAACTTGTTTGAACAACATGTCATGTAAGTACATTTTTTGTTTTATAGTTTTAATTTTTAATTTTACAGTATTTGTTGAACAAATTTCTTCTCTTTTTTCCTTAATTATGACGATCGTTTATTTTGATTTATTACTTATCTAGTCCCATGGATCCTTCTGCAGGTTGTGCCGTGTGCATGCTTTTTTAATAGACAGTGTCCTAGCATACATGTTGGAGAACATTGATGCTTTATGAGGCTTTATTACTTTAAGATCAGTTCATTCACTCCATTCTATTTAAAGTATGTCCAGGCTCGCATGTTGTGCAAAGTCTCACGTATTTTTTCTTTTTATTTTAAATTTCTTTTTATTTGTGTTCATCATAGTTCCTATAGCTTTCCCTTGTTTGGTCTAAAAGGGTACAAAATTAGGAAACATATTTAAATATTTGTAATGTATAATTGGGTGATGCGAAATATTGGTAGTTTGTTTGTCTCTTAGCCATATATCCGAGTAGGAACTATGCTACAATGGATGTTATTAAGTGAGAGAAACCATGCTATGTGTGTGTGTGTGTTTGTTTAATTTCTTTCAAATATATAAATAAGATTTATTTAATATTTAAATGATTTGTTTTATTTATTTTAAAATTTGTTAAAAATGTTTTTTCTTTTAAATTACTCCAGATTCCTTGAGATCCATACCATAAGCAACCTTAAATTATATAATATACAGAGGACATAAAAACTTTAAATTTAATATATATATATATATATATATATATATAGGGGGGGCGTTCAATGGCCAACTTTTTAGCAAACTTTTTGGCAAAACATTTTTCAAAACATGAGTTAGAGGTTTTGGAATGGGCTGATTTTTGGTGAGGATGATCTCTATGGTGAGGAGATCATCATCACCAAAACTCAGCCCATTCCAAAACTTCTAACCCCATCAAAAACAATTTACAAAAAATGGACGGTCCATGATTTTTCAACTGGTAAACATGGGTTAGAAGTTTTGGAATGGGCTGATTTTTGGTGAGGATGATCTACTCACCGTAGAGATCATCCTCACCAAAAATCAGCCCATTCCAAAACCTCTAACCCATGTTTTGAAAAATGTTTTGCCAAAAAGTTTGCTAAAAAGTTTGCCCTTGAACGCTACCCATATATATATATATATATATATATATATATGGGGGCAGTTCAACAACCCTAAAATTTGCCAAGTTTGGTGCCTATGGGTTAGAAGCTTTGGAATGAGCTGATTTTTTGTGAGGATGATCTCTATGATGAGGAGATCATCCTCACCAAAAATCAGCCTATTCCAAAACTTCTAACCCCATCAAAAGTGATTTACAAAAATTGGACGGTCCACGATTCTTCAACTTGTAAACTAGGGTTAGAAGTTTCAAAATGAGCTGATTTTTTGTGAGGATGATCTCTTCACCGTAGAGATCATCCTCACAAAAAATCAGCATATTCCAAAACTTCTAACCCCATCAAAAGTGACTTACAAAAAATGTTTGGCACAAAACTTGGCAAACTTTAGGGCTGCCGAACCGTTCCCTATATATATATATATATATATATATATATATATATATATATATATATATAGGGTAGCGTTCAATGGCAAACATTTTGGCAAAACATTTTTCAAAACATGAGTTAGAAGTTTTGGAATGGGCTGATTTTTGGTGAGGATGATCTCTATGATGAGGAGATCATCCTCACCAAAAATCAGCCAATTCCAAAACTTCTAACCCATGTTTACAAGCTGAAAAATAGTGAACCGTCTATTTTTTGTAAACTGTTTTTGATGCGGTTAGAAGTTTTGGAATGGGCTCATTTTTGGTGATGATGATCTCCTCACCGTAGAGATCATCTCACCAAAAATCAGCCCATTCCAAGACCTCTAACTCATGTTTTGAAAAATGTTTTGCCAAAAAGTTTGCCATTGAACGCCCCCATATATATATATGGGAGCGGTTCGGCAGCCCTAAAGTTTGCCAAACATCTTGCCAAACATTTTTTGTAAATCACTTTTGAATGGGTTAGAAGTTTTGGAATAGGCTGATTTTTTTGAGGATGATCTTTACGGTGAAGAGATCATCCTCACAAAAAATCAGCTCATTTTGAAATTTCTAACCCTTGTTTACAAGTTAAAGAATCGTGGATCGTCCTATTTTTGTAAATCACTTTTGATGGAGTTAGAAGTTTTGGAATAGGCTGATTTTTGGTGAGGATGATCTCCTCATCATAGAGATCACCCTAAAAAAAAATCGGCCCATTCCAAAGTTTCTAACCCATATTTTGAAAAATGTTTGGCACCAAACTTGGCAAACTTTAGGGCTGCTGAACCATCCCCATATATATATATATATAGATAATATTTTTAGATATTTAAAATAAACGTAATTTTTTTTTATAAGATTTCTTGAATGGAAAGGAAGGTTCATCGACCAATTAGAATGTGTAATTGATTTTTACAAGAATTTGTTTTCTTTATAGAGAAATTCTATTGCCACACCAACTTTTACTAAAAGCACCGAAAGATGTGTGCTAATCTTCATTAACATCATATCATTGGGGTGTTCTTAGAAAAATTTGCGTGCGGCCTTAGATTCTCTCTTTTTATAATATACAATGATCAAAATACCCTATAAGGGTACTTTGGGTATATTGACTTTCAGGGGCGGATTTAGAGAGGGGGCAATGGGGGCACTTGCCCCCATAAGAATTTTCAAACCTTCTTTGGAGTAATGAACTATTGCATCCCAATTTATTTTACACTCTTAGTTGCCCCCACAAAACAGTTTTCATTGTTATGTTGCCCTCACAAAAAAAATTACAATCTTCGTTGCCCTCACAAAAAAACTTTTACTCTTACATTGCCCCCACATGAGTTAAATCCTGGCTCCGCCCCTGTTGACTTTATCCAAAAGAACCCAATGCTTATGGCTATTATGAACTATTTTTTTATTATTGGTAATCTTGATGCCTGCACAAATAAATTGACTTTATCCAAAGGAACTCCTGCACAAGTAAATTAAATTTGGGAAGCAAACCATTTTAGATGAAATTACAAAATAAACTTAATTGGAAATTTGCTGAAATTGCCCTTCCATCTTGACTTACCAAGTCAAATAAAATTAAAACTCAAAATATATTTGAAACCTTCACATATCATAGGGAAACTAACTTTAATTTCTCTCAGTCAGACTTCATACATTACTTTGATAAGAGGTAAATTGGCTTACGGTTCTTGATTCATATTTAGATCAAGTATTTGTGATCTCTAAGGTAGATTATATTTTGACTATCCTGTCAAGACACATATCCTACTTTTAGGTGGGGTGTTGAAAAAATTTCACCCACAATTATTAATTTTCTATCAAGGTGAATTAATAGATGCTAAATAAAAAAAATCATATTTTATATATATCACAAATATTTAATTATTAAGAATAGATTATTTTGTTTCAAAAATAATTAAAACCGGATGACTTGGCTAAATTTTCATAAACTTGACCAAGATTTTCAAAGTATCATTAGGTGATTCATTTTGGATCTTGAGCGAGTCAATTTCACTGGTGATACACAATGAATTTCTTGTAATCCACCAAATTTTCATGGGCTCCTATAAGTTTCAAAACCATGGCATATTGTAGACACCCCATTTTTGCACTCGCCTGATTAATCAACTCATCAACCTGATCGCAACGATTCCCAATGATGGATGTTTATTCCAATGCTTTATTTTGTTATCAGATATGTTTCAAAAATCCGGATGAGGTATCTCGAACTGACAAAACCTTAGAAATCACGCTACGCTAGGAAAATACAATCCCAGAAACGTAGAAATCATCATCTTGCAAACAAAAAGAAGTTTCACGATAAAAATCACTAAAAATTGATCAAATTACCAAAATACCCCTAACATCAAAACAATCCTAGAGCCTACATTACGCTTAGGAAAACTCATTCAAACACATAAAACAACAAATTGAAATCAAATAAATCATTTCGCCAATTTTCATAGAATTCGACAAAATTACAAAAATGCCCCTCATCACGTTCACGACCATTTCATACAAAAATTTTCATAAATGACACAAACTAATATTTCCATTGAATGCCTTACGAAAAATCGATTCTAAAACATCCTGGAACATTGAAAAATGACTTAAAACGTAAAAAATCATCTCCGAGGGCAAAATGATAATTTCACAATTTTAATAATTAAAAATTTTAAAATTAATAAATAAATCATTAAATAATGTAAAGTGAAATATTAATAAAATTAATTTTAAAATTTGAACCAAAAAATCAATCAATCAGGCTTTCAGGCAAAATTGTTGATGATTCGCAAGATATTTCTTTAAGGACCCCTCCATTTGGGGGTCCAAAGAATTAAAGATATAATAGAGGGGGGTTCTCTAAAAATTTAAAGTCAATCAAGAAAGACTAAAAGTCAAGATATTAAAGTCAATCAAATAAGACTAAAGTCAAAATTAAAGTCAATTAAGTAAGACAAAAGTCAAGTATTAAAGTCAATCTCATAAGACTAAAGTCAAAACCCTAATCTAAACTAACAAGTCAATCTCATAAGACTAAAGTCAAAATCCTAAGTCAAAACCCTAATTTAAACTAATCAAGTCAATCTCTTAAGACTAAAAGTCAAAACCCTAAATTAAAACCCTAAAGGCTAAGTCAATCTCATGAAACCAAAGTCTAAACCCTAATTGAAACCATAAAAAGAAACTCTAATCAAACCCTAATTCTCCTAAAAAACTTTATAAATAGGAGCCTCCACACCCTATTTTCGTATAAAAGAAAAAATCCTAGAAAAAGTAAGTGAAGAAGCCTCCACAACACCCCAAAAACCCTAATTTTGAAACCCCAACTCCTTACCTAACACCCTTACTTCGATTTCAGGCTAAAAAACACCTAGGAACCTCTCAAAAACACCCCAAAAATCCACAACAAATTCGAAGCACCTAGATCCAAGAAGGAGATACCTTACCTCGGAGATCAGAAATCAGGTCCGGAGACAGAACGAAGTAAGGAGTACGGTACAAAGAGCCGTTTTCACCAGATCTGAGGGAATAGCACTTTTGCAGATCGAAGATAAGATTTTTTCGTTATTTTTTAATCTAGTTTTGTCATTAGCAATGTAGTTTTATTTGGGATAAGTAGAGACCGGCATTGGCCGGGCGGGGTTGGTGCCTAACACCTTCGAACCCCGTAACATGATCCCCGAATTCAGATTTTCTGTAGTAGATTAGTTTATTATCCGTTTTAGAGTCAGTTTGGTTCCTAGAACATAATAACTAGGTGGCGACTCCCAAACTTCAAGGGTCAAAAGTGGATCCGCATACCCCGCGGATCGAGGGCGCTTTCACATATGAATACTCAGAAATATTGCTATGTGATCCACTTTAGTTCTTTGTCTCAAAAAATAAGGAAAGTAAATCAAATTCTTTCTTGATGAACGTAAGTGTTTGTTCTATAGAAATCATTGAGATGCTTACTATTGACAATGTAGTACATATTGTCATCAATTAATTTTTTCAATTGTTATTATAATAATCAATTGAAATTATGCCCATTTGAAGTTAATATTGAGTGAATATTTGTCTTTTCCCCCTAAATTTCTTATTGTACAGCCTGACCCAAACTATGGGTCCAAGTGAACCATATTATTTAAATTAGTTACTTTCTATAACTATTAGTGTATGTGGCACCATTTATTTATTTATTTACTATTATATTCTTTTGAAGAAATCTAACATAGTTCTAATAGATAGATGTCATTTCTAATGTAAATACTAGATGATTGAGAGGTAGTTTGATCAAAGGCATTTAAGTAGTTTCCATAAGTTTGTTTTGTGGTTGGAGAAATTGAAAAATAATATACATATCATAAGGATTGAAGAGTTTGAAGATGATTAATTTTTGTGAAAAGATCATGGTTTTGATTACAAATTAAAAGATCAAGAGGAGCATGTGATCAGTTTGGAACAGAGCTGTATCCCAATTATTCTTCGAAGGTAATCTCTAAAATATTTAAAGAATTGATGGGCAACCACTGTACATGAGTATTTATAATATTTGAAAAGTTAAGGTTGGCCATTTGCCACCACTCCACCCCATAAATATATATATATATATATATATATATATATATAGAGGGAAATGTTCAACACCCTAAGTTTTACCCTATACTTTAACAAACGTGTTTTGTCCTACATGGGTTAGAAGTTTTGGAATGGGCTGATTTTTGGTGACGATGATCTTTATGATTAGAAGATCATTCTTACCAAAAATCATCCCATTCGGAAATTTTTAGCCCCATGTTTACAAGTTGAAAAATCGTGGACCGTCCATTTTTTGTAAATCATTTTTGATGGGGTTAGAAGTTTTGGAATGAGCTGATTTTTGGTGAGGAGATCATCCTCACCAAAAATCAGCCGTTCCAAAACTTCTTACCTATGTAGGACAAAACAATTAGGGTAAAGTGTAGGGTAAAGCGTAGGGTGCCGAACATTTCCCTATATATATATATATATATAACTGCTTTGGTAAAAGTAAAGCAATATTAAATTTGATATGCAACGACTAAATATTTGATGTTCAGCACATGCTTGGGTGGTTGATTGAGCAGCCCGCCAAAGCGAAAAATAAAATAAATAGTGATGCTAAATGAACGTTGTTTTTGGCCAACGTCCCTTTCTCTTCTTTGCCCATAGCGAAAAAAAAACAAACTTTCTGATTTGATCACCTTGTGACATTCAAAAACATGATCCGATGCAATGGAGTTGTAGGGGACAAAATTATATGAACTTTGATTTTTTTTTATTCTTCTTTTAAATAGTTATTTTTCACTGTTGAATTTTATTTTTAAATAATGGTGTTTGGCCGTCCATTTTGAACACGTTGGATCAAGCTCGAAAAACAATATTTTTTTAATTTCTTTTGCTTTTGCTAAGAATACTTTCATGAAATCTAAGAGGCTGTGTTGTTGGATTGTCAATGTGATAATCAATGTGGGCCCAACGACCCTTTTTAAGTTTTGAAATCTACAAAAATAAATATGTGGGCACCATGCAAGCGAGAGAAGCTCTTTCAATTGTTTGTTGGGTTGTGAGCCAACATGTCATAGGGCCTCTGGGGCATTGGCCAAAAACGACATTCATTTAGCATTCTCAAAAAAAAAAAAAAAAATTGATTAAGGAGTTGTCTTGGATAAGTCAAATAAAAATATTTTAAAATGAATAAATTTTTTTAATTTTTTATTCTGTATAAAAGTCTTGTACCCAAATAATTAGCTTTTTTGATATATCTAGATGCATTTTTTGGCTCATGAAGAAAGCAGACAAGTTGATTAAATATTTTGTGGAGTTGAGTTAATGACTTGATTCCATTTAATTTTGGGGGTCTATTCACCTCAAAATTCATTTAAGTTAAGTCCACTTGGAAACATTTTAGTTAACTCGATGAATTTTAAAACTCTAGCTTAAACAGTGAAATTGTTAGTGAATCTAAAGAATATTTGACATGGGAGGGCAATGAAGCAACTGGTTTCAAATTTTTTAATTTGATGGTGCCTCATGATTCAATGGTTTTACCTACGGAAAATTACTTTAAGGACCCTAGCGGAAGAGTTTCTTTCTAAATAGTCTATGAATTTTGGGTGTTAGCTTGACATGACATTTAGTAAATATTTTCTTTCTTAATGGTCCCTTGTACCATCGAGTTCATAATTTTTATTGTCGAACTCGACGCTTTTTTAATTACTATGTAGTTCACCGATTTTTTTTAATTAAAAGTCATCTGATCGACGCATTTTCAAATATTTTATTAAATATGAACTCCAAATTTCATATTTGTTTTATTTATTATTTTTTAGATAATTAAAACAAATAACAACTCTTTTACAAGAGGAGCATGTGATCAGTTTGGAACATGGCTATATCCCAACTACTCTTTGGAAGGTAATCTCTAAAACATTTAAAGAATTGTGCACCCCCCCCCCCCCCCATGTATATATATATATACATGAGGGGGGGGGGGGGGTTGCACCTGAACTTTTCAAATATTGTAAATAACCCTGTATAATGGTTGCCCCTCAATTCTTTAAATGTTTTAGATATATATATATATATATATATATAATAATGAAATTCGGTATGCATGCAACTAAATATCTAATCATTGAGCACATGCTATGGTGGTTGAATAAGCAGCCCGCTAGGGCAAAAAAAAGATAAGATAAACAAAAAAAATAGTAATGCTGTTTTTGGCCAACGCCACTTTCTCTTTTTTGCCCGTAGTGAAAAAGAGCAAACTTTCTGATTTGATCATTTTGTGACATTCAAAACCAAGATCTGATGCAATGAATAAAAACAAGGAGTTGTATTGGATGAGTCAAATAAAAACATTTTAAACTGAATAAAATTTTTCATATTTTATTTTGTACAAAAGTCTTGTACCCAAATAATTAACTTTTTTGATATGTCTAGATGCATTTTCGAGCTCATGTAGAAAGTAGACGAGTTGATTAAATATTTTGTAGGAGTTGAGTTAATGACTTGATTCCATTTAATTTTGGGGGCCTATTCACCCCAAAATTCATTCAAGTCCACTTGGAAACATTTTAGTTAACTCGATGAATTTTAAAACTCTAGCTTAAACAATGAAATTCTTAGTGAATCCAAAGAATAGGTGACATGGGAGGGCATTGAAGCAACGAGTTTCAAATTGTTTTATTTGATGGTGCTTCGTGATTCAATGGTTTTACCTAGGGAAAATTACTTTAAGGACCCTTGTGGAAGAGTTTTGTTCTAAATAGTCCCTAAGTTTTGGGTGTTAGGTTGACATGACATTTAGTAAACATTTTCTTTCTTAATGGTCCCTCATACTATCGAGCTCATAATTTTTATTGTTGAACTCGATGTTTTTTCATTTAATGTCAAATTCCCTTTTTTTTTTTATTGTCGAACTCGACACCTTTTTAATTATTGTCTAATTCACCGATTTATTAAATAAAAAGTTGTGAACTCAACACTACTAAAACCCAACCATTTTCAATTTTTGAGTTTTTTCAACTAAAATCCATGAAAAGATTGACTAAAAACTTGAGATAACGACTTCTTTAAATGATTTTCACCCAAAAGAACTATTATACATCGATTTTCTTCCAGAAACTAAGAAAAAAGTGAAAAAAAAACCCCTAGTTTTTTATGTATAGCTTCAAAAAATTTGAAAAAACCCTTGAAAATAATTTTTTCTTCCGTCTTAAATCCTTTTTGACGAAAAAGAATCTCCGAAACTCAATTGAGGTGTAAAAATCGAATTTTTGGATAAATAAGATGAGTTTGACCGGTTAGGGCATGCATTCAATTGTGAGAAATGTGGGAAATGAGGTGCATGGACTATTTAGAAAGAAAATTTTATTAAATGTCCTACCAAGTAACCGCTGAAAACTTAGGGACTATTTAGAAAGAATTCCCTCTACAAGGGTCCATTAACTAGTTTTCCCTTTTATCTAGGTTGGACGTCACTGGGGTAATACTGAAAGAAATTTTCTAGATTAGAATATGAAATCATTGATCTTCCTCTTATGAAGACCATGTAACGGTTTGGATCTAAGGATGATGAGTACGGACGATAATTAAAATCAAAGTAAAAAATGAAATCAATTATATTTATGCATTATTCTCATGTTACAATAAAATTATTTTCTAAAAATCACTAATAAATCTAATTCTTTAATGAACATTCACCAAGGATGGGGTAGGTGAAAAAATTGCAATGAGGCAAGTTCGCTTAAAAGATTACTAATGAGCTGTTTCATTTTGGTACATATTTTTCATGTTTTTGATAAACATATTTTTATCATATATTGCAATTCCAGATTTTGACAAATACCCGGTATGACTTAGGTCAATAATTATAAATAAATTTATTTAATCCTTGGAATTAGTGTCATATTTTAAAATTAATTAACAAGATTTTTATTCTAAAGTATTACAAGATCTCCTTGAGATCTACACCATATGAAAGCTTAAATTATATAATACACTGGTCCTAACAACTCCAAATTTAATATTTGTTTTATTTATTATTTTCCTAGATTTTTAAAACAAACGATTCTTTTACAAGATATAATATGTGTGTTTTACAAATGTGTTTAATTATTTATGAGGTTGAGGATCTTCGGGAAGAAATTTTAAGTCATAGATTTTAGAGTAATTAAAGGTCAAGTTGTGAAAATTCTGTTTTGCATTTTATTTATTTATTTAAAAGATGTTAAATTTTGAATATCCAGAATTACCATTGAACTATAATAGTAGATCTCGAAATTTTCTCTCACCCCTTGGTTTTGGATCGTGATTTGGATCTTGGGTGATGGTTGTGAACTTCCAGGATCAAGAGTGTGACACTTATTATCCAAGCTCTCCATAAATTCTTCTATAACATGTCCTACCTCACTTTCAAAGCAAATCTCTCTTCCGTTTGACCTAAACAAAATCACAAATTCTGAAGTTCATATAACATGCATCTTCAAAACCACCCAACAAGAATGGTATCCCAAAGAAAGAAAAAGTAGAAAGAAGTAAAGTACCGATTATTTTCATCCTTGCCTTAATCATTTGAAGAAAATCCTAGATTGTTTTATTCAAAATTCTCTCATTTTGTATCTCCTAAAAAAATCATATATTTCATTAAAATTTGAAGGTTGAAGCAGATATAATATCTTAAGGTTGAAGATGATTGTTTTGAAGAAATTAAATCAAGAGCCGAAGATGTGATTGATTTTCAGGGGAAAAAGAAGGGCATTTCAAACCTTCACATGGTCAAAATTTTTATTTTGCACTGTTAATAACAAAGTCATTTTTAATGTATTTAATAATAGTTTTTTAACCGTTTAAAAACTAAATTCTCAACCAAAAACACTTTTTTTATTTAATAGTCTAGAAATATGTATTCTCCCGAAAAATAAGATGATTTTACAACATATTTTGATAATATATATATCATAAGGATTGTAGAGCCTGAAGATGATTATTTTTTGTGAAAAGATCAAGGTTTTGACCACAAATTAAAAATATGGCATTATTGTCATTTGTTAGTAGTTTATTAAAGAAGATTGAGATCAAGAGGAGCATGTGATCAGGGTGGCCATTTGCACCCTCTCCACCCCATATATATATATATATATATATATATATATATATATATATATATATATATCACTGCTTTGTAAAAGTAAATAATTATGAAATTTAGTATGCATGCGACTAAATATTTAATTGTTGATGAGCACATGGTAGGGTGGTTGTATGAGCAGCCTGCCAAAGTCAAAAAACAAAAAAAAGAGTGGTGCTAAATGGACGTTATTTTTTGCGAACGTCACTTTCTCTTTTTTGCCCATAGTGAAAAAAGCAAACTTTCTGATTTGACCATCTTGTGACATTCAAAAACATGATCCGATGCGAAGGAGTTGTAGGAGACAAAATTAAATGAACTTAATTTTTTTTATTTTAAAAATAGTTATTTTTTACCGTTGAATTTTATTTTTAAATATGGGTGCTTGGTGGCCATCCATTTTGAACACGTTGGATCAAGCTCGAAAAACAATATATATTTTTAATTTCTTTATTTTTTTTACAATGAATATTTTCATGAAATCTAAAAGATTGTATTGTTGGATTGTCAATGTGATAATCAATGTGGGCCCAACGACCCTTTTTTAAGTTTTGAAATCTACAAAAATAAATATGTGGGCAACGAACAAGAGAGAGAAGCTCTCTCTATTGTTGATGTCATTGTGTCATATGTCAAACATGTGTTGGGCTGTGAGCCAACATGCCATAGGGCCTCTGGGCGTTGGCCAAAAACGATGTCCATTTAACATTTCTCAAACAAACAAACAAACAAAATTAACTAAAGAGTTGCCTTGGATGAGTCAAATAAAAATATTTTAAAATGAATAAATTTTTTATTTTGTACAGAAGTCTTGTACCCAAATAATTAACTTTTTTGACATGTCTAGATGCATTTTCGAGCTCGTGAACAATATAGACGAGTTGATTAAATATTTTGTGGAGTTGAGTTAATGATTTGATTCCTTTAACTTTGGGGGCCTATTCATCTCAAAATTCATTCAAGTTTAGTCCACTTGGAAAAATTTTAGTTAACCCGATGAATTTTAAAACTCTAGCTTAAACAATGAAATTGTTAGTGAATCCAAAGAATATTTGACATGGGAGGGCACTAAAGCAACCAGTTTCAAATTTTTTTATTTGATGGTGCCTCATAATTCAATGGTTTTACCTAGGGAAAATTATTTTAAGGAACCTCGCGGAAGAGTTTCTTTCTAAATAGTCCCTAAGTTTTGGATGTTAGCTTGATATGACATTTAGTAAATGTTTTCTTTCATAATGGTCTCTCGTACTATTGAGTTCAGAATTTTTATTGTCGAACTCGATGCTTTTTTTATTACTGTCTAGTTCATCAATTTTATTAAATAAAAAGTGGTGAAATCAACACTGGTAAAACCCACCCATTTCAATTTTTAAGCCTTTTCGACTAAAATACAAGAAAAGATTGACTAAAAACTTGAGATAATGACTTGTTTAAATGATTTTAACCGAAAAGAACCATTATACATCAATTTTCATCCAAAAACTAAGAAAAAAGTGAAAAAACCCCTAGTATTTTACGTACATCTTCAAAAAATTTGAAAGAAGCCTTGAAAATGATTTTTTTCTTCTTTCTTAAATCCTTTCAGACGAAATAGAATCTCTAAAACTCGATTGAGGTGTAAAAATCCAATTTTTGGATGAATACGATGAGTTTGAACGGTTAAGGCATTCAATCGTGAGAAATGTGGGAAATGAGGTGCATGGACCATTTAGAAAGAAAAATTTATTAAATGTCATGCCAAGTACCTGTTGAAAACTTTGGGACTATTTAGAAAGAATTCCTTCTGCGAGGGTCCTTTAACTAGTTTTCCCTTTTATCTAGGTAGAACGTCAGTGGGGGTAATAATGAAAGGAGGTTGCTAGATTAGAATATCAAATTGTTGATCTTCCTCATATGAAGACCATTTAACGGTTTGGATCTAAGGATGATGAGTAAGGACAATAATTAAACTCAAAGTAAATGTTAAATCAATTATATTTATGCATTATTCTCATGTAGCAATCAAATTATTTTCTAGAAATCACTAATAAATCTAATTCTTTTAATGAACATTCACCAAGGATGGGGTAGGTGAAAAAATTGCAATGAGGCAAGTTGCTTAAAAGATTACTAATGAGCACTTTCATTTTGGTACATCTTTTTCAAGTTTTTGATAAACATATTTTTATCATATATTGCAATTCCAGATTTTGAAAAATACCCCGTATGACCTAGTTCAATAATGATAAATAAAATTTATTTAATCTTTGGAATTCGCGTCATATTTTAAAATTAATTAACAATTTGTGTCATATTTTAAAATTAATTAACAATTCCAGATTCGTGTCATATTATTTCAAAACTAGTTATCTTATTAATGATGATGTTGACGATGAAAATGAGATGATTAAGAAAAAGATGGCGGTGGTGGTTACGAGTATGATGATGAGGAGGAGGGCATCAAGTCTTCTACGATTAATCAATAAGGGATATGTCATCGCTATGAATTTAAAATAGGACTAAAAATAGGTTGAATATGAGCATATTCATGTCTATATCTGAATTTTTTTTAATTTGGATACGGATTCGTATATGTACCTGACTTAAAGCTTATTAGTTAAAATCATATTCGAATCATTTTTCTTTCACACTCGTATCTTGATCCGACCCAACCAAATTACTTGATCCAGGTTGGTTGGGTCAAATAATTTCAGGCTTATCAACATTTTTTTGGCAATATTTCTTTTTTAATTATTGCACTATTCTATTTTACCATTAATTTTTATTTTATAAGAATTCATGTTATATTAAAATATTCGAAGAACGATATTTCGAAAAAATATAATTTTTAAAGTAATATATCATTCGAATGTAGGTGGATACATGGGTGGATCTGTATCTGACTCGGATTGCATATTCGACTCATTTTTATTCGAATGTAGTCTAAGGAATCAAACTTGCTAAATTTAGATTCCGATCACTTAGATTTCAAATAAAATCTAAATCATTGTACATGTGATACTCAATTATGTATGTGTACACGTGATTTCAACCCTATTAGGTTGAGTTACAAAATCATTACACATTCCTACTACGTCATTGTACACGTGACCATCGAAATCAACTATATTAGACAGCTTGGTTGATGTTGGCCATCCATCGAAATGAGGGGGCAACAATGGCTTGGAACCTACTGCCTACATTTTGCATCTGCTATCTATGATAACACCCCACTCCCACCAATATCAGACCACTGCCCAACAACCCCACCTTTGCATATTCTTCTTATATGTTATTCTGTTTTCTTTCCCCTTATATGTTTGTTTCTTCTTGTCTGCTCTTTTCTGTTGGAAAATGTTGTTGGTTGTTTTTTGTTGATTTGTTGCATCTAGTAACCATTATTGTGGTTTAAGGTGGAAGAGGTTTTTTAAAAGGGATCTTAGTTTAGGGATGGGTAGAATTGACTTTTTATAAATTGGAGGATGAGGCTTCTTGTAGATAGGTAGCTTTTTAAATATTGGGATTAGTGGTAGGAGTGGCTTTTTGTGCATTGGCAAAGAAGGAAACACTAACGGATGAGCAAAAATAAAAGAAATTAGTGGTAGGAGTGGCTGATTGAGTGATACTAATGGTGGCAACTCTTTTTGGAAAAAGAGTAGGTGCTGGAAAAAGGCTTTGAGAAAGTATTCAGTGCTGCTGACACGAAATAATAACGAAGAGCTGTTTCACTCTCAACCATTGGATTGGAAGAGTCAATCTGGGTGGTTGTGCAGCTATTTGTCAGCATTGAATCGACGGTAAAGTTCGATCCACGAATCTTCTTTCTATCCAACGAATTGCGAGTCATCACCATCAAAAAGTTAATGTGGTTTTGTTTTCTTTCTTTAGTGCACCATTATTGGAGAAGCAGCCATGGTCAAAGGTCTTAGGTTAGAGATTATTAAATATGTGAATTTTTCGTTTTTTCTGTTTTCTTAGGTGCAAATCTCTAAGCTTTGAGATGTGATGCCTTGAGATTTGCATTGAAATAAATCACAGATCCAAGCTACATTGTTCATGGGTGTACGTTGTTCATGGGTGTACATTTAATTTCTTTGGATTTTTCATGATTTGTAGAATTGTTTTGCCTTCTAAATAAGACTTACACTTAGTACTGCCTTCAGCCTTGAGGCTTACACCTCTCCTCACACTAGTCGGATAACAGGAGAAGCCCGACCAGTGGCAAAAAGGAAAGGAGATACGGTGATAGGAGGGACTTTGAATGAGAACGGGGTGTTTTACATGTTCAGGTTACAAGAGTTTGGCTCTGAGAGTGCTCTGTCACAGATTGTTCGACTTGTCGAATCTGCACAGATGGCCAAAGCTCCTGTGCAGAAGTTTGCTGATCGTATCTCGAAGTATTTTGTGCCTCTGGTAAGAATATAACTTTTTCCTCTCTTTCTTGTTTGGTCGATGTATTATTTTGTTTCAAGTCTTGAACAATAATTAATATTTCATATTTTCAGGTTATTTGGTTGATGGGCAGGTAGTTGGAGTAATAGCCATACCCGATCCATTAAAACCACGGGCGCTCGAGATGTTATATCCATTCTCAAGTCCATGAATGTGAGGAGCATTATGGTGACAAGTGACAATTGGGGCACGACACATTCCATTGCTAAGGAGGTTGGGATTGAGATTGAGAATGTTGTTGCTGAGCCAAGCCTGACCAAATAGCAGAGAAAGTAAAAGAGTTACAGGTAGCAATATGAATCGCTG